>NW_006408546.1:6768109-6819341 GCF_000296735.1 Chrysochloris asiatica | reverse complement strand
AACCTTGTACAGGGTTTCCGAGGCTGTAAATCTTTACGGGAGCAGAAAGCCTCATCTTTCTCCCGTGGAACAGCTGGTAGTTTCGAACTGCTGACCTTGAAGTTAACAGCCCAATTCATAACACCTACGCTACAAAAACCTCATATTTCTCCTACCGAACAGCTGATCCTATGGGACATTTCTACTCTGTCCCACAGCGCCACTGTGCCTTGGGAGTTGGCTCAACAACAGTGGTTTGGTTTGGTAGTTAGAGGGGCTATTCTACCATCTTTCCAGAATCTGGAACTGTTATCAGTTTAATAGTCCATGTCATGCAATTTCAGTGTTCATTAAACTTTTTTCCATGTGTGTACTTTCTTTGGTGTGGTAGATTTTCTATGTGTATGCTCTTTATTGATTAATGTCTTGGGGGAGTATTTTTATTGTATGGAATCTGCTTCTTGGTTTAATAAAACTTTTTTTTTTTTTTTTTTTTTGAGTTGTAAGTTTGAATGAGTTAATAAGTCTAAAGGAACAGCTGTGGACTTTACTGGCCATCCTTACTTATGGAGGTGCTGTGTAAGCATTACATTGATTCTTCTCTCTAGATCCTCTGCCTTGTCAATGTTAGTCACAATGGTGTGAGTGAATCTGAACTGATGGAACTCTATCCTGAGATGTCCTGGGCTGTCTTGACCTCCCTTATTCATAGTTTGTACAAGATGTGTTTGTTGACTTATGGTTGTGGCTTGCTTAAATTTCAACATCTACAGGTAAATGTTTTAATCTTTTAGTAATACTTTTTCAATTATAAGTGTCAAAATATCATTGTATGATTTGGCAGTGCTCTTATTTTAAATTATGAGACAAAATTAGTCTGAAATTTAATTGCAAACACTTTTTTTTTACAACAATTTTAGGTTAGATATAACATTTGGCTAGTAGTATGCTTATGTGGTTTCGTTTTGAAAAGGAAAATATTTTTCAGGTTGATGTTTCATTAAATTACTTATATCTAAATGTTGTGAGGAGCTCTGGTAGCATAGTGGTTACGAATCGGGCTGCGAACCTTAAGGTCAGCAGTTCGAAACTACCAGCCGCTCCGCGGGAGAAAGATGAGGCTTTCTACTCCCGTAAGGATTTACACCCTCGGAAACCCTGTACAGGGTCGCTATAGGTCAGAACCGACTCAACGGCACTTAACAACAACAAATGTTGTTGTGAGCCATCAAGTCAGTTCTACCTCCTAGCAACCCTACAGGACAGAGTAGAACTGTCCCATATGAAATCTTTACGGGAGCAGTTTGCCATGTCTTTTCTTCCGTGGCACGCAGATTTGAACCACCAGCCTCTTGGTCATCAGCCAAGTACTTAACTCCTTCTCTACCAAGACTTGTTATACAAAAAGGGGAGCCTTGAAAAGTTTGTGGGAAATTTTCATTATCTTTTCATTCCATTTTTCCCCAAACATTTTGAAGCCCTCTCATACATATATAAACCAAAATCCCAAACCCATTGCTGTCCAGTCTCCTCTGACTCACGGGGATTCTATAGGGCAGAGTAGAGCTGCTTCCTGGGGTTTCGGAGGCTATAAATCTCTAGGGAAGCAGGATGCCTCATCTTTCTCCCTTCAAGTGACTGGTAGGTTTGAACCTCGGTTTTTTTCTGTTAGCAGCCTGATGCTTAATGCTAAGTGCCACCAGCATTTATATAGATATATAAATAAAGAGCTTGAACCTCTGTTAAGTCACTCAGCTTCCATTTACAAACCAGCTCTTCACGGCTCAATAGTCATGCAACCTTGGGCAAATTCTCCCTAAGCCTTGGGCAAACTTTAAAGCCTTCCATAGCAGTTGTGTGTGGTGCTGGTAGATAAGCACTAAACAGCTAACTTAAAGGTCAGCGGTTCAAACCCACTGGCCGCACCATGAAAACCCTTTACAGGGTTACTATGAGATGGAACTGACTCAACAGCTCTTAACAATAATAGGAGTTGTGAACAGAATTAAATGGAATAGTCCTTGGTCCTTGTGAGGCACTAGATATGATGTTTGGCACACAGGAGTAAAAAGCTTAGTAAATACTGGGTAATAACATTTTTATCATCTGCACTGCTGTGGTTAACTTTTTGTCTATAATTGCAAATAAAATCTTTCATTTGAATATGCTGTATAGTTATGGGTATGAATGTTTGTGATTACAGTGGCTTAATTTTTTCGTTTATTGTGTATCTCTTAACTTTATCTTACTCAGTATTTTTCACTCCATATTTTGGAGCTTTTTAAATGTGTTAACCAAGCATTTGAATTAAATTTTGTTTTGAGTTCTTAAAATATCAGTATAGGGTATTTCATTCTTATTTCAGTTCATCACATACATATGTACTGGATTTTTAAAATATCCTAATGTTATTTTTGTTATAATTACAAAATTAAAATAATTATAAGTTTCTTTTTAAAAATACATTGTTACATGTATAGTAACTTACAAAAAGTAAAATGCATTGTTTTCTGTTTTTTTCCTGTAGGCTTGGGAAACAGTAAGATTGGAGTATATGGAAGGTCCAACCATTATTTCTTCATATAGGCAAAAGTTAATAAAATATTTCACCATACAGCTAAGGTATTATAAATGTCCATATTGTTCCTCTGTAGCTTCTGCAACACAACTTACCTTTGTGTCCTTATTTCTATCTTTTAGTTCGTAACTTTATATATAAAATTTGTTACAAAAGAAATTAAAGACTTTCTCTATTCTGTTAATTACAAAAGAGCAAATGAAGATGATGTAAGTAAATGTTTTAATATTTTGCAAAGATTGAAACTTAAGGAAAACCAATTCAGGATTTTTATTTTATTATTTTTGTTTTGTTCCATTTAAGTAGATTAAAATTTATACAGCTATAAAAGGGGGAAGAGCTTCAAAAAGTTTATGGGAAAATTCCATTACCTTTTCATTACATTTCTTCATGAACCTTTTGAAGCTCTCTTGTGTGTGTGTGGACCTGTGTGTATTTTTTGGCTCTGTTGGGGCATTTATTTTAATAGTTCAGTTTCAGAAAAGTGCCCTAAGAATTTGGTGGGTGGTTGTGAATTTCACTGAATATTTTTTCATCATTAGGTTGGCAAAGTTTCTGGTTTGACCTGTATTCAGTATTCGATTATTCTTTCCTTCCAACATTTTTCTGAAGCCTTTCTGAAAGTCTTCTTGTAGGAAGCTATTACTGAGTGCTGTCCTCTCTAACAGTCAGGACAGAGTGACCTGGAGAAGTGCAGATGAACTTCCTTGGCTTTTTCAGCAGCAGGGAAGTAAACAGAAGTTGCACGATTGCCTTCTCAACCTCTTTGTGTCTCAAAATCTTTACAAAAGGTAAGAAACATATACTACAGCAGCTTTCCCCAGAGAAACAGATGTAAACAGCTGTTCAGTTTAACAAAGAAAAGCAATGGCATTTCAGTTAGATACCTGGAATATAAAACCACATGGGAGAAATTTTAAGACCATTTGCAAATTTGCCATGAGGTCCACTTTTTCTAAGAGGACACGTAAAACGAATATTGTTGCTTCATAAAAATTCAAAGCTGGAATGCTTTCTGAATCAGCCCATCTTATTCTCGCATTTAAAAACCCCAAAAATCAAACATACTGTTGTCCAGTTAATTCTGATACACAGTAATCCCTACAGAAAGAGCAGACTACCATACCTTCCTCCCTGGAAGCTGGAGCAGCTGGAGTCTTCAAATCACCAACCTTTCAGTTAACAGCTGTGCTACGAGGGCTCCTAATCTTGCATTTAAAGATGTCTAGATCTTAACCACCCAGAGAAATGATTCATGCCTACCTTCCAGGGTCTCCAGGTATCCGAAAGTGTGCTCTTCATTCCAAACTCTGGCCTCTCAGTAGAAGCTGACTGATTTAATAATTTTAAGAAAAGGATTAGGTTATCATTCATACCTGTGTTCTTTATCTCTTTTACCAGTGACAGAATCACCTGTTTATGAGCCATGCTTTTAACATACTGTCTCATAATGATTTTACTACCTCTCTTGGAAATGTAGTCACTTTTCATAACAAAGCTGCATAATTTGTGTGAGCAAACACTCTTAAAGTTTTTTTCATTGCACCTCTTAAAGAATTTCTGGTCGCCATTCCAACTTTTCATGGTTCCTTTGAAATTGAATTCACTCAATAGACCTAGCCTACTTAATAGCATCACAGGTGAATGAGCTTGCTTTCGTCATTAAATTCCCTAATGGAAATGCAAAACAGATACTCCATGACAGTTTGTATTTTATTCATTTTCTTCTGTTATAATTTTCACTATCCAAAACAACTGTTTGGATGAGATCAGCAATCAGTTGTTGAGCATGAAATGTCTAAAAAGGCTTCAGATAAATTCCTATTGGTGAGCAACCATACTGATATAAATGATAACAGTCCACACCTGAATCCCTACACCTGCGGCAGACAGTGTTGGCCTTCCCATTTCTGCAGATAAGGACGATGAGGTGTGAAGATGTGAAGGTACCTACCTGCTCAAAGTCATACAGCTAGGATGGAGTGGGACTTAGCTGACAGTCCGAGTCAACAGTCTAATCTTACTGTACGATACTTGCCTACTAATAGATTGTCAATAGATTGATAAGAATCCTGACTTTACAGTGGATTTGAAACATTGTTTTTTTATGAAGTTGCTGTGATTTGTTGAAACAGAGGGCACTTTGCCGAGTTGCTGAGTTATTGGCAGTTTGTTGGTAAAGACAAAAGCGCGATGGCAGCAGAATATTTTGATTCACTGAAGCAGTATGAGAAAAATTGTGAAGGCGAAGAGAACATGATTTGCTTAGCGGATCTTTATGAAACCCTGGGGCGATTTCTCAAGGATCTAGGCCTTCTGAGTCAGGTAACTTCCTCAGGGAGTCAGTGACAGTGTGGGTTTTCCTGAACTGTCCTTTCCTCTCTGTATTTCCAAGGTGCTTGCTTCCATTTGTTGTGCTAATCAGACGGCACGTTGTATAGCAGCTTACTCACTTTAACTGGCCTTTACACTTTGTTTTCCAGGCTGTGGTGCCTTTGCAGAGGTCTCTAGAAATTCGAGAAACAGCTTTGGATCCAGATCACCCAAGAGTAGCTCAGTCTCTTCACCAACTAGCCAGTGTGTATGTGCAGTGGAAGAAGTTTGGCAATGCAGAACAACTATATAAGCAGGCATTGGAAATCTCGGAAAATGCTTATGGTGTGGACCATCCGCATATTGCTCGTGAACTTGAGGCACTCGCAACCTTGTACCAGAAACAAAATAAGTAAGACTTAGATCAGGAATAGTCTGGTTTTATGAGAGGGAGTTTCAGTTTTTTAATGTACTCATGTGATAAAGCCTTGTTTTGTGGCTGTGTAACTTTTTCTTATTCTGTGTTCTTTTGAATGTGCCATGTTTAAATACTACTTCCTGGTCTGAGTGCTCATGGGTAAACAGACAACATTAAAACTGTAAGACTCATTTCTAGTTGAGGATACCTGAAGGATCGAGCATAGATTAACTTTGGAGTCATATAGTCCTCGGTTCAAATCATGTCTAACTCATTGATCAACTTTATAAAATTGAATGCATTGCTTAATTTAAGGAGCTCTGGTAGCATAGTGGTTACAAGTCAGGCTGCTAAATTTAAAGTCAGCAGTTTGAAACTACCATCCATTCTGTGGGAAAAAGCTGAGACTTTCTGTCTCATAAAGATTTACAGCCTCGGAAACCCTATGCAGGGTAGCTATGAGTCTGAACCGACTTCACAGCACACCACCCCCGCCACTTAGTTTAGTGCTGGGGTTGGGAAACTGATGCCCATGGAACAAATCCAGCTAGGCCCCATTGTGGAATAAGGTTTTATTGGAACATGGTCACATTACTTCATGATCATACCATCTGTGGTTGGTTGCATCCATGCCACAGTGGTAAAGTTCAGTAGTAGTAACAAAGCCATATATCCACAAACCCTAAAACATTTACTACTCAGTACTTTATAGAAAAAGTTTACCAGCCCCGGTATACTCTGAAGTTTCACTTGTTTCTTTGTGCGCTCACAGAATGGCATGGCTTCGTCTACCAGAAATCATCTCTTCCGTTCCATCATGAGTGGTACACACTGGAACTTTTTCTTAACTTCTTTAGAAGTATGGTTTCTCAAAAAAATTTGTGTGAATCTCAGACATCTATTACCCTGTACAGAAAGTGGCAAATTAAACTGAAATTCTGAATTTTCATTTAATTAGGTGGCTGTTTAGAGATCCAAACAGCAGTTAAATGCCAGCTATTCAGAGAACTATTTTGCTTTACTAGGTTTTGTTTTAGGAATGTCTTTGTTAGAGATTTATTAATTCCATATGAATACAACTTCTAGTCAGAAAAACAATTTCTAGTCAGAAAAGATTATACATGAGGGGTCCTGGTGTGGCACTGTAGGATAAGCATTGGATTGCTAACTGCAAGGTCGGAAGCTCAAATCCACCAGCCACTCCTCAGAATCCCTATACAGGGACGCTGTAAGTCAGAACTAACTTGATAACACTTAACATCTCACTGAAGTGTACTTTCAACATGTTTCTTTTGACTTACTTTACTTTTTTTTTTTTTTTCCCTAAAGATATGAACAAGCTGAACATTTCAGGAAAAAATCCTTTAAAATTCGCCAGAAAGCTACAAAGAGAAAAGGCAACTTGGTAATGAAAGATTTCTTTAGCATTATAATTTGAACCAAAGAGGCAAAGAGCATCTCAGAATGTCATTATATAGGTGCATAAACCTCACAGGTTTGGTGCTCTAAACCTTAAAGTGACTTCTAGAGGAGGACTGATTAACAGGTTCTTATTTATTTATACATATTGAAATATAAGTGTTAGTAGAAAGTCCAATCACAGACTTATAAAAAGTGGAACTATGTCAGGTTCACTGGACTTTAAAACTGTTTGATTCTTTATCACTCAATTCACAACAAAAACTTAAAAAAAAAACCTGATTCTTTTTCTTAAGGAGTTGAAAAAGGAAATACAAGAAATTGAGTTACTATTCAATGTTTAGATTCCTGTATGGAGAAATGCTTCCCCATGAATGAAAAAGACATTGTTTTCATTTTTCCAAAGTGCTGGTAAAGCCTAAACATTGCTCTGTGCAGCTCTAAGTACCTGATGTTTACATGTTTAACAGTACAAGTGGTAAATATCTGCAAGGCAATTCTGTTTCCACATCTTTTTGAAGCACTTTGAGGTATAGTTTACTTGGCTACAGTAACTCATTGTCATCTCCACAGGAGTTTCTAATGAACTTTTTAGAGAATTTTAGTATATTATTTCAGAATCAAGAATTACATGTCGTGATTGTCTGTAATGTGTTATGTTTGCTCCAGTACGGATTTGCTCTCTTACGTCGACGGGCCCTGCAGTTGGAGGAGCTCACCTTAGGTAAGGACACGCCTGAGAACGCTCGGACCCTCAATGAGCTGGGAGTCCTCTACTATCTTCAGAACAACCTGGAGTGAGTACCACGGTTAAGGAAGCATGCATCCATCTTGTCTGTTAGATGCAGAGCACTTTTACATTTGTCACCTGTAAAGCTAGAAGAAATTGATTTAAACCACGTAAAATTTCATGCATACATTATGAGCATAGCATATTGTCAACTTTGTTTTCACATTGTTTCCTTAAGAATTAAAAAAAATTCTTCTGTAGTTTCCACAGTATGGTTTTATAATTCATGAAAAGTGTGTTTATGTAGATATTAGGCATGAAACGTCACAGAAGAAATTTGGGCTTAATATAGAATAAAGAAGTATAGATGGCACTTGTTTTTTGATCAGTTTAGTTGGATATTAAAACTCTAAATGGCATTTATGTGCATATTTTCTAAAAAAGAAATATGTCTGGACTTCTTTGGATTTCAAAAAACTATAGCAAGGATTTAGCCCACTTCATGGGAGGTTCTTTTATTAAATGCAATCTAGTATAAACCATAAAGGGAGAGACAAAACGTTTTGTTTAATTACTTTATTGTAATTTTATGTTGCATAATTTTAAAGCTTAGAAAAGTTCATTTCATAAAATATTTACAGGGTTTAGCTTTGAGATGTAAAGTGGAGAACTGAGGCAATAATCCGGAAACTTTAGGCTCTCAGCTGCTAGGAAACTGTTTTTAACTTTTAGGAAAGGGCAGGAAAAGATGGAGGTAGAAAAGAAAGTTTTGAGGAGATTCCCTTATTTTAATTATCTTGGATTTAAGAAGAAATCATGGTGGCACAGTGGTTGAAGTAGTCAACCAGATGTTTGAACCCATCAGATGGTCTGCGGGAGAAAGATGTGGCAGTCTGCCATCATAAAAATTCCAAAAAACTAAAGCAAACACGCTGCCACCAAGTCAACTCCAGCTAATAGTCACCCTGTCTGTACAGGGCCTCCGAGACTGGAAATCTTTATCGAGTAGAAAGCCTCATCTGTCTCCCACAGAGCCACTGGTCGGCTTGAACAGCTGACCTGTGTTTGGCAGTCCAGTGCTTGCCCTACAGCAATACCAGTATTCCTTTCTGTGAAGATTACAGGATTGGAGACCCTATAGAACAATTTTGTTCTGTCAGAATCAATTCACTGACATGATTTTGAATTTAAGAATAAAAATGTTGCAGTTCTCCTAAGTAGGGGCTAAGGATTCTGACAACTGGAGAATAAACTGTTTGAACCATTTGGGGATTTTGTTCATAGCACAGCTGACCAGTTTCTGAAGCGTTCCTTAGAAATGAGGGAGCGAGTCCTAGGACCAGACCACCCTGACTGTGCCCAGTCTTTGAATAACCTGGCAGCCCTATGTAATGAGAAGAAACAGTATGATAAAGCGGAAGAGCTTTATGAAAGAGCCTTAGACATTCGGAGAAGAGCATTAGCGCCTGATCACCCTTCTTTGGCTTATACAGTGAAGCATCTTGCAATCTTGTATAAAAAAATGGTAAGCAATCCTCATATGCTTATGTGTTTTAGAATATACCAACTAAACTATAATTACTGTTAACAAAATAATGTGTATTCTGATGAATAAATTATTTTATGTGAATATTCAAATTGTATGTAATTCTTAACAGAACTGATTAAAAACATTTAAAAATATGATTTCAGACTTATTAAGATTCTGGTTTGGTTTTGTTAAAATACATTCCAATCACAAATGCATTCATCAGCATTCTAATTAGAAACGTATTCTTTTTTTATATTTCAGAAGCTCTGAAATTTAACCAGCATTAAGTTTTCTTGATAAAGCAGTCATAATAACAGATCACTCAACTGTCAGGGCATACAGAGAGGTCTTTATAGTTAATTAAATGAGCTGTTGTAACGTTTTCTTTTTTGATCTTGTGTACTGGTGTGGCGCTGTGAGTTAATGTGCCAGACTGCAAAGCCATTTGAACTGCAAGGTCGGTGGTTCAAGCTCACTAGCAGCTCCTCGGAAACCCTATATAGGGTTGCTTTGGATCGGAACCTACTTGACAGCACTTAACAACAACAATAATTTTATGTAACCATTTTACCCCATGTTGTTACTGTTTTTAAGTGCTGTTAAGTCTATTCTGACTCATAGCAACCCTGTCTGCATAGGGTTTCAGAGGAGCAGCTGGTGAGTTTGAACCACTGTCCTTGTGGTTCAAACCGACCTTGCAGTCCAGTGCTTATCCTACAGTAGCACCACACCAGGACTCCAATTTTTCCCCATAGCATTCTGTAATTGGAATTTTTATAAAGCTATTCTCAAAAAATCAGTAGGTTGGCTTTAGTAGGTGCAGTTAGAGCTACACAGACTGTCTGTCCGTATAGTTTGTGGAAGCCTCTGGTTGTCCTAGGATTGAAGCTAATGCTTTAGTAATATGTGGTCCATTGTTGCTGTTTCCATCCAACTTTTAGTAGATAGGAAATCATTTGTTAAATCTGTAGAGGGTATGGGCAACTATAATGTTTATTGTTTAATATTTATACTGGATTTCACTTTCATTTTTTAGGGGAAACTTGATAAGGCTGTACCTTTGTATGAGTTGGCTGTGGAAATTCGTCAGAAATCCTTTGGCCCAAAGCACCCTAGTGTAGCGACTGCCTTGGTGAACTTAGCTGTTCTTTATAGCCAAATGGTAAGTTCCTACATTTTAACTCTTAAAATGAGTTGATTTTAGATATAAAATGTAAACATGAGTTAGGCATAGCATAGTAGAAATAATTAAAGAAAAATTAGGTTATTATGTATGTACTAATGCTTTCTTTAATACATGAGAATTATTGAAGTTGTATTTGTAAAACGATGGTCCCTTTAATCTTAAAGGCTCCCTACGAATGTACATAATATTATCTTTAAGTGGCCTCACATGGGTAAGGAGTACATGTAGTACTCCCTGGGCAGTAAAGAAATAGGTTTGAGCTTCAATTACTGGATTAAGTTCAGACTTAAGTTTCTGATTTTCTATTGTATAACTTCTCTTATTATGGTTATGCATTAATTCATCTGTTTATCCAGTTCTTTTAGGGGTAGTAACAGTTTTGAAGTGCTTACCAAAGTAGCTCGGAGTCCAAAGCTAAATAGGTCACCTTAGTCTAGAATATATTAATAATAATTTCAGAATCTCAGTATGGTCAAGTAAGCTTTATTATGTTTTCATTGTAAGAAGAAACACATTGAAGCCTTGCCATTATATGAAAGAGCATTAAAGATTTATGAAGACAGCCTGGGTCAGATGCATCCTCGAGTTGGAGAAACATTAAAAAATTTAGCTGTGCTTAGGTAAGAATTTTTCATTTTCCTGATACAGCCCAGCTCTTAATTCTTTTAGAATACCTTTAACCATAGAAAACACAAAATATTTACTGGGAAGTAAGTTTTTCCTTGTGGTGGAGGGAGGGTGCTGTGTGTTATGTTTCACTGATCTACTTCAAGAGTTAATACTAGTATCCAGAAATGAAGTGAAGCCTATAGTCTGTTTAGCAAAGAGAAGTGCATCATGGGTGGGTCACATTGATAACTGGCTCTGAGGGTAATATGGGGCAATTTACTGTGGCGCTGTGGTTTAATGCACTAGACTGCAAAGTCGATTTGAACTGCCAGGTTGGTGGTTCAAACTCACCAGTCGCTCCTTGGAAACCCTCTACAGGGTCACAGTGGGTCAGAACCAACTTGACGGCAGTTAACAACAACAACAAAGCAAATATACCAGCAAGTACTTGTCGATTTTCTTGCTCATTTGTGTTTATCTCAGGATACAGGAGTGTGGCGCTGTAGGATAAGGTTGCTTTGAACTACAAGGTTGGTGGTTCAGACTCACCAGCCACTCCTCCGAGACCCTATACAAGGTTGCTATGAGTCGAAACCTACTCAATGGCACTTAACTGTCCTCTGAGCACATTTACCATGAAGTACGTGGTAATTTTCTTGCTCATTTGTGTTTATCTCAGGATGCAGAGAGTACCTAACTTCCTTAGCAATGTCACTGCATCCATTACTGCTTAATGTTATTGCTGTCCATCCGAGCCCTGGAAATGTCCCACAGCCATAGACATGCTGAGTGAATGCACAGAGAAAAGTTAGGAACTATTCACAATGTTTCTGTACCCCATAAATATCACTTAGAGTTGTTTAAGAGATTACAGTAGTTCTCATTTTAAGAATTGTTGTTTTTTTTTCTCAAAGCTATGAAGAAGGAGATTTTGAAAAGGCTGCTGAACTGTACAAAAGAGCAATGGAAATAAAAGAAGCAGAAACATCACTTTTGGGTGGAAAAGCTCCTTCACAGCACTCAAGTGGAGACACATTTAGCTTAAAAACAACTCATTCTCCTAATGTTTTCCTTCAAGGGCAAACAGAATAGGTACAGTTCTAATTCACCTTTGTTGTTGTTGTTGTTGTTATGTGCCATCGAGTCGGTTCCGACCCATAGCGCTTAGGATAAATAAAAACATTAGAACTTATACTTCTAAAAAATTATAATTTTTCAACTAGGGTTACTACTTGTTGGGCTTGGGGTAAGGCTAGGAGTATGGCTTGGTCTTGTTTTAGGTTACAATTATGTTTACTTTTATTTTTCTTGAAATCTACTTGATTTCCTCTTCATTTAGAGTTGTGTAACTATTATTCCCTCTTTCTACTTTATGGGGTTCTTTTTTGTTGTTGCAAACTTTACCTCTGGTTCCCTGTTTTCAGTCTTGTATGTTTTACTTTGAAAACTTTAGTTCTGGTTGATATTGTTATGTATGTTAGTGTCAGGTTGTTGGTGGTTTTCTGTCCAAAGAGTTCCCTGTAGTGTTTTTTGTAAGGTTAGTCTAGTTTTTATAAATTCTTTTCATTTCTCTTTATTTGGAAAGGAAATTTCCAATTTTGCTGTTATATTTGATTGAGAGGAGTGGTTAAGAATCGGGCTGTGAACCGCAAGGTTGGCAGTTCGAATCTACCAGCTACTCCGTGGGAGAAAGATGAGGGTTTCTGCTCCTGTAAAGATTTACAGCCTCAGAAACCCTGTTCAGGGTCACTACGGGTTGGAACCGACTCGATAGCAATTAACAACAACATGTCTCTTGGTTGGCAATTCTTTTCTTTCCAAGTTTTATATATATCATCCCATTGTCTTCTTGCCTGCATGGTTTCTTCTTAGTCTTCTCCTTTCTAGGTAACTTTTCATTTTTCCTGAGCTATTCTTAGGATTTTTTACTTGTCTTTGGTTTTGAAAGTAATGTGTCTTGGTGATTTTCTTTTGAGGTCTATTCTGTTTGGAGCTTAACTTCTTAGATGGCTATCTTCTGTCTTTCATAATGTTAAGGAAGTTTTCTTCCAATAATTTTTGGACAATTTTCTCTTTTTTTTGGACACTTCCTACTCTGGAATCCGAATCCTTCTGATAGTGTCTCACATAAACTTAGGCTTTCTTCAGGTTTTTTATTCTTTTTTCTGATTGCTCCGCTAACAAGAATATTGAGAGATTTGTTTCTTGAAGCTCAGTAATTCAGTCTTTTATTGATTCATTTCTATTTCTTTGCCCTTTCAACGTACCGTCTATTTTTGAATTCTTAGTATTAATCTTTTGGCTTTCTAATTGATGTTTTGATATGATTACTAATTTCACATTTGTCAGTTTGTTCCTGTAGTGTTTTCCTAAATTCTTCTCAAGCGTTGTGCTTGTTTTCTTCAGTCTTTCTCTTAATCCTTCAAAGTTATATAAATATCATTCTTTTAAATTCCGTATCAAATAGTTCCGATATCCTTTCTGGTATTATTTCTGATTGTATTTTGGCCACTTGCTTGAAGCACAGTCTTGTTGCTTCATGTAAGCTGAAATTGTGTTTTCTCTGAGACATTGTAGTGTCACATTTGTATTGAATTGATGCTTGTATGTTGTGTGTTCTCAGGTACTCGCATCACCTGTCTCTTGGTGTGTGTGATAAAGACTGGAAGTGTAAACTCAGCTCTCTGATCAGTGTGTGTGTAGCGTATAGTTCAGGACAGGTTCCCGAGGCTCCAGAAGCAGGGCTTGCACTCCTAACGCCTGGCCCCAGGCAGAGCTTTGGCTGCACAGGACTAGGTGCCGCTGGGTTGACAAGGGCAGGGACTGCCCACACCCCGGACAACCAGGAGGCCCAGGAACAAGGGAGGACCGCAACCCCCTTGCCACCAGCCTCCAGCCATCTCCTTTGCCTGAAAGCTACTGTACCGATGTTGTTGTTGTTAAGTGCTGTCGAATCAATTCCGACCCATAGTGACCCTGCACAGGGTTTCCGAGGCTGTAAATCTTTACTGCAGCAGAAAGCCTCATCCTTCTCCTGTAGAACAGCTTGTAGTTTCGAACTGCTGACCTTGCGGTTTGCAGCCTGATTCGTAACCACTATGCTATCAGAGCTCCTTATTATACCGATGTTGTTGTTGTTGTTGTTATATGCCCGTGGAGTCGGTTCCGACTCATAGAGACCCTGTACAGGGTTTCCGAGGCTGTAAATCTTTACGGGAGCAAAACGCCTCATCTTTCTCCCACGGAGCAGCTGGTGAGTTTGACTGCCAATGTGCTGTTCAAACCAACATTGCAGTCCAGCGTTATTAGCCAACAGCACATCAGGACTCCAGTGTCAGTTTTAATTGAATGAAATAATTAACTTTCTTGTTTTCTGTGGGATCCAAGGATGCAGCCACATTAGAATTTTAAGATAGCATGAAGGGTACACTGGTCTATTCTGTTCAAGATCTGGCAGAGCAGTTAAGAGGAGAAATTCAAGAATTCCATCATTATTCTTATCTATTCCAAGCTACATTAGCCTTACATTGCTTTTTGCATGACCGGGTTCTCTACCTTAAAGAAGTTTGAAAAACGAAATACACCATGTTTATGATAGACTTGAATTGTTGTTAGTGAAAAGACTGAGTCATACAAATCTTTACTTTTTTTTTAATTCTACCTTTTCATTGAGCAGATTAGGCCAATCCCTCTGCTATCCTTGCCTTCTATATTGGATCTAACTATAATACATGTATATCTTACACAAATCTGTTATAAAAAATCTCTGTAAAGTGTTAACAAATATATATGTCACTTTCGAGACTATGAACCAAGTGGTGGCATTTCCATTACCTCTTATGTATGCAAAAGCTGGACACTGCTAAGGTTGACCGATGACAAATTGATGCTTAAATTGATTAAACTGTGGTGCTGGTGAAGAATACTGAATGGACCTTAGCCTGCTAAAATAAGTGAAGTGTAAAACAAGTGTAAATCTGTACAGCCAGAATGCTTCTTAGAAGTGATGACGATGAGGTCTCATCTCATGTACTTTGGACATGTCATCAGGAAGGACCAGTCTCTGGAGAAGGAAATCTTGTTTGGTGAAGTGGAGGGTCAGTGAAAACGAAGACCCTCAATGACACAGCTGCTACAACAGTGGGCTCAAAACACAGGACTGATGACAAGGATGGTGCAGGAGAGGGCAGTATTTCCTACTATTGTACCTAAGAGTTGGGTCTCTACGTTCCAACTAACAAACGTGTCTGCATGATGTCAGAAGTAATGAAGCAGTAACAGGTCAAGCTCATGTGCATTCTTTGGCCTTTTATCAAATAGACATGATATTCTCTAACTTCATTAGATGGCCTAAATCTGTCTCTTTATTTACCTCAAGCAATTAATCTGCCATTTTTATACTGAAAATACTTTTTATAGATATTATAAATATTGCAACATCTTGGTTTTGTACTGATATATTTATATTTAAGTGTTTAAATCTTAATAATTTTATATACTAGAATTCTAGTACATATTCACTATACGGGTGAAAGATATGACCATACTACAGTGTTTTAAAATAAAAGTGAAATTTTCAGCATTTTTCCACTGCAGTTTTAAGTCTATATTATGCATAATTAAAAACACTGCAACAAGACTTGAGAGTTGTCATTACTCACTGAGTTTTCTCAACTTGTGGAACTTTGGCAACTTTCACAGGGTTTTGGTTAATGTTCTCTAAGGTCTGGTTACTCAGGGTGTTTGGTAAACCTTGTATCATCATCAACATCTGAAAGCATAATAAAAGATTTAGTCTCTTTGGCCTTTCCCCAGACCTTATTAACCAAAGTTTGAAAGGCAACATCCCTCCTCTTTTTAAGACTTTATATTTTGCTTAATAAGGAGCTCTGGTAGCGTACTGGTTACGAGACAGGCTCCTAACATCAAGGTCATCAGTTCGAAACTACCAGCTGTTCCTCTGGAGAAATATGTGTTTTCTGCTCCCGTACAGATTTACAGCCTCGGAAACCCTGTGCAGGGTCGCTGAGTTGGAACTGATTCCACAGTACACCATCACCACATTGCATAATAAATACACAATATAAAGCGGTATATTGTTGTGTGCTGTCAAATTGACTTTAACTCATAGTGATCCCATATGACAGTAAAATGCCCTCATAGGGTTTTCTACGCTGTAGTCTTTACAGGAGTGGGATCCCTAGGTCTTTCTCTCACAGAGTAGCTAGTGAATTCAAACTGCCAACTTTTGGGTTAGCAATTGAGTCATTAGGACTTGTTAGGCTATATAATCCAGAAAC
Source organism: Chrysochloris asiatica (assembly GCF_000296735.1). NCBI lineage: Eukaryota > Metazoa > Chordata > Mammalia > Afrosoricida > Chrysochloridae > Chrysochloris > Chrysochloris asiatica. The sequence goes on along the minus strand of NW_006408546.1, from coordinate 6,803,278 downwards.
TGTTGCCCTTGGTTGGTTCCAACTTTTAACTACTTTATAGGACAGAGTAGAATTATCCCATAGGGTTCCCAAGGCTGTTAATCTTTACAGAAACAAGCAGCCTGCCACATTTCTCCTATAGAACAGCTTAGGTCTGAGTTCTGACTTGTTGGCTAACAGCCAAGTGTTTTAACAATCGTACCACCAGGACTCCTAAGGCACTATGATAATTAAGTGCTGTGGAGTCGGTTCTCTCAGAACCACCCTGTACAGGGTTTCCCAGGCTGTGTGGGAGCAGAAACCCTCATCTTTTGTCCATGGAGTGACCTCAACCACCAGCCTTTTAGTTAGCAGTCTAGTGTTTATCCTACAGAGCCACCATGCTCCCTTAAGGCACTATGTTGTTAAGTGCCTTCGAGTCGGGTCCAATTCATACCAACCTTATATAGGGTTCTAGGAACAGCTGGTAGGTTTGAACCACCAATTACGCATTAGCAGTCCAGTGCTTATCCTACTGTGCTATACCTAGATTCCTAAGACACATTATGTTGTTAAGTGCTGTTGAGTCAGTTCTAACTCACAGCAACTATGTACAGGGCTTCCAAGGAGCGGCTGGTGAGTTTGAACCACAGACCTTGTGGTCTAGTGCTTTATCCCACTGTGCTACACTAGGACTTAAAGGAAATAAAGTAGCATCTTGAAGAAGGAAAATCCTTCCTCTTTTTGGGAGATGGAGTCCACGAGGGATTAAAAAAAAAAAGATATAATTATGTATCTTTCTGAATTTGCCATCTGAATATCACAAAATCATTAAATTCATAATACCAGACATTGATTTTACAATTAAAGCTATCAGAGCTTAGAATTTGATTTTTAGTAATATAAGTAATTTGGTATGTTTCAAGTTTAAAGTCTTAAAAATTTGCCTCAGTAAATAATTTGAAATTAATACTCTAGAAGAACCCTTAAAAAAAAAGAAAATTTAGCATAAGAATATTATATATTCTTGGTTTCTGTAAAACACACTTGAGAAACACTAAGCACAGATACTTACAGTGCTATTCAAAGTGACTTTATAGTAAAAATTCACTAGTTACAGTTGGGGGAAGATTATATATTTCAAAAGAAATAGAGTATTTAGATCTTACTACTTACTGTCAAGAAGTCAAACAACATATTACATTAGGCAAATCTGCTGCACAAGATCTCTTTAAAGTGTTCAAAAGCTAACATGCCAGTTTGAGGACTAAGATGAGTGAGGCTGACTCAAGCCAAAGTATTTTTAGTAGCCTCATATGCATGTAAAAGTTGGACAATGAATAAGTAAACCCAATGTTAAAAGTACCATGGACTGCCAGAAAAACAAACAAATCTGTGTTCGAAGTGCAACAAACTCATCAAAATAATAAACAGGTGTACCCGCTACGCTGTTTAGCATACAAACAGCCTAATGGTTACATCTGTAATTTACTGGTATCCAAACCACTCAGTATTTATTTCAACCTAGGCTCTCTAAGCTCGCATTATTTACAAGCAACTCCCAGAACACCAGTTATCATTTTATGGATTAGTGGTCACACTCAAGGCAAACAATACTCCTCCAGGGAACAGATTCAAGTCAGTCATGTAGCAGTGTAGGCCTCTTCTGTTATGCCCACTATCCAGTACAATCGCTTGCCAAATTCTATGTAGAAAATAAAATTTAAGTGAAGTAGAATATTCAAAAGGTAATCTATATGATGGACATAAATTGGATGATTTCAGTCAAAATTTATCCCTTGCTCCACAGTAAAGTACATACAGATATGTTCCATACATGCAATGATTTATTTTCCTTGGTCAATGAAGAATAAAATTCATGCTTCCTGAAATACCATTATCTCTCCATCCATGAGAACTTCCTTTTTATTTGCTCTTGTAGTCTTTGCTTTGAATATAAAATTCACAAGTTTGTAGCCTTTTCCAATGATTACATTTCAGCTTGTACTTGTTTAGAAACCATTTGCGAAGACTTTCTATTTTGTAAGTTAGCTATTCTAAATTAATTGTTGGTCAAGTTAGTAGTAGTAGTCCTGGGTAATTTTCGTGGACACAACAATTTCAATCACAATAAGATGCTTACTAGCTCTAATCAGGAGCTTAGATTCACTGATCTTCTCTCTATATTTCAGAATCACAAGCTACTCTATTGCCCATGGTCTCAGAAAATAGAGCACAGGGAATTTCTAGGCAAAAAAGAAATATACTACTAGATTGGTCCAGAAAAAAATAACAGGTTAACTAACATATTTTAACAGCTAGGTTTTCATTAAAATTGCATAAATATCTATAATAATTCTTTGACGTTTTCTTATTAGAGTGGAACATAACTTTTAGAAAAACTAGTGATTCAACTGGAGGTGGCATGAACTAACAGATACAATATGGAAGTCTTTTCAAAAAGTTTAACAATTCAATGAAATGTATACATGATGCCTGCCCTATGTTTGATCAGTTTTAAGGCAATTTTTTTAAACTGTGAAGGAATACGGTTAAACACAGGAAATAAAACACAATTTGAGTTCATCATATATTCTTCATCTTGGCCATGAGGTCTTCCAAGCTTTCCCCAGAATCTTCTACTGTTGTTTCAGGTACAGAATCTTGCTATCAATAGATGAGAGAAATACCAATTACTACATAAAGTTCTAAATGCTTAGAAATGTAATATTAGTAAGTTTTAACCATGTTCCAACAAATTTATAAACACATTTATGAAGCACATTTTCTTAATACCTTATTTTTAAGCAAAATAAAGCTCTTATATACAAGACAGTGATTTTTAGCAATTGAGAGCTCAACTAAAGTCTCTTTAAATGATGTTGTGGTTAAAACGACCAATACACAAAACTATCTTCATTTAATCAAAACCTACTATATTACACTTATTCCATTAATGAGTGAACAATTTTACGTCTGTTTTCAAATCATTTTAAATGTGCTATGTATATCTCCGTATTAACACTGAAGGCCTCCCTCTTTCTCTTATCTTAATGTTTACAGTGTAAAATATCTAAAACAGGAAATGTCGCACTGGTATTAAAAATAGGATGAAGATTTAAAAAAATTTTTTCTCTTATATTTTCTTACAGATAAAATCAGATTACCTGTTTGGGAACTGTATATGCCACTGTAATTCCTTCAGGTAACTCAGGAACTGGACCTGAAGAATTTTTCAGTTCCTCTTCTGAAACCTCAGATACCAACTCAATACCTACAGAATTAAATTAGAGCCTATAATTGTTTTAAAGGAACTTAATTTAACAATAATTACTCAAAACCTATACACTATTATGATTATATTCACTGCCATAAAATATCTTGTTTTATGGTGCCATTTTAATTCCTAAAAACAATTCCTACCCCATTCGTTATCTTCATGTGTTATCTCCGCCTCTTCATGAACAACTTCCTGTTTGGGCAGTGTGGCTATCTTTTTCTGTGGAAAACAAACAGTATCAAAATGATGTTACTCCCTTTTCAGTTTCTGAAGCATTAACCAACATTTCAAATAGGCTTTTAATCTTATAAAAATCAAGAAAGGGCTTTGAACATATATTTATTTTCATTTTTGAAGTACAGTGAATAAATTTAATACTTAAAAATCTAAAATCCATTTATAGTCAAAATCTAAATCAGTTTTAAATTTATTGTCCTATGCAACACGATGCCTCATACATTGTGATAGATCGACATATACCTTGTATTCTTCCTGCTGCTTCCTGCAATTTCTGTCATCACACTGAGGATTTGGCTTCATGGACATAGTAGGGAAAAAATCCTGCATTGCATTGTATCCAAGGTAAAAACTCACAGTACCAAAATTTAACAGAAACCTAGAAAGACAAACCAACAAAGACAGGAAATCATAAAAGTACGAAACTACCTGAATTCCTAGATGGTTTCCGATAATGATTTCTATCTTGCTTACAGACGTGGCTCATATAGTAGGCACTTCAATACTTATTATATTATTGAAGGAAATAAAAATATTATTTCATCAAATATAGGACACACCATAAGTTTCTGAACCACTAAAAGGTAAGAATTTCTGGTAGAGCACAATTAGGCAAGTACTGGGCCATGAAACCCTAAAAAGGGTCATGATGAGTTGGAACTGATTCGCCGGTACTAACAAGAAGAAGAAACATAAAAACGCCACCAGTTAAATGATAACACTTGTCAACAACTATAAGAGACATCCTAAAGTTAGAGAGGTTAAAATGGAGGCAAAGTGTGTCTTAAGAATCCCAGAAATATGATACAAAATGTTTTGTTTTGTTTTTTTTAATGTCTGTGTGTGTGTGTGTGTGTGTGTGTGTAACTTACAAGAGCGTGCACAATTTTAAATGTGCAGCTCAATAAACTTTAGCCAAGTTTTCACCATGTAACTACCACCAGTTCAAGATAGGGGACTTCCCCAGGACTCTATAAAGGCTACCTGTGCCTCCTCCCAGTCCAATCTGACTCCTAAAAGCTTCTGTATAGACCAAAAGTCACATACAAAGATAAATGACAAAAAGGTGTGCATATACATGTTAATACATAGGACTCCTGGTGTGGCACTGCGGGTTAATGCGCTAGACTTCTAACTTGGTTTGAACCACAAGGTTGGTGGTTCAAGCTCACCAACTGCTCCTCGGAAACCCTAAACAGGTTCACTATGGGTCAGAACCTACTCAATGGCACTTAACAGTAACACACAATAAAGACTTATTAATCACTTTAAAGAAAGGCAAAAACTTGAGCAAAAGACCTGAGCAGACAATTCACAGAAAAATGTGCTCAACCTTCTCACAATAAATGAGATACACATTTTCCACCTATTAGATTACAAAGATTAAAGAGTTTGTTAATACCCATTGTTATCAAAGGTGTGGCGGAAACAAGTACTCCTAGACTGGTGGAAATGTATAGCCCGTCTACAGGAGAAATTTGATAATATCTATCAAAATGAGTAAAGCATAAACTTAGAAACTTCACTTAAAAAAATTCAGACTGTACAAAAATATGCAAAATGTTGTCTGGAGCTTTGTTGATAATAGCAAAGGGGCCATCAATAGAGGGCTGGTTAAATAATGACACATTCTTAATAAAATATTCTGGAGCCATAATATCTCTTCTTTCTTAGCATCATATTATAAAATTTTCATTTAGTTGGGGTCTAGTAGACTATTTGCTCATATACAAGTATAAAATAGTCCTAGATGACCAGGAGGTCCCCGGAAAAAAGATGTCTGCTCCCATAGTAAAGATGAACAGTCTTGCAAACCTAAGGAGCACTTCAACTATGACATATAGAATTACATTGAGTCGGAATGGACTCGATGGCAGTAGGTTTTGGAGTTTGACTACAATTCCAGAAAGATACTGCCTTTCAGCTTTTTTTCTCTTTCAAGTTTGCTTTTCTCTGTATTGGAAGTTTCCCTTTCCTTGAGTCCCTGAAGACCTGTCAGACACTCATTGAATCCTGAGATTTAAGGTGACACTATGTCCCCTCATCTGCATGATTTCCTTTCTACATCCTCAAGACCTTACTTTCTCTTTGGATTCCACCCATTTGTGACAATAAATATGTGTCAATAAAAAAACTTATGGGCAACCAAAAAAAAAAAGTCCTAGATGACTGCCTTAGCAGTTCCTATGTTATGTGCTTTCAGAATTTCTCTGCTGACAACTGACACTACTCATTAATATCAAGGTGCTTCCTTATAACATGTTCTAGTTTGTTCATGTAATATTGGAAACCAGGGAAGTGGATAACTAAGCTCACTTAGGTTGTGAAGTGAGCAAACAAATGGGCTGAGTTAGGGAACTCCTAAAGGGGCTGTGCTTTTAATAAGGTGATTTGTCAGTAGGTTCATAAACTCTTTGACGGTAATTTTAGCTGCATAGAAACTTTTCTCCTTTTTCGTTGTAATTTAAAACTCAAATCAAGCCCACTGTCACTGAGTCATTTCCAACTCACAGTGATCCTACACAGGGCTTCCGAGACAGTATATCTTTACAGGAGCAGACAGCCTCTTCTTTCATGGAGCCACTGGTGGGTTTGAACTGCCATCCTGTGGCTAGCAGCTCAACACCCAACCCAGAGCCTCACAGGGCTCCTTAGTTCTAGTTTAGATTGTTGGCACTGCTGCATATCTGATTTTGGACAGCAGATTACTTTTCTGATTCACGGTGACCCAATGTGTGCAGAGTAGAAGTGGTTTCCACTGGGTTCTCAAGGCTGTGACCCTTTGGAAACAGAATGCCAGACCTGTCTTACAAGATGCCTTATCATGAGTCAAAATAAACTCAACAGCAATGAACAAGATTACTGTTAACAAGAATTAAATCAAGGCAATGGAAGCAAGTGCTTTTATACCTAAAGCTCCACTATTTTGGTCAAACCTGTAGAGATTCATATCATTTGGTTTAATGTTTCATAAACAAATACACCAATATGACTGCACCATTCTGACTCACAGTGACCCTATGTAAGGGAGTGTAGAACTGCTCCAGAAGGTTCCTAAGACTGCAAATCTTTACAGAAGCAGACTGCCACATCTTTCAATAGGTGCTGGGTTTGAACAACTGATGTTTCAGTCCACAGCTGAGTACTTAAGCACTGCACCAAAAGAGCTCCTTACAGGGTCGTGATGAGTCAGAATCAATTTGGCAGCAGTAAGTTTATTGTACCTTTGAGCAAGAACTATCAAAATGCTTAGAGCAACTGATCATTGATATGTGTGTATATAAATTATATATATGTATATACTAGAGCATGGTGGCTCCATATGTTAAGTATTGGACTGTGAACCATGAGGTTTGAGGTTCGAGCCCAGCAGCTGCACTGTGGGAGAATGATGAGGCTTTCTAATCCTGTAGATTCACAGCCTTAGAAACCTTATACAACCCTAAGAGTTGGAGTCGACTGGATGATAGTGGGTTTGGCTTTGGGTGGGCATTTTAATATACAAGGGGCTTCCAAAAGTTAATTCCATTTTCCCCTGAAATTTTTAAACCTCCCTCATATATGTTAATTACATATATATACACAGACATATATAATATAATGTCGTCCCACAGCATCTGCAGATGCTCAGGTCACTTACTACGTAGTATTTTTATATGCACATCCTCCTGTATATTCTAAATCATCTCTTGTTAACTGCCGTTGAGTGGATTCCAACTCATAGCGACCCTATATAGGGTTTCTGAGGAGCATCTGGTAAGTTTGAACCGCCAACTTTGTGGCTAATAGTACCGTGCTTACCCTACAGCTCTACACCAAATTACTTACACTAAATACAATGTAAATGCTGTGTACATGGCACTTTATGCTCCCTCTTAGCCTTTGAAGATTGCTCTGAGCACTTAATTGCTCCCCATCATAAAATATTTTCAATAAAGTATTCATGGATCTGGAGGGTTTACTACACATATAAAATAAAAAATAGTATATCAAACTAAATTAAATACTGAGCTGGTAGTTTCAGGGTTTGAAGTTATTTGTGAAATTAATGAATCAATATAAGAAAACTACTTAAAACTTAGCCCTCACTTACTTTAACACGTTTTGTACCAAGATGCCTGCAACCACTCCCATAGTAGTAGGAAGACTAGCTGCACAAACACCTTCCCGTTTCAGAGTCTTTTCATCGATATTTGCAGCAACTACAAGTGGTGGAGCACACTACATGAAAAAAGAGTGAAAGAAAAAGCATTTCAAAAGACAGAGGTAACATAGTATGAGATGTTCCAAATAATAGCCCATCACATTCAAAGTATGCTTTTGCTTTGAATTACTATGTTTTGAATACCTCTAACACCTTTAATGGAGTCCTGGTACGGTGATGTGGGTTAACGTGCTGGACTGAATGTCGGTTTGAACTGCAAGGTCAGTGGTTCAAGCTCACCAGCCACTCCTCAGAAACCCTATACAGGGTCGCTATGAGTTAGGACCAACTTGACGGCATTGAACAATGAACAACACAAGAACTTTAATGCGGAGTCTTGGGGGGCAGGGAGGGTGTGTGGCAATGGCTAAGCACTCAACTGCTAACCAAAAGGTTGGCAGCTCAAACCCACCAGCTGCTCCACTGGAAAAAGATGTGACCGTATAGCTTCCATAAAGATTACGGGGCAGTTCTCTGGCCTACAGAGTCACTATGGGTCAGAATCAACTTGATGGCAACAAGCTAAGAGGTCTAGTACCTAACAGTGAAAAACAATCCAAAATGAATCACGCATACCGCAAAACATGCAGATTCTCCAGGAATTATGAGTTGTATGTGCCCTGAAACTGCATTTTCACTGACGCCAGACTCCATCCAAGTTTGTCCAAGTTCATTACAAGCCTTAATAGAAATAGATGAAAACATAAGGGAGAACATAAAAGTGTAAGAAGCAGTTTACCACAAATTCTTTAAATGAAAAATTATGGTTTAACCAAATGCATTAATAAATTTTTTAAAATATTAATTTTTCTGAATGAAAGAGGAAAGTTAAAAATAACTTTGGTAATTAAAGAATACACTGACAGCACTCAAGTCAATAAATATCCAGTTAATTAAAAACAACCATAATTTATTGAATTTTTGTGACAATAATATAAAACCTCATTCTTCTACAGAAATTTCAGCATAAAAACACCAAAAAGCCAAAATGTCATTGGATAAGTTAAAAATAGAGTAATTCCCAAGGAAAAAAATATCCAATTTAATGTTTGAGAAACTCAATTTATACATAAAAATAAAGTAACAACAGTTAAAACCAATGCTGACCAAGAAGACAGTTCTACATACAAAGTATTAATTTGCTTTATTTTAAACACTAAATATCAGAAGTATTTTTCTATTTTATAAGTTTTTTTCAAGGAGTCCCTGAGTGGGGCAAACAATTAACACATGACTGACTGCTCACCAAAAGGCTGGCAGTTTGAGCCCCCTCACAAGTACCTCTGAAGAAAAGCCTGGTGGTCATCTACTTCCAAAACCCAGCCACTGAAAGCCTATGGTACACAGTTCTATTCTGAGCAGGTGGGGGTCACACCATGAGTCAGAATAATCTAAGTGGAACAGTGACTGATTTGATCAGCCTAAGCAATGAAGACACAACACATGCCATATACCATCAAGCCTGATTTCACAGGTAGGTATTAAAAATAAAACATTATAAAAAGGATTAAATTCAAGATTGCATTTAGGATGGAGAATACATATTGACAGAATGTACAGGAAAATAGATAAATCATGAGTATAACATCTGACATGACAGGAATACTCACTGTATTTATTGTCATTCGAGCTTCGAAATTGTCCACACAGCTAAGAACGAGGTCAACAGGCTTTCCCTCTTCTAATCCACCATTACTAGGCAAAGAAAAGAAATTTTATTAAAAAAAAAAAAAAAATCAAGACAAAACACATTCTAGTTAGACTTTATTCAATCACATTTGTTTGAGTATAATTATAATATGCTGTTATTGTTGTGGGCCACTGAATCAGTTCCAACTCAAAGCAGAGTTTCTGAGAGCAGCTGGTGGGTTTCAATTGCCCACCTTGCAGTTTGCAGTTCATTGCTCATACTACAGTGCCGCAGCAGGGCTGTAAGGGTATGTTGTGGATGTCATGTGCTGTCGAGTCAGTCCCTACTCATAGCAACCCTACACAGGGTTTCCAAGGAGTAGATGGTGGGTTTGAATCTCCAACCCTGCGGTTAGCAGGACAATGCTCATCCTACAGTGCCACATCAGGACTCCAGGATATAATATGTCATTGTTGTTAAGTGCTGTTGAATTGGCTCCGACTCATAATGACCCCATATAGGAGTTCAGAAAAGCAGCTGGTGGGTTTGAACTGCCAACCGTGCAGTTACCAGTCCAGTACTTATCCTACAGCTCCAGACCAGGACTCCAGGAAATAATGTAATATAGTTCATATTGTATATTAACAGAGATTCACTATCTCTAGTATTAATGATTAAGTAACGTAACATAAATGTTACTGTAGTAGTACTTCTTGTATAAGAAGAACAAGTGGGAAAGAAAATGAAAATCTGTTCACAAAATTTACCAATTCCCTATCACCTTTGACAGACTTCTGATCACACATCACTACAAATATGAATGTAAATAAAAGCTTATTGATTCCTTCAAAACATCAATGCAAAATTACCAAATTACCCAGCAATTCCATTCTTAGCTATATACCCAAAAGAACTGAAAGCAGAAACATAAATATTCGCATATCAGTGTTCATTACAGCATTATTCAAAACAGCCAAAGAAATGGAAACAACTTGAATATTCACTGACAGATGAACAGGATGAACAAAATGAAGACTATACCAAAGAGGCTTCAAGAAGTTGGTGGAAAATGGAATGAAAAGACAATGGAATTTTTCATGAGCTTTTTGAAGTACACTTGTACATATTAATAGAATACTACTCAGTCATAAAGAGAAATGAAATTTTGATACATTTGATAGATTAGTATCTTACCTTATTCTATCCATGAAATGTTGGAAGTTTTCCACTGTGGTGATATTGTAGTTGTGTACTTCGAAAAGAACATCAGGATTAATGTTCCTAAGAGGGAAAAGAGGAATGACTAAAAAAATTTCTAATAAAAATTGGATAGTTAGAGCAGGAAGTTAAAGGAGAAATAGTTAAGAGAGAAAGCAGAAAGAAAAAAAGGAGTTGAATAAGCCAAAGAGCAGTTAATAGGCTAAAGAGAGGAATTCAAGATATTCAATGAAAATCAAAAGTTGACTTCTATTTTTGTCTCACTTCAATGACAAGGTGCAAAGGCAGGTAGTATGTAGATTGACATACAGATTACAAAAACATCCCCATCCTTATCTGGGTTTATTTATATGCTGGGAGGATTCCTGGTATGGTACTGTAAGATCAGCACGGGACTGTGAACCACAAAGTCGGCAGTTCAAACCCACCAACTACTCCTCGGAAACCCTGTACAGGGTGGCTATGAATTGGAACTGACTTGATGGCACTAACAACACATGCTGGGAAGTAAGCCTTTACCACGTCTGGTAGCTACAGCTCAGTCTGACAGAAGAACTTCTTTGTTCTTCATTCAATTCAGTGCAAGAATGTTTGGGGAAACAAAGTTCCCGGCAAAATGTTGGTTCATGTGCCAAATCTGATCTGCTATCTGTTTTTGTACACAGCCTAAAAGCTAAGAATGGTGTTAATGCTTTCAAATGGTTAAAAAAAAAAAAAAAGAAATCCAAACAAATAGTAATATTTCATGGTATGTGAAAATATAAAATTCACATTTCAGAGACCATAAATAGAGTGCTATTGGAACACTCCTTCATTTATGTCTCGTCTACAGCTGCTTTCACACTGCAACAGCATAACTGAGTAAGTGGCACACGCTACCTGCCATTGCACCTTGTCAATGAAATGAGACAAAAATAGAAGAAGACAAATTTGCATTTTCATTGAATAGCTTGCATTCCTCTCTTTAACTTATTAACTAGTTTTTGGCTTGTTCAACTCCTTTTTTTCTTGCTGCTTTCTCTTTAAGTATTCCCCTTTAACTTTCACACAGCAATGGCATGATTGAATAAGTGATATAAAGGCCATATGGCCCACACATCCTAAAGTACTTACTATCTAGCCCTATACAGGTTAGAATGTACTAAACCACTTTGAAGAGGTAGAGAATTTTTGGCACAATCAAAGCTTAAATTTCTATAGCAAGAAATTGAAGTCTAATTACATATTCCTATTATTATTAGGTACTGTTGAAGAGGTTCCAACTCAAAGCAACCTTGCTTATGTACAACTTAATAAAACACTGCCCAGTCCTATGCCATCCTCACTTACATTATTAGGTTAACTGATGTCCAAATGGGTCCTGTTTGACACTGAGGGATAAGTACTGGACTGCTAACAAGGCAGACATTTCAAACCTACCAGTTGTTACTCAAAAACTCCATACAGGGCCACTATGAGTTGGAATCAACTCCACAGTACTTAACAACATGTCCAAATATAGGCAAAGTTCAATTTCATGTAATATGATCCTTTAATTGCTATTCCACTTACCTCAAAGTATGTTCTGCGGCTTGAACTTTACTTAGCCCTGCTTGATGTGGTTGGAAGAAAAGTCTATTCATATTGGCCAGTTCCACCTTGTCATAGTCAAAAAGTAGCAACTAAAATGAAAAGAATGGTATTCTGATGAAAAACCTACCATAAAAATAATTGTAATCGTTGCCATGAAAACAGTGAGTGTAAAACTGATGTTCTCCCATGTAAACTATCACTCAAGTCACAATAAAAACTTAAAAAAAAATAAAACACAATATTTTGAGAAGTGGGGTGGTCTATGGGTCTCATCTAAAAGGTTCATGGCACAACAAAGGTTAAGAAGTTGTGACCTAATCTTCACCCAATTCATAACAAAAAGTTTAAAAAAAGAGAAAGAAATTAAATTAAGTTTTAAAAAGAAAAAAAAGAACCTAACTAAAAATAACAAATAAACTACCTTAACATTTGATGGGTTTAACAATTTCACAATTAAAATATCAGCTAATGCTAAAATAGTAGGCATCATGTGTTAACTCATTTAATACAGTAACACAGAAGTAAGTACACAGGTACCATTATTAATTCCAATTTTAGTAATAAAAGGTCTACTAAGCAACTTGCCTAAAGACCACTCAGCAAATATATACTGGAAATGGAATCCAAATTCAGGCATTCTCAGTCCCAATGACTGCACCCAAAATCAGAATGCTGTGCTGCTCTAAAAAAATTCATTGGGAGATTAGTGTTCATTAAATGTCATTCCAATTTTTTAACAATTGTGCCCAAATCCTACTTCATGCCAAGCTTTAAATTTTATGCTAAAAGCCAAGACCCCAATAGAAAACTGGAATCTTTAAGTAACGTAAAGACAAATACTGTAACTGGAAATTGTAGTATAACCTGACTCCTTTTGTCTGACACCATATATACTCATTGCCCTGGCTAAATACATCAGTTTTAAATATAATTATTAACCAATAAGTTATCCTTTCCTACTGTATGTATACTCAGGACTAATTCAAATAGCGGTTTTCTTTCTGTGTCTCTCTCATTCACACACACACAAACACAATGATCAACAGATTCAACTTCTTATCAATTCTTATAAGCATCGTATCAATAAGACTAGACCCAATGATCTCCAAAGTGCTTTCCTGATCTAAACTTCTCTGAGTCTGTAATCGAGTCTCACAGCACTTTAAATTTAGTAATTAAAAACAAACATGGGATTTTCATTTTAAAACAAAAATTATAAAGAAAAAAATTAGGTAATTTTTTCCTAGATAATGTAAATAAATGCTTAATAGCTAACATTTGCTAGGAAAGACATCACTTATGTCTGCATTTGTACAGAAACCCCTTCACACACCACCAGCTACTGGGTGCATACACAGCACATCTACCACATTCATTTGGCTACTTATTGCTCAGTAGATAACAGAGATGTCCTGCCCTGATCTCCAGAGAATGTACTAGCTGCAAGCATCTACCCAGAAGGACCCCAGAGTCCCACAAGGGCTGTGGAGGGACCCTGACCACCCCAGTGCTAGCCACCCAATATCAGAAAAAGAACCTGCTCCCACACCTCCACTCAATCCAGGAAGAGATGACATAAGAGTCTAACCACAGAGGAATCATGTGTGTGTGACCAGAAGACACCGAAGTGAGAGGAAATCATGCCTACAGACATCACCAGTCACATGTAGACCAGAACCACAAAACAGCAGCTAAAATGATACAAAGGAACAGTGACATTCTGAAGAGAAAGAACAAAGTTCTAGACCCATCAAAACAAAAAAATCACCACAAAATAACCATTCATATAGTCAAGTATTTATATAAATAAATAATGCCTCAGAGATAGCAGACAATCCTATGAAAAAACAGGATACGTTAACTCAAGTAAGCATAAAAGAAGGGGACAGAAAACTTTTCTGAGGAAGAAATGGTAACAGAACTACCTGATAAAGAATTCAATCAACTTATAAGAGGACTTCAAACAGTTCATGGAAAAACAGAATTAAAAGATAATGGAATTTTTCTGTGAACTTCTTGAAGCAGCCCCCCTATATATATATTTGTTTAGGAGCCTCAAAGAGATAAAGGAAAGCATTGGACTGCTTTCTCCTAGAAGAATTCCTGAAAACAATACAAGAATAAAATGACAAAATAGGTCATTAGAAACTATACAGCAAAGCAAAACAAAACCAGAAATCCAGAAGAGTAACAAAAAATATCTGAAACAGGTAATTCAATGCAAGGGTACCGAAGCAGAACTGAATCAATGGTACAAAGAATCAGCAAAATATGAGACTAAGCCAAAAAATATTGCTACTAGAGTTCAGGTTCATGCATACATTAGTAAATTCCAAGCAAACTGTGTTCAAACACGTCTCTGAGATCAGTGGATGGCTGCAGACACATTCTCCCAGTAATATACCTGACTTAATCTCATTAGGGTACCTCCAGACACCAGGTCAATCAAACAGTGACTTCTAAGAAGATTTTCAGGGCCAGTTATAATTCAAGGTAGAGAGGTCAGCCCAGAAGGTTATGGACACTGGGTTTTTTTGGGGGGGGTTTCAAAGAGGTACTTTTTGATTTTCTCAGTGGATACGGGAAAACCACAGGTGCTTATTAAGAAGAAATTTTAAGAAAATTGAAACTGTATTGGTGAATAAAAGGCCAGAAATGTTGTGCTGAGGAATTTTTTTTTTCTATCACAATGTTGTTGCTGTTGTTGTTAAGTGCCGTCGAGTCGGTGCCGACCCATAGCGACCCTGTACAGGGTTTCCGAGGCTGTAAATCTTTACGGGAGCAGAAAGCCTTATCCTTCTCCCGCAGAGCAGCTGGTAGTTTCAAACTGCTGACCTTAAGGTTCACAGCCCGATTCATAACCACTAAGCTACCAGAGCTCCTTTTCTATCACAATATATATGATAATTCTTTGAGGGTAGCAAGAGGTGTTCTATGAAAGCTTTGTTAGAAAATCTTACCCTATCTACCCTACAGCCTTGACCTTGTTCCTTCAGACTTTTTGTTCCCAAAACTCAAAGAACATGTGAAAGGAACATGATCTGAGTCCCTTGAGGTTGCCAAAACAACCATATTGATGTAGTGTAAATCAGAGTGTAAAATTCTACAAGGCAGGGTTAGAGACATGAAAAATGGCCTTCTGAAGTGTACTGACCTAAATGAGCAAAAGGACATGAACAGACATTTCACGACAGAAGACATTCAGGTGGCCAACAAACACATAAAAGATATGCTCACATGGAAAGATGGAGTGGCTAGGGACTCTAGACACAAGGAGGGAGATGGGCTGTGTGCTGGCGGCCAGGGGGTGGAGGGGTGGGAAAGGTATATGCCCCTTGGTTGTTTGAAAGGTTATATATTCCTGAGTGCTTTGGTGTACATCCAAAAAAAAAGGGAATGGAAGCAAATGCTGTTGAATGATGATGCATGGAAGGGATTGTAATCATTGCAATGAAATGAAACATGATAGGATGAATGTAAAGCTGATGTTCTCCCATGTAAACTATCACTCAATTCACAATAAAAACTAAAATAATAAAAAGATATGCTGACAGTCATTAGTCATTAACAAAAGGCCACTGCCATCAAATAAGCAAGTTGCTCGCCCAGGAGACAAAGCAAGTAGTCGGGTCCTCTCAGGGCAAACCCTCTTCTAAGACTGAGACTCAGTGGGAATACACGAGCAGACATGTGCTCTGATTGGTGACCATGTTCGTCACTGATAATGGGAAGTGAGGGAAAAATAGCAATTACGCTGCAAGCTAAGCCAAGCCCTACAAATGGTCAATAGACTCCTGTGAACTCGGGTGGAGACCTGGTTGGACAGCAATGTGGCAAGACCTGGGGACTATGGGCCCAGAGTCAGTGACAAAGCCACAGAGGACCAGAGTGGAGAGTGAAGTATCCAGCTGATAAGAAGAACACACACACTTACAGATAATACCCACTCGACCTGGCTTCAATGACTGGTTGATCGGAGCTCAAGTAGAAGAAGAAAGAATAGGAAAAAAAAGAGTAATCTGATACAGTTTGATGAACATGACCTACACCTATGGATGCAGTAGCTCAAAAGAGGGAACAAATCTTTACAGCGAGGATCATTCCTACCCCCTCCACACAGAGTAGAGAGGGATGGGCAACTTGGACATTGGCTACCCAAAATAGGGGGGAATAGGGGGGATACAAAGGTAAGAAGTGACTGGCTTACAAGCTTTCAAGAGGCCGCCTAGATCCAGAGGGCACGGAGGAAGGTTAAAATCTCCAGTAAGTAGTATACAAACTGTCTGGGCAGGTCTAATGAAAGGAGATGGGGATAGGTCCCTTGTGGTACAATGGTGAATAATTATTATCAGGACTGACTGCGAGGGTTGGAAATGTAAAAGTAGACATTTTATAGCAAAAGGAGGGGACTGGTTGACTTTGCAGTCCAGGAGTGGAGGTCCCTAGGACCATCAGGGAGAAGTGCGGAGAACGGGACCCTACCCAGAGAGGAAGTGATGCCAGAGATGGAGGCGGAGATGATGACATGGAGAGATGGAGCAGCTGGGGACTCTGGACCCAGAGAGGGAGAGGGGCTGTGTGCTGACGACCAGGGGGCAGGCTTGCAGGGTGTACCCTTTGGTTGGTTGATGATGCATGGAGGGGACTGTAACCATGGCAATGAGACGCTATATGATAGGATGAATGTGGGGCTGGTGTTCTCCCATGTAAACTATCACACAGTTCACAATAAAACATATTTAAAAAAAAAATTTTTTTTTTAAACCCTATACAGGGTCACTGTGAGTTTGAACCAACTTAATGGCACTTAACAACAACAGAAAACTTCGACAGTTATCTTGTTCTCAAACGACTTCCAGAGAACAGGATAATTTTCTTTGACCTTCTTGTTCAAATTCAGGAGCAGATATTTCAAATTTACTTTATGTCTGAGGTCTTAAAAGATCTAGTAGAACTGTCCTTGTTGTGTTGAATTACACGTAACCCCTCCTACAATGTTTCTGAAAATGACTTAGAAACTTGATAGTTGTGGCTGGGTACACACTCAACTATTAAAGTAAGTAATGATTTCTGAAGGATGCTCATTAAATAGACTTCGATGATAAGCTGAATATTTGTTGGGTAAATTATAATGCAAAAGCATAAACCCTTAGCAGGACCCCACCCAGAGAAGCAGTGACGCCAGAGATGGAGGCAGAGATGATGACATGGAGAGATGGAGTGGCTGGGGACTTTAGACCCAGAGAGGGAGAGGGGCTGTGTGCTGACGACCGGCGGGCAGGCTTGCAGTGTATACCCTTTGGTTGGTTGATGATGCATGGCGGGGCTTGTAACCATGGCAATGAAATGATATACAATAAGATGAATGTAAAACTAATGTTCTCCCATGTAAACTATCATAAATTCACAATAAAACACTGGAAAAAAAAAAAGAAGCATAAACCCTTAAGGAACGTAAACGCTGCTGGACTCTGCGTGCCATTCACTGCTCAGTTTGATTTGGAGCTTTTTGCTTTAATCTGAAATCTCTTTTAAAAAACTATGTAACACTAAGTTACATAGTTACTAAATTAAGAATTACCATTGTTGTTGTGAAGTACTTTCCGGTTGGTTCTGACTCATAGCAACCCTGTATAGAGGGTTTCCGAGGAGCAGCAAGGATTACTCTAATGTGGGAATTTTTCCAATTTGGTTCTGAGATTCTGCAGATATGATTCTGGCATTTGACAACTGATAATGTAAATTTCACTTTAATATATAGCTTTATCTATTTAATAACTATAATAAAAGCCACCTGCACTCAAAATTCAAAAAAGAATCATAGGAAGGAATCGGAATAAATGATGTTACGTTGACAGGATGCAATCACTGAAATGAAACGAAGCATGAGATTTGTTGAATATAAAATTTATAATCTGCTCTGTAAAACTTCATTCAATTTACAATAAAAAGTTAAAAAAAACAAAAAAAAAACTACAAGGTGATATAATCTCACCCCTGCAAAAACAGCATTGATCAAAAACAGAAAAACATTTGCTGGCAAGGTTGTGGGAAGATTGAAGCTCTTATACATTGTTGGTTTGGCTGTAAAATGGAATAATCTCTATGGAAAATGGTATGGTGCTTCCTCAAAAAGCTTGAAATCAAGATATCATATGATCCAATAAATCCCACTCCTAGGAATATATCCTAGAACAGTAAGAACAATGAGAACAATGACATGAAAAGGCATGAGGGGGCTTCAAAACATTTATGGAACAAGGGAATTCAAAGATAACAGAAATGTTCCAGGAACTTTTTGACGTCCACTCAGATGGATACACAATCCATGTTCATTGCAGCATTACTCATAATGGCAAAAAGGTTAAAACAACCTAAGTGTCCACCAATAGATGAATGAGTAAGCAAAATGTGGTATATACATACAATAGAATACTATACAACAATAAAGAACAGTGATGAGTTTAAGAAACATAATATGGATGAATCTGGAGGACATGGTGCTTAATGAAATAACTCAAGGACAAATATTATATACATCTTGGAAGAAACATTCTTTGACGGTTATCCCTGATAAGAGGAGGAGGGTTACTTACTAGACAGCAGACTCATGTTAATGCTGGTGAAGGGAAAGGCATTCTGAATACTGAATAAGACAATGTGACCAAGGCAAACGAAGATAGATATATACAAAAAGAAAGGACAACAGTGACATTTTGGGCTAATCACTAAAAGGTTGGCATTTCAAATCCACCAGCTGCTCTCAGAAACCCTATAAAGAGTCTGTATGAGTTACAATCGACTCGACAGCATACACACACCACCACACCACTGTGAGTGCTATAACATATACACGGGGACATCAAACTGCTCATGGGAAGATTAACTTTTATTTTAATTCTATTTCTCCACTAACTTTTTCAAGCCCTCTGGTGGAACTCTGCAAAAATGGTTGCAAGAGTACACTGACAGTGAACTACCAGAGGTGTAAACCAGATTCAGATGAGGACATGGAATGAGGGATATCACTGCTGACATCAGATGGCTCTTGGCTAAAAGCAGAGAATACCAGAGAGATGTTTACCTGTATTTTAATGATTACAAAAAAAAATCCAACTGTGTGGATCATGACAAACTATAGAAAGCATTACAGAGAATGGGTGCTCCAGAACACTTAACTGTGCTCATAAGGAACCTGTACATAGACCAAAAGGCAGTCATGCAAACAGTACAAGGAGAAACTGAATAGTTTAAAATCAGGAAAGGTATGTGTCAGTATTCCTTCACCATATTCTTTCACCATACTTAATTCAATCTGTATGCTGAGCAAATAATATGAAAAGCTGGATTATATGAAGAAAAACAGGGCATCAGGATTGAAGAAAGACTCATTAACAACTTAAGTCTTCTTTCTTGTCTTCTTAATGACCTTTTGCTTTTATCCTTTATGATGTTCTAGATGTCATCCCACAACTCTTCTGGTTTTAGGGTCATTAGTGCCTAATGCATTAAATCTATTCTTGAAGGCAGCAGTCAAGAAATCAAACGATGCATTGCATTATGCAAATCTGCTGCACAAGACCTCTTTAAAGTGTTCAAGAGCAAAGATGTCAGTTTGAGAACTAAGGTGAGCCTGACCCAAGCCACGATGTTAGAGAAGAATATTAAAAGTACCATGGACAACTGCCAAAAGAACAAACAAATCTGTGTTAGAAGAAGTGCAGCTACAATATGCTCCTTAGAGGCCAGGTTGACCACAGTTTGTGTGTCATACCTCGGATATATTATCAGGAGGGATCTGTTCCAAGAGAAGGATATCAATGAAAAAGGAAGACTACAAGAAAATTGGCAGAGTGGCAGCAGCAATGAGCTCAAGTTTATCAACGATTGTGAGATTGGCAAAGGACTGGGCAGTGTTTCATTCTGTTTTGCATACAGTCACTATGAGTCAGTATCGACTCAACGGCAACTAACAACTACAACATATGCAGATGATACAGCCTTGCTTGCTGAAAATGAAGAGGACTTCAAATACTTACTGATGAAAATCCAAGACCACAGCCTTCAGTATGGGCTGTACCTCTATGTCCAGAAAACAAAAATCCTCATCACTGGACCAATGAATGATATTATGATAAATGGAGAAAAAAATGGAAGTCGTCAAAGACTTACTTCAATTCTTACTAGGAAGAGAATATTAAAAGTACCATGGTCTGGCACAAGAACAAACAAATCTGTGTTGGAAGATGCACAGCCAAAATGCTTCTTGGAGGGCATAATGGCAAGACTTTGACTCTTATACTTCAGACATATTATCAGGAGGGACCCGTTCCTGGAGAAGGTCATCATGCCTGGAATGGTGGTCAGCGAAAAAGAGGAAGATCCCAACAAGACGGAATGTCAGTGGCAGCAGCGATAGTTTCAGGTGAAACAATGATTGTAAGGTTGGCACACGACTGGGCAGTGCTTGGTTCTGTTGTGCTTAAGGTCCCTATGAGTCAGAACCAACTCACAGTACCTAGCAACAACAACATAGGTATATATGTACGTTTCATAGGTATGGCAGAGCATATGGGAGTACAGGCATATGCACATCTAGGCATGCTGTTAAGTGCCGTCGAGTTGGTTCCAATTCATAGTGTAAGGTTTCTAAGGAGTGCCTGGTGGGTCTGAACTATCGACCTTGTAGTTAGTAATGCAATGCTCATCCTACAGCACCACACCATATATAAGTATAGTTGTTTTGTCTTGTATATTTGTATGTGCTACATATATATTCATAGTTTAATACAGCACACAGAGGAAATTCTTAGACATATCCAAACTCCTCAGGGAACTACGTTGACGGTTACGGACTTTAGTCTCAGTGGACACCTAGGTCAACTGGCATACCAGAGTTCAAAATGTTCTACATCCTACTTTGGCGAGCTTTTCAAATCACCATTAAAGAAACAACTATAATGGTTTCCTTCCATCTGGAACAAAGTGAAGAAAATCAGACTCACAGAAGCAATTAGTTCACAAGACAAATGGCCCACACAAAGCTCAGCCTCTTCCAGCCTGAGACCAGAAAAAGATGGTGCTCAGCTACCACTACCAACTACTCTGACCAGTGACCCAATACAAGGTCCCACAGAGAATGGAAGAACAATGCAAACAAAATTCAAACTCATAAAAAGGAGACCCTGAGACTACTGCCCGAAGACATCCTATTAACCTGGACTGAAGCGACTCCCAGAAGTCATCTTTTAGCTAAGGAATACACTAGCCTATCAAATAAACAAAAATACCTGTGACGAATGTAACTCTTCAGAATAACCAACTTTGAATATATGAGACCTAACAGGCAATGTTTGCACAAAAGCAAAGTTGCAAAGGCAAGGAGAGGTGAGCTCAAGTGTTGCAAGTATCCCCTTAAAATGCCATGTGATACTAATCACCTCCATTGTGAAATTCTTTCCAGTAACTACTAGCTCCTCACCCATCCATTCCCCCTGTCTAGAGAGATGAGGAAATGACTAGAGTCACAGGGCATTTTAAGCGGATGCTCACAATAGCAACAGGGCAAAAAACCCACGTGTAAGTGGGCCCATGTTCACACTTGTATTGCTCAAGGACAACCGCATATATAACTGTGGAATGATTATCTATTCAACCACTGTACATCTAAGATTGGTAGACTGAATGCCGGTATGGGAAAAGTTACCTTTTTTTTTTTTTTTAACTGTTCCCCCTGCCTCTGACCCCCAGAAGAAGTTCCTGAACATAATTAGGTAGTTTTTACTTAATTAGCAATAATATCAGCTCCCATTTGGTGAAGAAACAGCTTAACTGTCAAGGAGAAAGAAAAATATGAATAAAAAAATATTTGATTTAAAAGCCTTCTTTCCTAAGTTTCTATCTCTAAAACACTTAAGTGCATATTGTTCTATATTACCTCTCCCTCCAAAAAAGAAGTTACTGAACACAGTTAAGTAGTATTTGCTTAATTAGTCATAATAGCAGCTTCCATTTAGGTGGAGATACACATAGCTTAAACCATTCAGGCAGAGAGAACAATGTGAATAAACACAACAAATCAATAAACCATTAGTAATGAAGAAAAAAAAAATCTAACTTGTACCTGATGTATTTGAGGAGTGAGTGGTTCCCTATATGACAGGCAAAGAGAAATGTTTTTACCTTACCAATGCCACATCTCGTCAGCATTTCGGCAGTCACACTACCAACTCCACCAACACCCACTATTGCTACAGCAAAGGTTCGGATTTTCTGGAAATGCAACATCATATGAATTGGTTAATAACTTTATCAAATACGTCACCAGAAATTACTTTCAGTTACAGTAAATGTCTTCAAAAACTTGGAAAAGTTTATCATACCTCATAGTCATTTACAATTCCCATTCGCTTCAGTGCCATCAGGCGACTTTTAAAAAAAAAAAAAAGGGAAAATAAGTTTTAAAGCTTACAACTTTCAGTTCACAGTGAAACAAGACATATATAATCACAGAATTTAAACACCAAAACTGAATCATTAGCACTTTTAAACAGGGAGACTCACCTGTATATACCAGATACATTTCACATATCTTTAAATTAACTTGCAGGCTTAGCTGCACATTAAAATCACCTGGGAAGCTTTAAAGCACTGATGTCTGACCAACAAGATTTTTTTTTTTTTTTAAGTGCTTCAGATATTCTGATATGAAGCCAAGTTTGAGGACTAACGTTGTGTCTACATGAGAAAGGTCAAAGTAAAATCAACATTTTTTTCCATGCTTTCTCAGTATATGTTTAGCACTCAGACCTCCATCCTCAGAATAAACGTGACTGGAGTGTCACATCCCCTAATGAACACGCAGTGTCTCACCAAAGTGAATGGTAAAGCGTGTTTCCTTTTCACGAGAGCAGCAAGGCTGAGCAAGCAGTAAACACTGAAGTTTCTGGGAAAGGCCCTCCCCCAGCAAGTACAACCTCATCCTAGTGATTCTTAAATAACTACTCTGATAGCGTAGTGGTTACAATTCGGGCTGGGATTCAGGTATTCCACGGGAGAAAGATGAGGCTTTCTGCTCCCGTAAAGATTTACAGCTTCAGAAACCAAACCCTGTACAGGGTCGCTATGAGTCAGAACCGACTCCACAGCACATAACCACCAGCACGAATTATCATGTATTTTGTCTACTCGGGCTCACCTTTCCAATTACCTTCAGAATGTGCAAATCCTCCCTCCCTGTCTTATGAAGCATGCTCTGGGGATTAGAAAATAGGGTAATGACCCTTGTATCAGAACCCCCACCCCCAGGTTGAAGGCCTGGAACAGGAGACTGAACAGGTGCCTGATGCATGACCATGAATCACTGCCAGGCTGTGGAGAGCATCATACATTCAAACTGGCACTATCAACTGCCATCTTTGAGGCAGGCACCCTTGTTTTCGACTCAGCTAGTCAAAAGATTTGGTTGTTGTGCAACACACATGCTGCCCTTGTTGTCTAAGATTAGTTGCGAGGTGGGCTTTGACCCATAATTTTTTCTGTTTTGGTTAGCATTCCAGTTCACCCACATTTAGAAATGTGGGTCTGCTCCCATGTCGCTTCATCAGCTCTGATTAAACCAGGATGAAGCAGTTCAAAGTTCGGCCTTTATATGTCAACCACAGTAAGAGATACTTTACCTAGTTACTACTAATCTGTTCTGTTAGCTTTTAAATATTTTCAATAACCTCATCTGCATGCAAAAGCTGGACAGTGAATAAGGAAGACTGTAGAAGAATTGATGCTTTTGAGTTATGGTGTTGGAGGAGACTATTGAAAGTGCCATGGGCTGCCAAAAGAACCAACAGATCTGTGTTGCAAGAAGTGAAGCCAGAGTACTCCTTGGAGGCCAGGATGGCCAAACTTCGTCTCTCATACTTTGGACATATTGTCACGAGGGACCGGTTGCTGGAGAAGGATACCATGTTTGGTAAGGTTGAGGGTCAGAAAAAAGATGAAGACCCCCAGCAAGATGGATTGGCCAAGTGGCAGCATCAATGGGCTCAAGCGTGGCAACAATAGTGAGGTTGGCCCAGGATCGGGCAGTGTTTCAGTCTACTGTGCATAAGGTTGCTATGAGTCGGTACCGACTCGATGACACCTAACAACAACATACTATACAGATCCCTGTACAGGGTTTCAGATGCTATAAATCTTTACAGGAGCAGAGCACTTCAGCTTTCTCCCCCAGATCGGCTAGTGAGTTTGAACTCGCAACTTTGTAGTTAACAGTCCAGTGCTTCAGGGACAGACACACACACACAATTTAAATCTATGTACATACAATTTCCATTTGTTTACAATTCAAATAGAGTCCAATTATTTAATCTGGTCTGTTAGGAAATCTCCTTTTGTTTCCTCCCACAGTTTCAACTTTGTTATCAATGTATCTCTAAAAAACAATGCTAACATTGTTCTTTCTTTCCTTAAAATGTTTTATTGTGAATTATGTGATAGTTTCCAGGGAGAACTTTAGTTTTACATTCATCCTACCATATATTGTTTCATTGCCTTGGTTACAATCCCCTCCATGCATCATCAATCAGCCAAAGGGTATACCCTGCAAGGCTGCCCCCGGGTCTTTAGCACACAGCCCCTCTCCCTCTCTGGGTCTAAAGTCCCCAGCTGCTCCATCTCTCCACATCATCGTCTCTGTCTCCATCTCAGGCATCACTGCTTCTCTGGGTAGGGTCCCACTCTCCGCTCTTCTCCCTTGATGGTCCCAGGGACCTCCGCTCCTTTTCTGAGAAATTAATCACTCCCTTCCTTGCTACAAAACGTCTACCTTTATATTTCCAAACCTCACAAGCAGTCCTGATAACAATTATTCACTATTGTATCACAAGAGACCTATCCACATCTCTTTTCATCAACCCCACCTAGACAGATTAGATACTACTCAGTGGAGATTCTACCTTCCTCCACACCCTCTGCATCTAGGTTCCGTTTGTAGACCCCCCACTTTGGGTAGCCAATGTCCAAGTTGTCCATCCCTGTCTACTCTGTGTATGGAGGAGGTGGGAATGATCCTCACTGTAAAGAACATTGCTCTTTCTTGACTCCAAGGCACTTACACCAACCAAGAACTTAGGTTAGAAAGAAAGTTCCATCAAAATGTCTAGAATGACTGTGTCAAGAACTAAACTCTGATGCTGTCATCTGGCCTTATAACTTGTAGGATCTTGTTGTTGTTAAGTGCCATCGAATCAATTCCACCTCACAGCAGCCTTGTACAGGGTTTCTGAGGAGCAGCAGGTGGGGATGAACTGCCAACATTATGGCTCGCAGTCCTGTACTGATCCTACAGCCCCACACCAGCAGTCCAGGTTCGTATTAGTGCTTATTCTGAACGTTCACAGCATGCCATGGTGTGGATCTAGTCTCATTCATTGTGCTGAGTCTATAAAGGAGCCTTTATCCTGGAAACTCATGTTTTTCAATTCTGAGAACTTCTCTAAAATCTAAATGAAGATGTCCTTGTTTTCCTGGACGCTGGAACGCCTACTATTAGGAAGTCAGGCCACCAGTCAGACTGGCCCTCTACATTTATTTTTGCTCTCCTATTTCCTGTCACTTAAGTTTTCTGCTCTAAATTTTCTGGATAATTTATTTCAACTTTATTTTCCAACCCTTCTATAGAAATTTCCATTTCTGTTGGCATTTTTCATTTGCCAGGATATGAAACCATATTATAATCATAAAATTGTTCTGCTGTTCTTGAGTGCCATGGGATCAATTTAGACTCACAGCAAACCTGTGAGTATAGGGTTTCCAAGGAGCAGGTGGCTGATGGGTTTGAACTGCTGGCCTTCTGGTTAGCAGTCCAGTGTTTATCCGACAGTGCTCCACCATGTTGGATATAACCCCCAATTATTATTAGAAACACTTTTTTAAAAAATAAGAATTTATTCCTTTCTAAAAACCCCATTAGTAGGATTTTAATGTGGTGGAGTAGAAAGTGATATTATAAATGTCTGCGGTCAACAGGACATCTTCACCTTCCTCGAATCTTTACGTTGAGGGAGAAAGATGAGGCTCTCTGCTACCACAAAGATTTAAAGCCTTAGAAACCCTATACAAGGCCGCAATGAGTCAGAACTGACTCCTCAGCACTTAACCATAGTAATCTTTATGTATAACCCTGAGAACGATGTATTGCAACACCATTTTACAGATGAGAAAAAGATTCAGGTGAATTAACTTGCTCCAGACTACACAGCTAACTGGTAAACCATATTCAGAGCTATGTTTCTGAGCCTGATTGGAAACCAGGTTTTCTAATCCCCCAGTCTGTTTACTTCTCTATTTTCTGCACATACTTTACATTCTACAACACACAATTTCACATTTACTTGTTAGCTGATCAATAGTTCACATTCATTAAAAAACACCTAAAAGCCCCTTTCCTATGTTTTTCCACAGTCCTGTACTTTCCCTAAAGATTCCTAGTAGCACAGTGATTAAGCACACTGCTGCTAACCAAAAGCTGCATGGTTTCCTCCAGCCACTCCTTGAGAGATAGATATGACAAATAAAAATGATAGCCTTGGAAACTGTATGAGGCAGTTCTACTGTCATATACTGTCACTATGACTAGGAATCTCCTCAATAGCAATGCATTTGGTTTGCATATGCTCTCTATCATAATTCTTATCACCGTAGGACAAGTGCATGTTTACCTTTCTATCTCACTCTCATCGGGTAAGCTCTAGAGGGAAAAGGCCATGTCTACTCTGTAACTTTTGAGTCTTGATGTGATGGACTGCTTATCCTACAAGGTCGGTGGTTCAAACCTACCAGAGGCTCCTTGGAAACCCTATACAGGATCCTTATGAGTTGGAATGGACTCCATGGCACTTAACAACAACTTTGTAGCCCTAGAGCTTATAAGTATGAAATGCTTAAGAGATGGTGGGAACTATCCTAAGAGGGCTAGCGAGGAAAAGATGCTCAATAAACAATAGTTGAGTGAATGAACAATTCAAACACTTAAGGTTAATAGCACTGTAGGATAAGCACTGGATTGCTAGCTGGAAGGTGTGCAGTTTAAATCCACTAACTGCCCCTCAGAAACCTTATACCCTACGAGTCGGAATTGACTAGCTGGCACTTAATAGCAGTAAGCAATTTTGGGTGACAAATGCCATCTTCTATTTAGCAATTAAAAAAAAAAAACTTTAATAAATCAAATGAGACAGAATATACCAAATGTTTACATTCCTGAGTCCTGGTTTGGAGCTGCAGGATAAGCACTAGACCTCAAGGTCTGAACCACAAGGTCGTTGGCTTGAACTCACCAGCTACTCCTTGGAAACCCTATACAGGGTCACTGTGAGTCAGAACCGACTGGATGGCACTTAACAACAATACAAGAGAGCTGGATTTGAATCCAGTCAGTCGGGTTCTAGAGTCCTTACCCTTAATCACAGTATTGTATACTGACCGCTGAACTACAGTCTTCTTGTTGTTATTGAGTGTTGTTGATTTAGTCCCGAAGTATACCGACCTAGTATAGGGTTTCCGAAGAGCAGCTGGTGAGTTTGAACCGCCAACCTTGCAGATCAAAGCGACCTGCAGTCCAGTGCTTAAACTACAGCGCCACACCAAGCAAAAAAGGAGAGGGATCTATGGGGTTGGCAGCGTCGAATGTTTTAATATCTCCGACCCTCCACTCACCCTTTCATTTAAGAAACATTGAGAGTCTGCTGTAAAACTTTAAAACAAAATTATGCACAGGGAATTTTAGATTACACGTCATCTTCTAAGCGTTCAGTGTTATGTGGCACAAGACAGACTAGCAGAAGTACGGACGACAGAAAACTGGATACGTGTCCTCAGTAGTCAGAACAGCAACACCATATGGCTGATTCATTTGGAATTTTTAAAGAGAATGAACATCTCCTAACCAATACTGATGGTGGTGGTGGTGGTGTGCTGTGGAGTCGGTTCCGATTCATAGCGACCATGCATAGGGTTTCCGAGGCTGTTAATCTTAGGGGAGCAGAAAGCCTCATCTTTCTCCCGCCAACAGCTGGTAGTTTCTAACTGCTGGCGTTGCAATTTGCAGCCTAGCTCATGATGCACTAAGACTTGGCTTCAAGCATTTGAGAATGAAATCCCCAGATGAGAGGAAAGGTGACGGAAGGCCGAGTCAACTGAAAAAGGGTGGGCGCTACCTGCTGCTTGTCACTACAGAGAGTCGCGACCTC
Organism: Chrysochloris asiatica; assembly: GCF_000296735.1. NCBI lineage: Eukaryota > Metazoa > Chordata > Mammalia > Afrosoricida > Chrysochloridae > Chrysochloris > Chrysochloris asiatica. The sequence continues at coordinate 6,774,932 of NW_006408546.1, read as the reverse complement.
GTCCCGCTCCCCTGCCTCCAGACCCCCACACAAGTCACCTGTAAGGGTTGGAGTCCACCACCTCCGGACTCATCTTCTCGATGCGGGCCCGGCCGCACCCTCCATCTCCGCCCCCTAAGGTCCGCCGACTTCTCTCCTGGGCCAATTCCAGCTCCAATTCCTGTACCCGCTGCTGCAGACGCTCCACAGAGTCGGCCATGGCTGGGACTCCGGCCGCCAACGCCCCCAGTCCCGGCCTTCGCCGCCGCCGCCGCCCCACGCTGCTCGGCCGGCTGCTCCCACGATGGGTACAATGAAAACGCGCCTAGTCGCCGCTTTAAACCAGAGCCGCGGAAGGTACCTCCAGTGTTTCCGAGAAAGACACGTCTCCCGGGTCCAGCGGGCCTCCTACCGTACTGCTTCCGGTGCGCTGCCGTCAAAGCTCCTCCTCTACAAAAGTCGGCAGCGTTCAGCTTCATTTTTCTGTCCATTCCGACGAGATCAGGCCTCTGCAGATCTTATGAGCCTAAGTCACAAGTGTCTAAGGTCGATGGCGTGAGGGATAGACTCTTACCTGTGCGGCGTGGGAAAGTATGAGAAGCTTTGATTCTTGAGATCCAAACCCTGACGGAGCCTTTTCTGAACCGGACCCTAACAAGTCTTCCGCTTGCCGGTGCCTTTACACTTAGGCATCAGTGAGACCTATTCGTCTTATTCACCTCTACCGACGGCTGGGGCTTTACGTTTCTTTAAAATTCTTTCAAACTGAGGCCTCCGACTCTAAAGCGAACTGAACATTTAAAATGCTAATAAACCTGTTATTTCCATACTGTGCAGAAGTCCCAGTGTAGCTGGCCAAGTTGCTCAGCAACGGTGCCCAGGGTGTGATTGGCTGGAGCTAATAGGCCCGCCCCTGACCTTAAGTTTTTGGCTCTCGCTCCAGGGCTAGTGGTTCCACAACCAAGCGGCCTTCGAGAGTGGCAGTCATGGATTCCAGTGCCTCCCGGGACCTTGAGACTGCCGAAGTGCTGCCCCAGCACAAATTTGATCAAAGGTCCCTGGAGGACTACCTAAATCAGCACTTGCCGGGCTTTGCAGGCGAGCCTGAGAGCACACTGTCAGTTGTTCAATACAGGTATTGACTTCAGTATTCGCCTCCAGCAGAAACAAATCTGTGTATTGTGCTTGTCTTCCTTTGACCCTGGGTGGTGGTGGTGGTGGTGGTGGTGGGCCGTCAAGTGGATTCCGACTCTTAGTGACCATGTCTAAGGTTTTCGAGACTATAAATCTTTACGGGAGCAGAAATCTTAGTGCCGAGTGGACTCGAACTGCTGACCTTGCAGTTTATCAGCCCACACTTAACCCACTACACTACCAGGGAGCTTGGGGCTCTTTGCCTGTGTATGGATTTCCAAATTCCCTCATCCAGATTTCTTCCTCTGCAGTGATGTGCCCTGCTAGTGGGAACTGCCATTGCAGGTCCCTCTGTCTCCATTCTGTGGTGGTGGTGATGGTTATGTGCAGTGGAGTCGGTTCCAACTCATGGCAACCCTGTATAGGGTTTCCAAAGAAGGATTGGTGGGTTTGACTGCCAACCTTGTGGTTCAAACTGACTTTGCAGTCCAACGCATTATCCTGCAGCTCAACACCAGAAGTGTTAAGTGCCTAAAAGTCAGTTCCTACTCTTAGCGACCCTTTATAGGGAGTCCTGGTGTGACGCTGTGGGTTGATGCGCCTGCCTGCAAAGTCGTCTAAACTGCAAGCTCGGCGGTTCAAGCTCACCAGTTGTTCCTTGGAAAGCCTATACAGGGTCGCTATGGGTCGGAACCGACTCGACGGCACTTAACAACAACAAGGAGTGACTGGTGGATTTGAGCCACTATCCTTGTGGTTAGCAGTCCTGTGCTTACCTTACAGCGCTACGCCAGGATTCCAGTGACCCTATAGGACAGGGTAGAGCTACCATATGGGGTTTCCAAAGCTATACATCTTTAAGGAAGTAGACAGCCTCACCTTTATCCCTCAAGTGGCTGGTGGGTTCTAACTGCCGACCTTTTGAGTTCGCTGTTGAGCGCATTATCCACTGCATCACCAGGGCTCCATTTTCAGAGAAGCTGGGGTAATTAAAACATTAGTGGTATTACTGAAGGCTATTAATGGCATCAAGGAGCTTTGGTAGCGTAGTAGCTACGAGGCAGGCTGCTAACCTCAAAGTCAGCAGTTCAAAACTACCAGGTGCTCCGCGAGAGAAATATGAGGTTTTAGGCTCCCGTAGCCCTGGTGTGTTGCTGTGGGTTAATGTAGCAGACTGCAAAACCGTTTGAACTGCAAGGTCGGCAGTTCAAGCTCACCAGCTACTCCTCAGAAACCCTATATAGATAGGGTCGCTATGGGTCGGAACCGACTCAACAGCAATAAGAATAACAAAGATTTACAGCTTCGGAATCCCTGTGCAGGGTCGCTATGAGTCCATAGCACACAACCATCACTACCATTAACAGCACCTCAGTAAGTCAAACCTTTGGGACTCAGGTTTTTGTTATGTGAGTAAGGAAATGGACCTGGATGACACCATCCCGGCAGTTCTGCCCCTCATAAGGAATCGGATTCTAGTCTAATATTTTACATTAGAATAAAAATAAAAATAGACTTCATTCTAAAAATAGGGCTTTGGTTCAAAAAAAAAAAAATAGGGCTTTGGTTATAGAAAGAGAAAACTAGCTCTGATATTTAAACTGGAAGCTGTACTGCGTTATATAAATCCTTTGAGAAATTGTTTGTTTTTAATCTGGTACCTGACCCTTTTGATTAATCTGCTGACTAAAGGAAGTAATGTGAGTAAAAAGAGCATTGTATACCAGTGGCATTATACTGTTGTTGTTCAATGCTGGCGTTGATTTGTACCCATGCCAGTACAGCGTTTCCAAGGAGCTCCTGATGAGCTTGAACTACCTATCTTGAAGTTCAAATGACTTTGGAGTCTGACTCATTAGCCCACAGCGGCACTACAGGCATACCTCATTTTATTTATATGTATGGCTTTATTGTGCTTCACAGATAGTGAGGTTTTTCACAAATTGAGCATTTGTGGCAATCCTGCTTCCAGCAAGTCTATTGGGGCCACTTTTCCAACAGCTTGTACTCATTTCATGTCCGTGTCCTATTTTGGTAATCCTCACAATATGTCAAACTTTTTCATAATGTTATTGCTCTAGTGTAAACATAATTCATATGCACTCGGAAACCAAACAGTTCATGTGACTTGTCATTGCGATATTTGCTTTATTGCAGTGCTGTGGTACTGAACACACAGTATCTCTGAGGTTGGCCTCTTCTGTGAAAATGAAAAATATAATGGTGATAAATCAGAGAGTGTTGGGGCGGAGAACCTAAACTCTCTATGTTCCAAAAGATATTGGAACATGAAGAGAAGGTAAATAAAGGAGAGCTGAGGCTTCTAGCACAAAGGTCTGGTGTTGTAAACAAAACAGATCAAAGTTCACATTTCAACTATGCCACGTGTTGTGGCAATGTGGACAAATTTTGAGCATCAAGTTCCACTTAAGTGAAATGGGGATACTAATTGCTCATCTCCTAGAACTGTTGTTGGAGGAGTCCTGGTGTGGTGCTACAGGATAAGGGTGAAAGATGAGGTTTTTCTGTTTACGTAAAGATTTACAGCCTCAAAAACCTTATGTAGGGTCATTATGAGTCAGAATTGACTCAGTGGCAGTAAGCTTGTGGAGCTTTTTGGTGTTTTGTTTTGTTTGAGCATTATTAGAAGGAGCCTGGTGGTGCCATGGTTAAGCACTTCACTGCTAACTGAAGCTAGATCAGTTAGGCAGCAAGATCAGATTAAGGCATGTGAAAGCCCTAAACACTGATAACCTGTGGTGTCACCTCCTCTACTTACACATCTGAATGGGATATATGTGTGTGTGTAAGTGTCTTAGTGATCTATGACGAACTGAACTGCTAACTGAAAGATCAGCGGTTCAAACCTACCAGCTGCTCCTCGGAAACCCTCTGCAAGGGTCACTATGAGGCGGAACTGACTCGCCAGCATTTAACAACAACAGCATAATATTAGCGAAGTCCTGGTAGGGGGCTTTAGGATAAGCACTGGACTACTAACCACAGGATCAGTGCTTCAAACCCGCCAGCCCCTCGGAAAGCCCTATACAGGGTTGCTATGAGTCTGGACCGACTCTAGGTCATAAACAACAGCACCAGCAACAACATAATGTTAGCAATTGAACACAAAAGTGATGTAGGCCTTTCTAGTGGAATGAGATGAACTGGATTGTACCCCTCTTAGTGGATGTAATGAACTAAGATTTTTACTATATACCCTTTTATCTGGTAGTGTAGTGGTTACGAATCGGGCTGCGAACCTTAAGGTCAGCGGTTCTAAACTACCAGCTGCTCCGTGGGAGAAAGATGAGGCTTTCTACTCCCGTAAAGATTTACACCCTCGGAAACCCTGTACAGGGTCGCTATGGGTCAGAACCGACTCGACGGCACTTAACAATAACAACAACAACCCTTTTATCTAATATTCCACATAGTCTACAACAAAGAAAAGGAGTCAGTGCATTTGGCTGTTTCAGCAATCAGTGTAAATTCTGTTATCTCCCACAATGAAAAATTGACTTTCATCAATTTTGTTTTTAGAGCCCAGGTGTGCTGCTGTAGGATAAGCACTGGGCTGGTAACTACAAGGTCAGCAGTTCAAAACCACCACCTCCTCTCAGAAACCCTATATAGGGTCACTATGAGTCAGAATTGACTCAACAGTACACAACTGGAGTCCTGGTGTGGCGCTGTGGGCTAATGTGTCAGACTGCAAAGTCGTTCGAACTACAAGGTCACTGGTTCAAGCTCACCAGCTGCTCCTTGGAAACCCTATACAGGGTCGCTATGGGTCAGAATCGACTCGATGGCACTTAACAACAACAACTGTTTTGCTTTAAATGACTCATATTTCTAATTTTTATGCTTGTTTTGTAATAAAGGTTATAAATGAACAAATGAAAAGAAAATGTAATGAGCAGAAAACAAATATTACAGCAAATCACTATATTTTAACTTTAGACTGATCTCTAACATGTTATATTAAACCATTTCTTTTTATTTTTTGCTCTTAAATTTTTCAATGATTTTATCACAATTCAGCTGTTAAACAATTAGCTTCTTGCATACATAATAAGGATAATGAACAGAGTCTTGAATCATTGTTGTATGCTGAGGGTTTTGAGTCTTTTTAGTAACAAACCTGAGCATTCTCATGTGCAGTTTATGATCATTAAAGTTTGAAACATGTGTTAAGCAATTTCAACATTAGGAAATATGCATTCTGTTTTATCTATTGTAGAAATCATACATGCCTATATGAATAGAGTTTGTCTTTGCTCAATCCATGAACTTAGTTCTCATGTAAGAATGAAGTTATCACACTATCCCATAAAGGTTTATAATTAAATTATTGGGATAAACCTGCACTAATTTCTTGGATGCCCTCATGCATTTTTCATCAAGTATATCCACACTGTTTCAAAAGGAGAAGCTATTTGAAAGAGCATCATATGCTTTCACCTTTCTTTTCATGCAAGCTTCAAGTGTACCCATGATGGTGTGGTCTATGGCTCTGTGACACTGATCTTTGGCACTTGGGGCTTCTGGAGCACACTTCCATCATTTTCGTGTTGCTTCCTAACGTTTCTGCGATAGTGAACTGCTTGATAATCAGTTTTGGGTAGTATTTGCTTTGTTGTGTTTTCAAATTTTTCAAAATCTTTTCTGAAATCATGTAAATACTCTGTTAACAACTGGTAAAGATCTGTGCTTCTCTTTAAATTTAGTTCTGAATCATGGAGAGCTCAACTTGTTCAATAAAAATGCTGCAATATGTTATCCCACATCAATTTATACTCTAGGGTTTGTATTTTGTTGGCAATGTTTTCAACTTCTCTTTTGGGATCTCCGTTCTGTGTCTAGCCTTCAGCAATATTTTCTAAGGCATCTAGAATCTAGAGCATATAGCATATGCTTTCCAACATATATAAGGAAGACATTTTCAAACTCATTAATTGCCAAGTATGTTTTAAGAACTATTCATCAGTGACTAGATGCTAGAGAAAATGTATAAAGTAACTGAACTATTGTTGTTGTTGTTAAGTGCCGTTGAGTCAGTTCCGACCCATAGCGACCCTGTATAGGGTTTCCAAGTATCAGCTGGTGAGCTTGAACCACCGACCTTGCAGTTCAAATGGCTTTGCAGTCTGGCGCATTAACCCACAGCAACACACCAGGACTCCTGGTGTGAACTGTAGGGGAAAGAAAAATTGATATATTCCAGACAACAATCTATTGCACTGCATCTTCAAGATTAAGTGAATGTGCTGCACACAGTATGAAAATGGCTTATTTGTTACACTGTAAAATTTTCTATTGCATGCCATAGGGTTGGTCTCTGCACTTAGAAAAATCAATGTTCCAAAGTTCAGATAAATAGTGAATTTCTTGGTTTGCAATTTCTTCATTGGCATGACTTTTTAACCTAGCAAATTTGATAAATCCCTTGACAGATTTTCCATCTGTTGGAAATACTTATCTGTGGTGCATAGAATAACTTGATACAGTTTTTCTAGTCTTCATCTTTGTAACTCCCACCAAATGACTGGGTAAGACTATGCACATATGAAGTGTTCATTGCTCACCAAGAGGGTTGTTGTTGATAGGTGCCATCAAGTCGGTACCGACTTATAGTGACCTTATGCACAGCAGAACGAAACACTGCCTGATCCTGGGCCAACCTCACTACTGTTGCCATGCTTGAGTCCAT
>NW_006408546.1:6759243-6765995 GCF_000296735.1 Chrysochloris asiatica | reverse complement strand
CACGTTTTTCTTCATAGAACCCAGCTTCCTGGATATTTGCTTGGCATACAGGTTGAATAAGTATGGTGAAAGAATACAACCTTGTTGCACACCTTTCTTAATTTTAAACCATTCCGTGTTCCCATGTTCTGTTCGAACAACTGCCTCTTGGTCCAGGTACAGATTCTTCATGAGCACAAATAAGTGTTCCGGAATACTCATAGTTTACCATGTTGTCCATAGCTTGTCATGATCCACACAATCGAAAGATTTGGTAGGTTGCTAATAATATAAGGTACATGGCCCCCTTGGGATAGAACCATTATCTTAGTTTGGGTTCTTTAGAGAAACAAAACCACATGTATCAAGGATACAATATCAAGGAAATTGTTCACAAAGTTGTAGAGGTGGGCAAGTCCCAAGTCCATGTGTCAGATGTCTGTCTAGACGATTCTGACTCATACAGCTACAGGGCCGATGAACCAAGATCAGCAGTCGGACTGCAGGCAGACAGGTCGAGCAGGCTAAAAGGCAGGCTGCTGATGACTCCAGGATTGGCAGGTAATAGAGCAAGGCATGAGCTCAAGTTCAAAGAACTGGAGATTGGAGGACAAGCCAGATGCAAGATCCAGACCCAGCAAAGAACAAGCTTTGCCTGAGTGTTCAGTCTATTGGGAGCAGACCATTCCTCCATGGAAACTTCCTTAGGGTTGATTGGCTGCTCATAGCAGATTTCATCATACAGTTGAGGACATTATAGTAGATCTCATCATGAATGATAACTGCATGTTATCTGATAAACCACTGATATTCCTAGCCCACTCAAGTTGACATAAAACTATCACAACCATGCAAATGAGATGTGTAGAACCCCAAGGTGGGGATTGGTCAGTTTTGCCATCCCACTAGGTTTAAAATGGGCCATCTCATAAGTAGACAGAGATCTCACTACCATCAAGAAAGAAAAGCCAAAAATGGAGTGTGAGCTCAAGATCCCTGTCCTGAACGTCTTGATCCAGGAAAAAGAGAACTGTGACACCAAAGAGGCATGTGACAGTACAGCATCAGCATCAGCAGAGTCAGCAGAACCAGGGAACTGATAGGAGACCGCATGGTAACCATCCCAAGCCCCAAGACTGAGAAAGATGAATGCCTCTGGGCTAAGGCTTACTGACAGGGTGGGCATTCATTGGCAGAGCTAAAAGAGTTTTGTAACACTTGCCCAGCAGTGAGTACCATGGAAGGGATGGGTGGTAAAGAACTTAGAGAGTGGAGGCATGTGTGACTTCTACCTCATAGGAATTGGCCTGGAGATGATGTTGGTAATGATTCTCCTCCTCTCTGCTTGTAAAATTAGAAGAGATCAGGCACTATCCTCAAGCCATCATTGTTACATTATCTTAAAACAATACTTAGCTGATCTGTATGAGAAAGATCAGTAGTGAAATCTACAGACCAAATGAAATATGGAGCGATACTTATTTCACTGAAAACACTTGATTGACTATTATAACTTAAGTTTACTAATTATTTACACTTGCTTTAGACATCTATGATGGATTGCCCTTTATTGTATTACCATATTTTGCGATGGACCTACTAAAACTCAATCAAACCAAGCAACAAGTCCAAGTAAGCCCCCTAAATTTCCATCTTGTTAGGACTCAAACACTTCATTTCTTCCTCAAAAATATAGTCCATGTTTATCAATTGTTATAATGACAACAACAATGTGTTGTAAAAGGTCTTCCTACTACTGAAGTTCTTCACTAATTTGTTTCCAGTTTACGAGTTAAGCCAAAATGATGTCTTTAGTTTAAATAGGACAATGTCCAGTCTCTGTGAATTGAACGGTTTTCATGTTTATCATCATATTTGAGTTGCACCAATCACTAAATCTACCCAAAGCAAGTAGAGAATTAAATGATTTAGAACTGAATAGTTTGCAAATAAAATAAATTCCATTATCTTTTAATTCCACTTTTCCAAACTTTAGAAGCCCCCTTCTATAACTAACAAAGTAATTAGAAATGTAAATTACTTAAATACAAATCTAAATAAAATATGTGTAAGACTTTTATAGAGAAAATGATGGCTTTATTAAGATATTAAAAAGACTAAAATAAATTGAGAGATGCCATACATATGGATAAGAAAATTCATTATTATAAAGTCCTCTTTTTCCTTCAACTAATGCATAGATTCAAAGCAATGGCAATCAAAATCTTAAGGTTTTCCTCTAATTTGAAAAACTGAGCCTATGTGATTTACATGCAAAAGCCAAGGGCTAAGGAAACAATCCTGAGAAGAACATAGTGGGAGATTTGAATTAAGGTGGCACGCTAACAGTAGTAGTGTAAATGAAGACAAACAGCAGACCTATGGAATAGAATAGGGAGTCCAGAAACAGACTAAAGTATCCACAGAAGTTTGGTAAATGACATTATTGACATGGAGAATCAGTATAGGAAAAAGGATATAAGTAATACTGGGATCATTAGTATCTGTAAAATAATTGAAATTAGATTTTTCCTTAGTGTACCTCACACATTTGCAGGTGGATTGAAGATGTGAATGTTACAGGTAAAATTATAAATATTTTAAGACATACAGGAGAGTATCTTTATGATATTGGAGTAGTGGTGGTCTTTAAAAAGACATGAAAAGAACAAAGGAAATGATGGATCCATTTTTACTAAAATATCCCTTAAAGAAAATGAAAAGGCAAAAGGAACTATTTGCAGTATATACAGTAGATAAAAAAAGTGTCCAGAATATATAAATGACACCTGAATGAGTCACATCCACCCGACCCAAACCATGGTGTTTTTAACCGCCTCGTGCATGAAAAAGCTGGACAATGACAAAGGAAGATGCAAGATTAACTGACACATTTGAATTGTGGTTTGGCAAAGAATATTAAATATACCGTGGGCTCAGCAGTGTCACCCAATGTGCTAACTCATGGTGTTACCTCACGCCCTCCACCCACTGTGGACCTCTTCCCATAACAGACCATACAGAATCCTTGTTGTTGTTAAGTGCTGTTGAGTCAGTTCCGACTCAGCGACCCTGTATGGGGTTTCTAAGGAGTGGCTGGTAAGTTTGAACCAGTGAACTTGCTGTTCAAACTGGCCTTGCAGTCCAGTGCATTATCCAACAGTGCCACACCAGGACTCCTTAGTCACATTTGTTATCCATTGTAATCATAGTTGAAAATTGCTTAACTGTAATAGTTCTTAGATTTATATGAATGTTGTTTGTTGTTAAGTGCTGTAGAGTTTGCCAACTCATCGTCACCCTATCCACTACAGAACAAAACACTGCTCAGTCCTATGTATCCTCACAATTGTTACACTTGAGCCCATTGTTGCTGCCATTGCGTCACCCCATCTCATTAAGGATCTGCCTGTTTTTCACTCCTCCTCCACTTTACCAAATATGATGTCCTTCTCCAGGGACTGGTCCCTCGTGAGAATATGTCCAAAGAATGAGAGATGAAATCTTGTCTTGCCATGCTTGCTTCTCAGGAACATTCTGGCTGTACTTCTTCCAAGACAGATTGTTTATTCTTCAGGAAGTCCATGGTACTTTCTGTATTCTTCTCAAACATCATAATTCAAATGCATCAGTTCTTCTATGATCTTGCTTATTAATTGTCCAACTTTCACAAGCATATGAAGCTATTGAAAATGCCATAGCTTGGGTCAGGCATGCCTTAGTCCTTAAATGGACACTTTAGCACTTTCAAGAGGTCTTATATAGCAAATTTGCTTAATGCAATACATTGTTTGATGTTTTGACTGCTGCTTCCATAAGTATCGATACAATAGAAAAGGGAGTGCTTAATGCCCTGGACCAGGGTGATAATAAAGAAGTAAGAATGGCTATATTTTGTATATATTTTGAAGGTTTTACTGACGGATCAGATGTGGGATATATAAGAAAAAGAGGACAAAGAAAGATTATTTCTTTTTTTTGTTCTAGTAACTGGAAGTATAGAGTAAATTAAAATAAAGATGACTGTAACAAAGATTAAGGGAGCCCTAGTTACACTGTAGGTAAAGTACTCAGTTGCTGCCTTAAAGCTTGACTCTTTAAAGCCACTAGCCAGTCCTCGATGTGGCTGTCTGCTTTCATCAAAATTACAACCTTGGAAACCTTATGAGGTAGTTCTTTTCTGTCCTGTAGGATTGCTGTAACTCAGAACAATGGATTTTTTTTAAGAAAAGATTTGTGGTGGATTATTTGGACTAGGAAACACAAAGTCTGTTGTTCAAGCTGAGGAAAGATGAGGCTTTCTTCTCCCATTAAGATTTAAAGCCCTGGAAACCCTATACAGGGTCGCTATGAGGTGAACCGACTCCACTGCACTTCATAATAACAACATCAGGAACTCACATAGAGTCTCCATGATTCAGAACTGAATTGACAGCAATAGAATTGGTTGTTTGGGTCCTTACTGAGAACTTGGTTTTGGAATATTAAGTTTCAAGGTGCCTTTTTGATAACCAAGAGAATTTGTGCAGTAAGCAGTTGGATATATGAATCTGGAGGGCAGGGCTGGGCATATGAATTTGGAAGTCATCAGCATACAGAAGGGTTTAAAGCCATAAGATTGGAGAGATTCCTAGAAAACAAGTCTGTGTAGAGACAGAGGAGGTCTGAATACTGAATCGCAGACATTTTAGTGTGAGACTGTGGGGGATTAAGGAGGGTCCTGCAAAGGAGTGTGGAGAGGTAGGGGGAAACCATGGCCTGAGACCATGACGGTGGTGTTCTTGTTAAGTGCTATTGAGTTGGTTCTGACTCATATAGACCCTGTGTAGGGTTTCCAAGGCTTTGAATCTTTGCCGGCACAGAAAGCCTCATCTTTCTCCCATGGAGCAGCTGGTGGGCTCAAACTGCCAACCTTGTGGTTCGCTGCACAGTACTTATCCTATGGAGCCACCACAGTCCCATGACAATACTGTTGTTGTTGTCAGATGCCACCAAGTTGGTTCCTACCCATAACAATTTTGCAACTTTGTATAGGATGGCAGTACTAGTGACCTTGAAAAAAAAGAGAGTTCCAGTGGAAAGATGGAGTAAATACTTGATTGAAATGGGTTTAACAGAGAATAAGAGGAGAGGAATTGGAACAGGAAGTGTAAACAACTCTGCAAAGGGAAACAGTCCTGCTTTAAGTGGAGGGGAGTGAGGGCAGTGACCGTTCAGTGTTAGAAATCTCAGCTCCTCTACAGGAGCCCTAAGTTTGATCCCAGCCAATGTACCTCATGTGCAGCCCCTATCCATGTTTCCAAGGAGGCTTGCCTGCTGCCATGAATCTGAACAGGTTTCAAGAGAGCTTCCAGACCACAATGGACCAATAAGAAAGACCCACCAATCTATATACAGTGAACTCTACTTATCCAGCTGTCTGATCGAAGGAATGGCCCAGGATTGGAAAACAGTCCATTTCATTGGGCCCATTAGATAGCAGTTAACAAATGGAAGGAACAAGAAGTGTTTGTAAGTTAGTGGAATAGCTATGCTGGCACAGTTGGTTAAGCATTGGGGTGCTAACTGCAAGGTCAGTGTTTCAAACCCTCCAGCCTTTGCTTGGTAGAAAGATGAGGCAGTCTGCTCCCATAAAGATTTACAGTCTCATAACTCTATGGGTTAATGCGCCAGACTGCGAAGCCATTTGAACTGCAAGGTTGGCGGTTCAAGCTTACCAGCTGCTCCTTGGAAACCCTATACAGGTTAGCTATGGGTTGGGACCTACTCGAACAACAACAACAACCCTAAGGAGCAGCTCTACTCTGTCCTATAGGGTTGCCAATTGATTGGATGGCAGTGAGTTTCGGTTTAGGTATGTTAATGGCAGTGATTCAGAAGAAATAACAGTGTGGGCAGAAGAGGACTAGAATTAAGTGCTACAATGGACAAGACCATGTGTGGGATCTAATTCACAAGACAAAGGGTTATCTTGAGATAGGAAATTGAACGTTCTAAAGGCTTCCAGGGAAGACAGCATGTAAGTCAGTGGTAGTTATGCAGTAGATGTGGTAAGTGTGGTGCCACAGGGAAAACCCTCAACCTCAAGCTCAGTTTGAACCACAAGGTCTGCCATTCAAACGCATCAGCCACTCCTTGGAAACCCTATAATGTGGCTATGAGTAGGAATCAATACAACGGCACTTAACAACAACAATAAGCAAGCTTATGAAAATTTTCATTGGATTGCTTGTATTTTTTTAGTGAAATAGGAAGTTTGGTAACTAGCTGAAAGTGCAGACAAAGGAGACATTAGAAGTTTGAGTAGAAAGGAGAAAACATCCTTATCAAAGAGCTTGGAAGAATGAGCAGACTAAAGAAACACGATTGCTAGGCAGGGTTCCCTGAGTTTCATGGTCATGAATTTGAATTATTGATGCTTTGCCAAGTCCTTTGATTCCATTTCTGCTGTTTCTTGCTCACCCAAACGTTGGTGACTTTTGCATCTGTCTTACTTATCTATTGAAGCTATAATAGGAATACCATAAGTGGGTAGCTTTAACAAACGAATTTATTCTCTCACAGTTTAGGAGGCTAGATGCTTGAATTTAGGTGCTCTCTTTAGAGGAAACTTTTCTCTTTCTGTCGACTCCTTACAGACATGAACTGATACATCTTTCTCCCAAGGAGCGGTTGATGGGTTTGAACTGCTGACCTTGAGGTTAGCAGCCTAATGCTTAACCTCTACACCATAAGAATTCCTGAGCCACAGATACAGGGATTAGGATTTACAA
>NW_006408546.1:6745594-6759108 GCF_000296735.1 Chrysochloris asiatica | reverse complement strand
AGAGGGTCCCAGGTAGAATGGGAGAAAATGTGGAACAAAAATAAGAATTATTTTTAGAAAAGGACTGGGTTTACTAGTCATAGAGAGACTAGAGGGACTTGAGACTATGGCCCTCAACCACCCTTCCAGTCTGGAATGGAACTCACCCTCATGGTCCAATTTTCAGCCAAGCAGTAGGCAGGTATATGGGGGAACAAGAACACTAGAACGGTGTACACACCATGGAATGGTCAGTCATTCAAAATGAAAAGGCAACATGTACCTAGGGACAAAGTTGAGAAGGGACGGGAAGGAGGGTGGAATGGAAATGAGCACAGGGAGGAAGCAGATAACCGTTGTTGTGTGGAGGGGACTACAATTACTGAGATGAAACAGTGTATAGTTCACTGAATGCAAAATTGATGATCTTGGCTGTAACTTCCACTCAATTCACAATAAAAACTTTAAAAATAATAACAGTAAAATCAAATAACGAACAAAATAGCTTCCAATAGCCAGAACCCATGGCTCCTTTAAGGAGATCTGCCCTCCAGCTCTAATTTGATCTTCAGCCTCATCCATTCTGCAATTTCACTCATCTCTTGATGTGGAATAGGCTATTGTGTTTGTTTTTCCCCCATCCTGCAAGAACTGCAACTGTTCTTTAACAACTCATGTTTTATTGTTTTTATGGGTTAAGTTCTCCCCTTAAGCCTCTCAGAATACCTTCATGAAAAAGGTTTTTTCACTGTCCTCTATTACCAGTTATCTCGGGGATTGATTCTTCTGTTTATTTAGTTAGAGCCTTTTTTCTTCCTGCTGGACTATTCAAAAATTGGTTAAGTCTTAATCATGTATAACTTGTAAGTGATGGTCTAGATTGAATAATTTTGGTAGTTAGAATGTATTTCCTTAGTTCCTATGAAATTTTCTGTAGTCCTAATGAGGAAAGCTGGTATGTGTGAGTTAGCTGGAACTCCCTGCACTTTCCTGGTTATCTTTGGCACCTTGGTTATCAGAACTTGTATCGTAGGAAACTTTAATTGGGTGATATCCTTGGCCGATTATCTGTGCCAAGAGCAGATGAGGCGTCAATAACCAATTCTTCTAGCATCCTTTAATTAAATTTCTGATATCTTGTTGTGAAGTGCCATCAAGTCGTTTCTGACTCATAGAAAACCTGTAAAGCGTTTCCAAGGAACTCCTGGGGGGTTTGAATCACTGACCTTGCAGTTAGCATTCCAGTACTTATTCTACAGCACCACACCCAAATATTCTTCTTCCTGACTTTGTTGCATTAGATCTAGGTGTTGTTCTAGGGCTACTTCTGATAAAACTCATGTTTTTCACAGTAGGGAGTCCTGTCTTCTGCCTCCTGGTTTATAGTTTCCCCAATTGCCAGTATGTTGCCTTGTGCTATATTGTCATCTAGAAATAGCTGCTGTAGACTGCTGGGAACATCTCTCTTGGCTTTCCAGCATTGAGATAGATACAGTTTCCTTTCATGTTTCTTCTGTCATTTCAGTAGGATTTGGAAGAAGGTAAATATATCTATTTGTAACTGACCCGTTCTCTACTCTTATCTAGATTAGGACAGTCCAACCCAACCTTTTATCTCCAGAAGGGCATTAAAGCATATGTACTCAGGAAAAAACCACCGGGTTCACTTCTTCCTAAAGCACACAAGGTATGATACACAGATGTAAAGGTAAATGTTTTGGTGTCAAACAAGTGATTTTATATGTACACAAAAAAATGTTGTTTGTTTTTAAAGTACAGCTCATGATTACTAAGCAATATAAAATGCATTTTCTTAGATATATTACAATTTCATTTGAATTGTATCCCTTTCCATTTTTTAACAAGGACTTGTTGAAATCTCTAGTATGTAAGTCTTAGCAACACCAAGGTTTGATTTCTCTCTGTACAATTTGTCAGATGTAGAGTCATTCTGTGAATATTTTTGGTACTACTTATTTATGGGTGGATCTCACTTTAGTTATATATTTAAATTATGTAAAATAGGGGCATTACTATATTTTATAATAATAATATCAACTAATGATTTATTGGTTTATTTATTGTAAGATAAGCACTAGACTTCTAACCATAAGGTCAGTGGTTCAAACCCACCATCTGTTTCTCGGAAATCCTATCCAGAGTTTCTACGGCTCGATGGCATTTAACAACGAACAACAGTGAATTATTGGATAAATTTGCTATGATTAGTTTCTGATATGTTATGATTATTCTCTGAAAAGAAGGCTTTTAATAAGCACTCTTCAGTATCTAAACATTAGACATATTGATAAGGATTATAAAAGATTTTTGTTAAAAAAACAACAACTGAGTTTAATGTTTTCAGAAAACAGGTATTATGTTTAGAACATACATGTTTAGAGAACAGGTATCAAAGTACTAGAGAACATTAAAACCACTTGTGTGTTAGGAATATTGTGATCATGTATTATAATATAGTCCCTGGGAGGTACAAATGATTAAACTCTTAACCATTAACCAAAAACTGTATACTGGAGTCCACCAACCTCCTTGGAAGAATGGTTGAAAACCCTATATAACACAGCCCTACTCTGACACACATGGATCATGAGTTGTAATTGACTTGATAGCAACTGGTTTTTGGGTTTTGTTGTATTTATTTAGTGTCTTTCTTGAGTTATGAATAACAGGTGATTCCCAGGCCTACCTTCACTGGGGAGGGAAGCAGTGGGGTTAATATCACAGTAATAGAAAAATACAGATTCTGACTTAAACCTTTCCTTCTGTAATTTGGCACCCTTTACTTTCTGGACCCTATCATATTTCTGGAAACATGAAGTAACTTGGATGCTTATAATAGCATCAAGCCTTGGGTAATGTTTACTAAATCTTCTTAACAAGACATGGCTGAGGATCTGGAGTACTATGGTCAACTCCAGCTTTTTCAAAGTCTGCATTGCGAAAAGCAATGTTCCCACTCTCATTGCTTCATTCTCCTTTCCTTCCCTGCCTAACCTTTATGTCTCTTCCATTTTCCAACACCAGAGTGGTTATATTGCAAACACTTCTCACTCCAGCCATTGGCCCATTAGCTGCTTTCACCTGGGCAGTGGTTTGGCCCTTCCCAGACCCAGTAATTGCAGTAGCTGTTGCTTTACTTTCTACTGTCCAAATGAACTGCATGCTTTCCCTCCTCAGGAGTGCCTGGTCACCATTAGCTGAGTCTAGGGCAAAACAGCTTTGCATACAGATGAGTCATCTTTACCTGGTCTGCATCCCAGCTCTGCTGTAAACTGTGCTCTAAGGTTTTCGGTGATGGGCCCGCACACCTGTCTCATTTATGACGGTCATTTTCTTCTCAGTATTGTATTTGGACTCCTGTTTCATACCTGCTTGCCTTTAACTTACCACTTTTGCAATAGTTATCATGTGCTCCGGAGAAGCTCCGGGCACCAGGAGAAATCCCCACACCCTTTCTTAGAAGCATGTATCTCCTTTGATATCCTAAAGAAGTGAGTTTATTTCCCTTCCCACTAGTACTCAAAAGCCTCCACCAACCCCATGCAATTTCCAGTTTACAGCTTATCCTCCACCTTGCCTGAAACATTTCTCTTCTCACTCATGATCTCTCTGGCTCTCAGCAGTATCTGGTTGGGTGGTTGAGTCAGCAGAATTTTGCAAGCATTCCCACATAGCAACAATCTGCTACAATCTGCTACAGCACTAAGCAGTTGTCTCCTCTAGAGGGGACACAGGCTTTGTAAAATGTAACAGTCCAACCTCTCTCTAGCCACTTCTGCAATTTACACCCTCTGGGTCCCTGTAGACATTTGAATTTACAATTTTTTTTTTCTAATCTGTACACTGTTCTTTGTGGGGTAGGATGGGTAGGTGGTACAAGGAAGTATCCTTTCCTAGAATATGTTGTTTTTGAGTACTGCCAACTCTTTTGAACATCTATAGGGTTTCTGAGGAGCAGCATTGCCAACCCTGTGGTTTGCATTTCTAGTGCTGATCCTACTGTGCCACACCAGGAGTCCTCCTAGAATATGTTGTTGTTGTTGTTAAGTGCCGTCGAGTTGATTCCGACCCATAGCGACCCTGTAGAGGGTTTCCAAGGAGCAAATGGTGAGCTTGAACTACCGACCTTGCAGTTCAAACGGCTTTGCAGTCTGGTGCATTAACCCACAGCGCCACACCAGGACTTCCCTAGAATATGAGGAGGCTTCAAAAAGTTTGTGGGGAATTTTCATATCTTTTAATTCCATTTTCCATGAACTTTTTGAAGTTCCTTTGTATATATCAGAAATCAGGTATCAAGTGACTTTATTCAAATTCCATAGCTCCTTGATCGACTTCATTTTTCTTTTGCCTAATTTGAAAACTACTATATTATCTAAACCTCCTCCTTTGTTGTTGTTATGTGCCGTGGAGTCTGTCGTTGTTATGTGCCGTGGAGTTGGTTCCAACTCATAGTGACCCTGTACAGGGTTTCCGAGGCTGTAAATCTTTACGGGAGCAGAAAGCCTCATCTTTCTCCCGTGGAACAGTTGGTAGTTTCGAACTGCTGACATTGCAGTTCGCAGCCCGATTCATAACCACTACGCTACCAGAGCTCCTTAAGTTCAATC
Organism: Chrysochloris asiatica; assembly: GCF_000296735.1. Classification (NCBI taxonomy): domain Eukaryota; kingdom Metazoa; phylum Chordata; class Mammalia; order Afrosoricida; family Chrysochloridae; genus Chrysochloris; species Chrysochloris asiatica. Next base: position 6,754,498 of record NW_006408546.1, on the reverse strand, counting down.
TTAGTGTTCCTAAAGCCCTGTGTATCCCTTTCTTGTTAGTGCATCTTCTTCAATTTTAGCAGTGATTAGTATTTGATATGGAAACAGCCCAGACTGAGGGAACCTAAGAATTTTTGGTGTTTTTAAAATGAGTTTTGAAACATAATTTGTGTGTTATGTTATTCTAAATACATTATTTTTGTATTTAGAAAGTCTAAATTTGGAGACTTTATATGAGCAGAGTTGAGGGCATCTCTCCTGGTTTGAGGATGCAGTCTGGTAGACTTAGTGCTACAGTACTGAATGCACTCTGGATGCTGAGGAAGCTGCTATACAGGGGGGCTTGCCTGTTCTCCTTCTAGTGACTGTTGCTACAGCTAGAACAGAGACTTGCCAGGGTACCCTGGGGAAAGATAAGAGAGAAAACACCAGTACACCAAACAAAAGGATGCTTTATGATAAAATCTCAAGTGTTGGTCAGGAACTCTTTCCTTTACATAAGTCCATTGCAAGTGTCCGAAGGAGCTCTGGTAGCGTAGTGCTTACGAATCGGGCTGCGAACCTTAAGGTCAGTGGTTCGAAACTACCAGCCGCTCCGCGGGAGAAAGATGAGGCTTTCTACTCCCGTAAGGATTTACATCCTCGGAAACCCTGTACAGGGTCGCTATGGGTCGGAACCGACTCGACGGCACTTAACAACAACAACAATGCAAGTGTCCATCCTTCTAACCTAATTAATTGATTGATCTAACATGTTAATAATGATTAAAGTAAGAGTACTTGTAAGGAAATTATTACCAGTGTCTTCTAGGTTATTCGTTGATTTTGTTTTAGCATGTACAAGTATTTCTAGCTTTAATGTTAGTTCAGGAGTACTTTTTAAAGGTCTGTGTTTCTAATGTTTAATAATTCATCATCCTATTTAGATTGATAGAGAATTTAAAGTCCAGGAAGCCTTGCACTCAGTTGGATTCCCTGTTCCCAAGCCTTTACTGTACTGCAGTGATGTTTCTATTATTGGAACAGAATTTTATGTGATGGAACACATTCAGGTAAGTTTATCATTTAATCTTATTTTGTTGTGGATCTTATATTTACTTATGAAGTTAGATGTTGCTCAATAATAGAGTTCCTTATTCAACATTTAAAATAATTAGACTACTTTTCAAAGGTTTAAACTTCTGTTTTAATTTCAAAGCACTAAATTTGGAAGGGATGAAATAGACCAGGAACAAATTTGGTTAAGTAGGGCATATTGATTTATTCTTGAGCTCTCCTCTAGGTGTCAGTAAAGAGCCATGATGTTGGTGGTGGTGGTTGTGTACCCTAGAGTCATAGCCACCCTGTACAGTTTCCAGAGTCCTGGTATGGTACTGTTGGGTAAGCACTGGTCTGCAACATCAGTTTGAACTGCAGTGGTCAGTGGTTCAAATCCACCAGCTGCTCCTTGGAAAGCTATACAGGGTTGCTATAAATTAGAACCGACTTGATGGCACTGAACAACAGTAACAGTTTCCGAGACTATGAATCTTTACCGGAGCAGAAAGCTTCATCTTTCTCGTTAGGAGTGACTGGTAGATTCAACTGCTGACCCTGCAGTTAGAAGCCCGACTCGTAACCCACTCCCTACCAGGACTCATAAAAAGCTATTTGATATATGGCAATAAACCAAACTCTGGATAGTGGAGTAGGAAGGGAGGTTGGGAAGAAGGGAATGAGAAGCTACTAACAGATTATCAAGTCACTAAGAAAAATAACCAAGGAGCTCTGGTAGCATAGTGGTTACGAATCGGGCTACTAACCTCAAGGTCGGCAGTTCGAACCTACCAGTGATTCCGCGGGAGAAAGATGAGGCGTTCTGCCCTCCTAAAGATTTATAGCCTTGGAAACCCTGTGTAGGGTCACTATGAGTAGAAGGCGACTCCAACGGTACTTAACAACAACAAGAAGAAAAATAACCAGACTATTCATATTTTTATAGAACATAACAAGAGTAGGCTTTGGTCTTTAAATCCTTGCAATTTCTTTTGGAGCACATACTCTTACATTAAATATTTAAAAATGAATATTTTCCAGCATAGTCTACAAAGAATTGGTATTGGTTACAAAGCTGTTATCTTGATCTTTTTCAGGCTTTGTAAGGAGTAGGGATGATGAAGCAGCAATTAACTGGTATTAAAAATTTAATTGTCTATTCTAATCTCTTTCATAGGGGAGAATCTTTCGTGATTTCACAGTTCCTGGAGTTAGCCCAGCAGAGCGCTCTGCCATATATGTGAACATGATCGAAACCTTGGCTAGATTACATTCCTTGAAGGTACACACATTGCAGCTGGAAGGATATGGCCAAGGAGCTGGCTACTGCCAAAGACAGGTAACACAGCTTCACAGAGAGTGCCTCTTCTCAACTTGTTGGAAATAATAAACTACATTGTTAGTCAAAATGCAAAAGTATTATTTCCTAGTCTTCTGAAGCATTGGCTATGACTTTGAATATCCACCTTCAGATCTACTTGGCTTTAGCATAAAATGATCTTTTTTTTTTTTGCAGATGAAGTTTTGCTCAGAACAAAGCTTCTGCAATTGACTGCATATGCTTGAATGCAAATTGAAAGCTATTACATGCTCTTTACTTGATTTTAACACTATGTTTTATGCCCCATTTCCCTTTTAGCTAGGTTAACAAGTATTTATTGTAAGTGACTGTGTATTTAATGCCTAGTGAGTACAGTGTAAAATATGAAGATAATAGAAGGTAACTCTTTCTCCTAAAAAAAAGTATGACTACTTTTGAGAAACCTATTCATGAATTACATATTGATAAAACCACTTGAAAATGGTATGAATGAATATATGAGGCAGCTTGACAAAACTTGTGGGGAAATGGAATGAGAGATAAAGGAATTTTTCCACGAACTTTTTGAACCTCCCTCATATGATCTGTAATTTAATTTCTTGGTATTCATCATGAAAGGTGCGCCTTTCAAAGAGTGAAGATTGTTGCGGCCTTGCTTAGGTGAGGAAAGCTTCCTGGAATAGATACTTATTGCAATGGGTATTTAAGAAAGGGTAAGATTAGAGTTATGGGGAAGAGATGTTGAGCATTTCAAATCAAAGAAACAGCATAATAGATATGTCTGGAGCTATTTCCTAGTTTGTTGTTAAGTGTCATCAAGTCGATTCCAACTCATAGTGACCCTGCATAGGGTTTCTAAGGAGCAGCTGGTGAGCTTGAACCACTGCCCTTGCAGTTCAAACGACTTTGTGATCTGACGCATTAACCCACAGCATCACACCAGGACTCCTGTTTCCTGGTGAGCATTTCATTTTGGGGTCTTAAGAAGGCTAAGGAGAGAGAAAGAGAAGAAAACTAAAGTTTAGAGTACATTCAGTTAATGCTAAATCCCATGGGAGGTGAGTGGTGGTCCTTCTCTGTTGATTTATGCAACAATCTTAAACCATAGGTATTATTGTCCCCATTTTGCAGATGAGGAGAGAGAGTGAGGCTTATAGGAAACGTGTGTTATACATCTAAGTTGCTTAGGTGAAATTTCAACTCAGTTCTATAAACTTACAAGGATGAAAGTCTTTACCCTAACGCACTACACTGAGCAGAGATACCTTGGGGAGTACAGAGAGTTGCCGTGGAGTGGATTCTGACTGGTGGCTAACCCTTGTGTGTCAGAGCACCACTGTGCCCCACAGGGTTTTCAGTGGCTGATTTTTCAGAAGTAAATCACTAGGCCTTTTTTCTGAGACAATTCTCTGTGGACTCCAACCTTCAGGCTTTCTTTGAGATTGCAACTAAATGTTAGCCATTTGTACCACTTAGGGACTCCACAGAGCGATGTAAGCAGATAAATAATATGGTTCCAAAGATGAGGCTTTCTACTCCCATAAAGATTTACACCCTCGGAAACCCTATACAGGGTCGCTATGGGTCGGAACCGACTCAATGGCACATAACAACAACAACAACAACTTACCAGCAGCTCCTCAAAAGCCAGTTCAAGCTCACCAGCTGCTCCTCGGAAACCCTATATAGGGTTGCTATGGGTTGGAACTGACTTGATGGCACTTCACAACAAGAAGATTCTATGAGTAGTAAGAAAGGGTATTAAAATGAAAAGTAAATCTGCCCCCTACTTCTTTCAGCCCCTTATTCTACTTTTTTCAAATTTCTTGTGACCCCTTCCAGAATCTTCTTAGGCCTACTTATCGTAGTGGTTACGAATTGGGCTGCAAACCTTAAGGTCAGCAATTCGAAACTACCAGCCACTCTGCGGGAGAAAGATGAGGCTTTATGCTCCTGTAAAGATTTACAGCCTCGAAAACCCTGTACAGGGTCACTATGGGTCAGAACTGACTCGATGGCACTTAACAACAAGAACTTATTTGTATAAGTGTATACACTTTTTTTTCCTTCCATACAATTTTCTTTCTTTTTTCCTGTTACAAAGCTGGGTAAGTAAAATGGAACTAGAATAAAAGAATCGACATAATATTCATTATAGGCATTCATCTTGAGCATTTAGGAGTAAAAGTAAATGATACATTATCAAAATTTGTTATTCGATAATCTAAGATGCTGGCTCTTACATTGACTTTTCAGCTCTGTCTGTTTTCTTATTTATGTATCTTTAGATATCAACCTGGACTAAACAGTATGAAGCAGCAGCCCACCAGGACATCCCTGCCATGAAGCAGCTATCCGACTGGCTAACAAAAAACTTGCCAGATAATGACAATGAGGAGAGTTTGATTCACGGAGATTTCAAACTAGATAACATCGTTTTCCACCCTACGGAGGTAGGTGCAGTATACTGAGCAGGTGTGATTTGGGACTCAAATACTAAGTGGGCACTCTCCCAGAGCACTGAAGGAGCTCACCGCCTCCCCATTTTTGCCCTCCAGCTCAGGACCGCCTCCATCACTCAAAACTTTAAGAAATGAGTCTTGAAAACTTTCTGGCATAGGTAGCTGCCTCCCTTTAAGTGAAAGCTCTGGAGGCACAATGGGTAAACCATGGGAGAAAGATGTGGCAGTCTGCTTCCCTAAAGATTTACAGCCTTGGAAACCCTAGGGAGTATTCTACTCTGGTGGAATCAACTTATTAGCAATGAGATTAATTTTGAGAATCCTGAGTGGTACCTGATTTACTGCTTTAAAAAAAACTTGGAAATTTACTTGCATACCACTGTTTTCTTCAAAAGAAAACGTTGGCTACTTAACGTATTTAGCTTATGAATGTTCTTGCTTTCTTTTGATTCAGTTTAATTTCTTTGGGTTTCCAACCCCATCCCCCACATATCCCATGAAGACATTTTTTTTTTAAGATTAAGAAAACAAAATTCTAAAAAAAAAAAAAAAGCCTCAATAGTGTTGCATAAAATTATTATAACTTTGTTCTGAGTAAATGTACTGGGTGTAATCTTTGGAAAGAGTACAAGTAAATCAAAACTGTTACCCTCCACTGAGCACACACAGTAAGTTCTTGAGTGGAGGAGTGTGTTCGTTCTCTTTCATATTCTTTCATGTCCTTGATCTTTCTTCTGGTTCATGTTAATTTCTGTGGGTTCCCTGCCCCCCTACATCTCAAGAAAAAAAAATTTTTGTTTACATTTAAGAGAAAAGAACTCTAAAGACGCTTCAGTAGCATGAATTATTGTCCAATTCAAGTAACTCTGTATAAGGTTTCTGAGGAGCAACTGGTGGTTTAGCAGTCCAGTGCTTATCCTACAACACCACACAAGGAGCCTATGAAATTAATGTAACCTTGCTCTTTGTAAATGTACTTGGTGTAATCTTAGAAAAGAATTCCAATAAATCAAAGCCATCACCCTTCACTGAGCACAGGCAGTAGGTCCGTGAATGGAGGAGTGTGGTAGGAATGAGAAAACTGCTTCAGTTCTCCTCTCCATAAGTGACTGAGGCCTTTGGCAAGCCACTTAGCCCTTAGAATTCTAACAATAATTTAGAGCAATTTAAAGTTCACCAAATCCTGCTTCTTAGAAGAGGATTTTCATTAGTTTCCTGATAATGTTAAGATGTTTTAGGGCAGGAAGAGTTTTCTAAATTCATGTGCTAATAATGTTCTGGGTTTCATGTTTTTCCCTAGAGAAAGATGAAAGGCAGAAAGTACCACTATAAGTTATATTGCTGCCATAATTAAAGTAGTTCAACACCGATTGGCACCTCAGAAAAGAGGCTTAGCAATGGCTTCTGAAAGATCACATGGGCTCACTCTGAATTGAAATCAACTTGCAACAACGAACAATTAAACATGCATGCATGTGCAACCTTTCCTCAGTGACGCTGATGAATTTTGAATTCTAACTTTGGTGACTATTTACCATTAGATTAGAGAAGTTAAAAATTTAAAATTTAAAGTTTTACCTTAAAACATAACAAAATTTGGCCTATACTTGTTCTACAGCATTTTTTTTTCCTTAGTATTTTAGGAGCGTATCTTTAGCGTAGTGGTTACGAATCAGGCTGCTAATATCATGGTTAGCAGTTTGAAATTACCAGCTGCTCCACGGGAGAAAGATGAGGCCTTCTGCTCCCGTAAAGATTTACAGCCTAGGAAACCCCGTAGAGGGTCACTTGGCGTTGGAACCAACTACACGGCACATAACGACAACAACAACGATCTCTGAATAAGGAGTCCTGGTGTGGTACTGTGGGTTAATATGCCAGACTGCAAAGTCCTTTGAACTGCAAAGTAGGTGGTTCAAGCTCATCAGCTGCTCCTCGGAAACCCTGTACAGGGTCGCTATGGGTCAGAACCAACTCAACGGCACTTAACAACAACAACATCATCTTTGAATAAATCAGAGTCCTCTGTGAGTTCTTTAGCTGTAATATTGTATGATTCTTTACTTAAGAAGGACAAATCTAGACCAAGATCTACTAATGGATTTTATATTGTCTAGTGTGTCTAGTAAGCTGTTTGGGAGGCGTCCTGGTGTGGCACTGTGGGTTAATGCGTTGGACTGCAAGGTCGTTTGCACGACAAGGTCGGTGGTTCAAGCTCACTAGCAGCTCCTTGGAAACCCTATACAGGGTCTCTATGGGCCAGAACCGACTAGACAGCACTTAGCAACAACAAAAACAACAAAGATGTTTGGGAGCACGGTGACTTTGAATGACAAGTACTGGACTATACCGAACCTCAAGTTCGGTGGTTAAAGTCCACCAGCTGCTCCTCAGGAGAAAGATGAGGCTTTCTGCTCCTAAGAAGACTTACAATCTCAGAAATCATCTACAGTGTCACTATGACAGTAAGTAAGATGTTTAAATTTTAGGATTAATCATGACTTACTGAAGTCATGGAAGTCATGGTTAACTATGTTGCCATCAAGTTGTTTCTGACTCATAGTGACCCTGTATAAGGTTTCCAAAGAGCAGCTGGTGAGCTTGAACCGCCAACCTTGCAGTTCAAATGGCTTTGCAGTCTGGCGCATTAACCCACAGTGCCACACCAGAACTATGAAATAGTTGTTCCCATTTTACTTGTAATCTCATATTTAAAAACAAATCCTTATAAATCAAAGTTGCCAAAAAGATAGCATCTGTCTTTAAAACAGTAGGCTATTCAATCATTTGGAGAGACATTTTTTTTAAATAGACTTTATTTTTTAGAGCAATTATGTCGTTGTTGTCATTGAGTGCTATTGAGTCAATTCCAACCCCTAGTGACCCTATATAACATTTCCAAGGAGCAGCTGGTGAGCTTGAACCGCCAACCTTGTGGTTCAAACCAACTTTGCAGTTCAGCACATTAGCCCACAGCACCAAGCCAGTAATTATAGGTATGCAGAGTACAGAGAAGTACCATGCCCTACCCCTGCACTCTATTTCTCCTTTATTACAGTTTTTTACAGTTGATGAACTAATATTGATACATTACTAACAAAAGCTCATAGTTTGCTTTAGTATTCACAATCCATCCCACCCCCTTTTATTTTAAGGAAACAACTGGGAAAGGCATTTAGCTGCAGTACAATTTTATAATGTTGTTACGTGTTGTAGAGTTGGTTCCTACTATGTATAAATGTATACAGGAGCAGAGAACCTAATCTTTCTACCTCTAAGCAGATGGTGGGTTTGAACTGATGACATGGTGGTGGTAGTTGTTATTGCTAAGTGCTACTGAGTCGGTTCTGACTTATAGTAACTCTATATAAGGTTTTCAAGGAGCAAATGGGTTTAGCAGTCTAGAATTCATTGTATGTATCATTATTGGAGTTTATCATACAGAACCTGGTATGGTGCTGTAGGATAAACATTGAACTGCTGGCCACAAAGTTGGTGGTTCAAACCCACCAGTTGCTCCTCAGAAACTCTATACAGGGTCACTATGAGTTGGAACTGACCTGAAGGAACTTAATTTAAATTACTAATATTTATTGTTTTAGGATCATATCATAGCTAGTAAAGTATCTTCTCCACCACTTATCTGTCAATTTGTCATACTGTGGTCTGCTTGTGAGTTGCTGTGATTCTAGAAGCTATGCTACTGGCATTTTAAATACCAGCAGGGTCACCCATGGTGGACAGGTTTCAGATGAGCTTCCAGACGAAGACAGACTAGGAAGAAGGAGTGACAAACTGCTTCTGAATATTTAGTCACTGGAAACCTTATGAATAGCAGAGAAACACTGTCAGATATAGTGCCAGAAAGTGAGCCCGTCAGGTTGGAAGATACTTAAAGCACAATTGGGGAAGATCTGCCTCCTCAAAATAGAGTTGACCGTGATAACACGAATGGAGTAAAGCTTGTGGGACTTTTCTTTGCTGATGGGGCACAACTCAAAATGAAGAGAAACAGCTGTAAACATCCAACAATCAGAACATGGAATGTAGTATGAATCTAGGAAAATTGGAAATTGTCAAAAATGAAATGGAACATATAAACATCAA
>NW_006408546.1:6736974-6741824 GCF_000296735.1 Chrysochloris asiatica | reverse complement strand
TTGGAAGAAGTGCAGCCAGAGTGCTCCTTGGAGGCCAGGATGGCCAAACTTTGTCTCTCATACTTCAGACATATTGTTAGGAGGGACCAGTCACTGTAGAAGGATATCATGTTTGGTAAGGTGGAGGGTCAGAGAGAAAGAGGAAGACCCCCAGCGAGATGGATTGGCAAAGTGGCATCATCAATGGGCTCAAGAGTGGCAGCAATACTGAGATTGTCCCAGTGTCAGGCAGTGTTTCGTTCTGTTGTGCATAGGGTCACTGAGTGGATGCCGACTTGATGGCACCTAACAAAACAACAACAGCAGTAATGTATCTTCTAGCCTATACTCAGTAATCTTATAATAATAATGATTGTTGTTATTGTTAAGCGCTGTTAAGTCAAGGCTGACTCATAGCGACCCTGTGTAAGGTTTCAAAGAAATGGCTTGGTGGGTTTGAACCAGTTTCCTTGCAGTTAGCAGTCTAGTGCATACACCAGGTCTCCATTAATGATTAGTTAAATCAAATGTAATCAATTTGTGCCCTTATCAATAAATAGTATAGCTATTTGTCCTCCATGACAGTGACATATGACTGGCAGAGTTCGAATCAACTAACCTTTATTTATTTGGACTTTATTCAAAAGAAGTAACATATGAAACATTAGCACATGAATTTAGAGCAAGCTTGTTGCCCCAAAACATCTTAACATTTTCAGAAAACTAGTGAAAATCCTCCTCTAAGAAACAAGATTTGATGAACTTTTATTCAAGTTGACTGACTATGTGTTCTTAATTTGGGAGTTAAGAAGGAAGTACAGATCTTGATGAGTATCGTGGTGGTGGTTTTGTGCCGTGGAGTGGGTTCCAAGGCTGTAAATCTTTACAGGAGCAGAAAGCCTCCTCTTTCTCCTGTGGGACCTCTGGTACTTTTGAACTACTGACCTTGCGGTTAGTAGCCCAACTTGTAACCACTATGCTACCAGAGTTCCTTCTTGATAAGTATAGATGAGAAGAAAAGATACCAAGGCAATATTGTTGTTGTTAAATGCTGTTGAGTTGATTCCAACCCATAGCAACCCTGTATAGGATTTCTAAGGAGCAGCTGGTGAGCTTGATCTGCCAACCTTGCAGTTCAAACAGCTTTGCAGTCTGGCGCATTAACTCACAGCGCCACACCAGGTAATAATGCAGGGAGCAGTCAGTATACAAGTTGAACTACAAAAGTAGTTGAAAAAGGAAAGATACTCACTGTGGACTGGCATTAACTGCGAACTACAAATACTTCACGGTTTAATGTTAATTAATAGTTTATCTTTACCACCTCTCTTTTAAAATGTCACAAGTAACTAGGAAATCAGACTATGCTTCTTTTTTCATGAGACCATGCTACAATTTGACAATGAGCTACTGGGTATAGTGAGGTGAATACGTGCAGCAGTAGTGGCCTAGTATGTTACACACTGGGCTGCTAGCCTAAAGGTCAGCAGTTTGAACCCAGAAGCTGATCTGGGGATCCAAGATGAGGTGTCCACTTCCATAAAGCTGGACCGCAGTAGAAACTCTGTGGAGCAGTTTGACTCCGTCCTATAGGATGCTGCGAGTCACAATCAACTCAAAAGCACTGAGTCTGGTTTGGTGTTTATTTTTAGGGATATATAAGCCTTTTTTTTTTCTTCTTTAAAGATAAGGATTATATCTTTAATTCATTTTTTCCCTTTATCTTTGCCTCTAGATTCTATGTTGTTGCTGTTGGTAAGGATCGTGGAGTCGGTCCCGACTCATAGTGACCCTATACAGGGTTTCCAAGGCTATAAATGTTTACCAGGAGCAGAAACCCTCATCTTTCTCCTGCGGAACAGCTGGTAGTTTCAAACTTCCGACCTTAAAGTTAGCAGCCCGATTCGTAACCACTACGCTACCAGAGCTCCTTCTAGATTCTGTAGAGTACACCTGTAGAGCATCTAGAGGGTCCTGGTGTAGTGCTATTGCATAAATGTTCAGTCACAAGGTCAGTTTGAACTACAAAGTCAAACCTACCAGCCACTCCTCAAAAACCCTATATTGGGTCACTATGAGTTGGAACCGACTGAATGGCACTTAACAACATCAACAACAATATAGCATGTACATATGTTTGGGGAAGTCAAAAAATATTGCTACTAGAGTTCCAGTTCATACATGTTTGAACTGTGTGTTTAAATATGTCTCTGTGATCAGTGAATGACTGAAATTTCACTCAGTAATACACTTAATCTCATTAGGGTACCTTCAGTTAAAAAGATACATTTTTATGCCTTGGTAAAAAAAAATGATTTTGAGGACAGGACTAATATCAAATTTTTAACAAAGCTCATGTGGACATTTTCCTAAATCATTGAATCTTTGCAACAAGTTTATGGATGCTGCTCCACATAAAACAACAGTTTTTAGATGGATCAAAGCATTTTAAGGTAGGTCTGGAAGACCTCAAAGATGAACCAAAAGAGGAAAACCATCAACTTTGATGAAGAAACTGTATCTGAAGTCCAGAAACTGGTGGGAAGAGACCATAGCATAGACTGCACTTATTCTTTCAGGGTAGCAAGGGCTGTCCTCCAATTTTTTTGGGAACCTTAACCCCATTCACCCTACAATCTTGATCTTGTCCATTCAGACTTCTTCCCCCCACCCCCGCCCCAAACTCAAATATCATTTCAAACTAATACTATTTGCGTCCTTTGAGGATAGCAAAACTGGTGTTTTGATGGGGTGTAAATCAAAGAATGCGGAATTCTTCCAGAAAGAGTTCAGGGTTCTCACAATCCTATAAGGCAGAGCGGAACTGCCTTGTAGGGTTTCTAAGACAGTAAGCCTTTATAGGAGTAGACAGCTTCACCTTTCTCCCTAGTGGGTTTAAACTACAGACTTTTTGGTTAGCAGTCTGACACCCAACTCACAGCACCACCTGTGCACCGTTCCAGGAAGAGTTAGAGAGGTGGAAATACAACCTTTAGAGGTGTAAAAACCTAGATGGAGGATATTTAGAGAAACAATAGTTTCACATTTTGATTAATTTATGTTGTTGTAGTTGTTAAGTGCTGTGGAGTCGGTTCCGACTCATAGCAACCCTGTACAGGGTTTTCAAGGCTGTAAATCTTTACAGGATCAGAAAGCCTCATCTTTCTCCCACGGAACAGCTTGTAGTTTCAAACTGCTGACCTTGCGGTTCACAGTCCGATTCGTAACCGCTACGCTATAGTAATGCTTTTTTACTTACCTTCATATGTAGTACCTGCCCAATAAATAAAGACCTGCTAAACTAGGAACTTCTTGAAAGCAGTTACTGCATCTTAATTCTCTTAGGCTTAGTGTATAAAAGGGTATCTAGAATATAGAAAATGTTTAAAGGATTCTGAGTTAATCTGTGATGAAGGAACTGATTTCAGTGAATTGCTAAATGCCACCCATTGATTTCAGCTCATAGTGACCCTGTATAGAATTTCCAGGGAGTGGCTTGTGAGCTCAAACTGGCCATCTTGTAGTTACCAATCCAGTGTTGACCCCACAGTGGCACACCCAGACTCCTTTAGTAAATTAGTCCCTAAGTATTTCTACCTCGTTTTTATCTTTAATTTTTATTTCCTAGAAATGTGATCTAAAAGCAAATTACTAACTCTTTCTGTATTTCAGTTTTTATTTTTTTAAATTTAATTTTGAAATAATTTTAGACTCACAAGAATTTATAAAAATAATTCAGGAAGGCCTTGTATACCAGTCACCCAGATTTCCCCAAAGGTAACATCTATGTAACTATAGTTCTAGTCTAAAGAAAAATATTATAGTAAAAATAATCTTTCAGCTTAAGTACTAAACTTACCACCTTTTCATTTGGCCATACTGTAGAGGTTTGCATTTACCTATGTTTTATTGAGTATAAAACAGCATTTGACTATATGGATCATAACAAATTATGAACAATATTGCAAAGAAAGGGAATTCTAGAGCACTATGTTGTACTCATGTGATATCTATCCATAGATCAAGAAGCAATCATTCAAACAGAACTAGGAGATACTGCATGATTTAACACCTCCCCACCCCCTCAACTCCTCTGTGCACACACACCCCCCCCCATCAGTGAAAGCACAGGAAACTGGGCAAAACAGATTCAGAAGACCATCTCAGAACTCAGAACTCCAGATAAAGTGATAAATAAGTGGTTCCAGTGCTTATTGGGAGTAAGATTTGGAACAGAAGCAAGACAGGAGGTGACTTGTGATTCTGGGCAGCTGGTGCATTGGTGCATTCCACTGCAGCCAGTTTGAAAAAGAGTGATGGGATAGAGGGACAAGAGAGCGGTCCCAGGGCAGAAAACAGCCAGTGATCTGCAGAAACAGAGGTGTGAGTGGGTTGTTGTTTTTTCCCCCTCATCATGTCTTTTCTTTTGCTCTGTCTACTCATCTCAATGCTGGTGACCAGACTTGCACAACTAGACATCCCCAGGAAGGTCCTATATCATGCACACAAGGTTCTGCAACATGCGGAAGGATTGACACTGTTCTGTGCTACACAGGGTGCGGGGTTAGGGGGGGAGTATCTGCATGTGCAGATCACTGGGCACAGGGAAGGAGATAAAAGGAAGAAACTGCTCCAGGGGTCTCTTCCAAAGCAGATCTGTCTATCCCTGGGCTGATTCTCACTAGGAGAAGCACCTATATGGACTTGAGGAGAGAGGAAAAAGGAAAGTCTGAGTTAGATCACATTGGCATAGTGGGAACATTGTGAAATAGCTCAGTCGGCTTTGAAGGGTAGTAGATTGCTCTAAAGACTTGCTCATATTTTTCCATGTTTTTTTCTTTCTTTGGGGAAAGGGAGGGTTATATATATAT
>NW_006408546.1:6736080-6736752 GCF_000296735.1 Chrysochloris asiatica | reverse complement strand
GATGAAATAGAAGAATTCTACCAACTTCTTCAATCTGAAATTGATCAAACATGCTATCAAGATGTATTGATCATTACTAGTGATTGGAATGCAAACGTTGGAAACAAAGAGGAAGGATCAGGATCAATAGGTGAAAAATATGGCCTTGGTGATCGAAATGATGCTGGAGATTGCATGATAGAATTCTGCAAAATCAATGATTTGTTCACTTCATATACCTTCTTTAGATAGCATAAGAGATGATTATACACATGGACCTCACCAGATGGAATACACAGAAATACAATTGACTATATCTACGGAAAGTGACGATGCATCCAAGAATAAGACTCAAGGGGAATACATGAGTAGACATGCAGTCTGACTGGTGACCATGTTGGTCACCGATAAGGGGAGTGAGGGAAAAGCATCAATGAAGCTGTGAGCTGAGTCCTATCATGTTCAATAGATTCCTGTGAACCCGGGTGGAGAATTGGTTGGCCAGCAGTATGACAAGACCTGGGGACTCCTGGCCCCAGAGTCAGTGACATAACCACAGAGGACTAGATTGGAGAGTGAAGCATCCAACTGATAAGAATTGAGGGCATATGTACGAGAACACCCACACTTGCAGATAATACCCACTTGACCTGGCTTCAATGGCTGGATGATTAGAGCTCAACTGGAAGAAAA
>NW_006408546.1:6731709-6735980 GCF_000296735.1 Chrysochloris asiatica | reverse complement strand
CGGGCCTTTATGACATTTGACTTTGGTTTATAGTCTTGATTTATGGTCTTCTTTCTATCTTGTTGGAGTGCTTTCTCTTGGTGCCTCACCTGATAAGAGACAGCAACTGCAGCCATACAGCCAAGCTACAATTGCACCCTGTAAAACCCCACCAAGAGGGCAAGAACCAATAGCTTCTATATACCAGAGCAGCATCGACAGCCAACACTCTGGAATGAGCTGTAAGAGCAGTGAACAGAAAGCCCATCTCCACATCACACCTACCAGGAGGCAATCGGAGTGTGCTTAAGAATACGCCATTATACATTCATCTAATTAATACAAAAGATGAATAAAATTGACAAACCACTGGCAAATCTGACAAAAGAGGTGGAAAACACAAACAACACACATAAGAAACCACACGACTAATGTCACAACAGAACCAATGGAAATAAAAAGGATGATAACAGAGTACTATGAAAACTTGTACTCCAACAAATTTGGAAATCTAGAGGAAATGGATACACTTTTAGAAAAATACAATCTACTTAAACTTAAACAGAGTGACGTAGAAAACTTGAACAGACCAATAACAAAAGAAGAAATTGATCAGGTTATTAAAAGACTCCCAACCAAAAAAGTTCCTGGCCCAAATGGCTTTACTGGTGAATTTTACTAAAATCAGGAGAGGTGTGTGTGTGTGTCAGGGTTGTATCCTTTCATCATATTTACACAATCTGTGTACTGAGCTAATAATCCTAGAAGCTGGCCTATGTGAAGAAGAAGGTGGCTTCAGAATTGGAGGATGCCTCATTAGCAACTTTCATTATGCAGATGACACAACTTTGCTTGCTGAAAGCAAAAAGGGCTTGAAGCACTTACTGATGAAGATCAAAGACTACAGCCTTCAATATGGATAAAACCTCAAGACAAAACAAAAATACACACAAATGTCCAATAAGTACCATCACAATAAACAGAAAATATTGGAGTGGTCAAGGATTTCACTATACTTGGATCCACAATCAATGTCCATGGAAGTAACAGTCAAGAAATCAAATGATATATTGAGTTGGACAACTCTGCTTCTAAAGAGCCCTTTAAAGTGTTACAAAGCAAAGATGTCACTTTTGGGACTAAGGTACACCATACCCAGTCATGATATTTTCATTTGCCTCGAAAGTATGTAAAAACTAGACAAAGAACAAGGAAAACTGGAGAAGAATTGATGCCTTTGAATTTCAGTGTTAGTGAAGAATACTGAACCTACCACAGATTGTCAGAAGCACGAACAAATCTATCTTAGAAATACAGCTAGAATACTCCTTAAAAGAATTGATGGCAAGACTTCCTCTCATGTATTTTGAGCATGTTATCAGGAGGGACCGGAGTCTTCATGTGATGCTTTAGGATAATCACTAGACTTCTAAATGAAAGGTCAGTCAGCATTTCAAACCCAGTTGCTCCTTGAAGACCCTATACAGGGTCACTATGAGTCAGGACCAACTCAATGTCACTTAAATAACAATTAGGAGGAACCATGCTTGGTAAAGTAGGGGGTCATTGAAAAAGACCTTCGATGAGTTAGATTGACATTGTGGTCACAACCATGGGCTCAAACATAAGCAACACTTGTAAAGATGGCACTGAACCAGGCATGTTCCCTCTGTTGTATGTAAGGTCACTATGAGTCAGATCCTACTTATGGAACCTAACAACAACTGAAACTTAATGGTTTTAAGGGATGGAATTACAGGAAACGAAAGTTGCATCTTGTTGTAATGTTTACAGTCTGAGGGTTTTAGATTTAAAATTTTTTTTATACCAAGCTTGTTTTATTTTTATTGCTACAAAACAAAACAGTAATTAAGAAAACAAAATGATAAACCTTTCAGGAATGTGTGGCGTTAGCCAGTAAACGATTACAAAAGGGAATGGCAAATCAAAAGCATGTTACTCAATTTCCCATCCCCTAGTAGTTTTCCAGTTACTTGTATCTAAACTATTTGAAGCATGTTTGAGCAAGAATTTTAGTAGCACAACATGCTCACTGCAGTCTTTGAAAGGAATCCAGTTTTACACCTGGAAAATATTGTTGGTTTATCCAGATATAAATATTAACCATCTGCTGAAGTATTGTTTAAGATTTTAGAACTTATTGTAAAATCTTCATATTCCTATTTGAAAAACAAATATTTAACTAGAAATAGATAAATCCATAGATATTTTATCTACATTCATTAATTAGTAGTCAAATGTATTTATGATATCAAATGTATGTGCCTTGCAGCCATTTATAAGTGAAACCTGTTAGGAATAGAACTCAGTGGGATTACTTTGATTTTTCTGGTTTCACAAGTTTTTCTTCTTTAACAGCGTACAGTATTACCACTTTTCTGTTCCTCTCATTAAGTGAAAAATAGTTTTACTTTTCTGACAGTTTTCTGTTTTTACTGCCTTTCACAGTTTTTAGTAGCTTATGAAGAAAAATTGATATATACAAAATGCTTTTATTTGTAATCGCATTTTCTTTTTAATTTTCTTATTGTCTCTAAAGTATAAATGTAGTTGGAAAAAAAGCACAGTTATAAAATTTAATTTTATAAATAGAAAGGATGGGGATATTTTTCCCCAAAACTTTTTACTTTACAGATTTTTTTTCAATGTTCTTAAGTAGTAAAGCCAGTTTTGAACTCATGGCTGCAAACTTCCAATTCTGTAAAATTCCCTCTACACTGCAATTGCTTCTCGTGCACTGGAACTGATCAGCTTCAGTGATCTAGAAACTGAAGCCCTTTGGTTTTGCGTACACCTCTTTATCTTTCACTTTGCTCTATATTGGTGTTGTTGTTAAGTGCCATCGAGTCGGTTCTGACCCATAGCAACCCTGAACAGGGTTTCCGAGGCTGTAAATCTTTACAGGAGCAGAAAGCCTCATCTTTCTCCTGCGGAGCAGCTGGTAGTTTCGAACTGCTGACCTTACAGTTTGCAGCCTGATTCATAACCACTATGCTACCAGAGCTCCTTATACCTCCCCTAAAATGCTGCAGGTTTGATTGCTCTTGTTTCAGAATCCACTAATTCCTCATGACTTCACTTGATCTCATAGCCAGTTTTTCAAACATATTTTTTCTAATATCAATTAATAATGTCTTGACTAAGCATATGTGTAAGTAATATAAAAATTAGAGAGGCTCCTGACTTTAGGTTACTTATTCCACATTCCTCTCACTCCTTGACTTTGCACTGTGTCCATTCCTCACCTTGGATAACATTTTTTGCTGCAGAATAGTCATATAACCTGGTTAATGCCCCCAAGCTAGCCCCAAAGAGTGTTCTAAGACTGATCCCTACCCCTGCTCTGTTATCTATCTATAGTTCCCTAGTGCATTCAGGAGAAAGAGTAAGCTCCAACTCCACTCACTGTTGTTCCAGAATTGAGTATAGAACACTATTGTTTCAGAACTGTGTATAGAACACTATTTACCTATATCCCCTTTAACTTTTGCATGCTTCCTGTGTCTTCACCTGTCTTTGTTCTTCTGCCAGCCTTATTCTTCTTGTATATCACACTCCCTGTCACCTGAGCTGACATGCATCTATCTACCCTCTAGCCAGTGAGTTACTCTTCCTTCCCTCCCAACACTGGCAACTATCAAAGAATAGTTCTTTTAACATGAAAATCTTTTCTTGACTTTTTACAATAGTAGTCTCATATTTGTCCTTTTTGTGATTGACACTAATTTCACTCAGCACAATGTCCTCCAGGTTCATCCAAGTTACGAGTTGTTTTGAAGATTGTTTATTCTACAACATTGCATAGTATTCCATTGTGTGTGCGTATACCAAAGTTTGTTTAGCCATTCTTCCGTTAATGGACGTTTACGCTGTATCCATCATTTTGTTCTTTTGAACAATGCTGTGATGAACATCGGTATGTATATATGTACTTGTGTCTTGGCTCTTATTTCTTGTGGATATATACCAAGTAGAGCGATTGCTGGGTCATATGGTATTTCTATTTTTAACTTTTAAAGTAAGAACCATACTGTTTTTCACTGTGATCGCACAATTTTAAAGTCCCACCAGCAGCATAGGACGGTCCCAGTCTCTCCACACCCTTGTCAGCATTTGTTGTTTTCTGCTTTTGTTTTTTAACTTTACTATTAATGCTGGGGGGAGATGATGTCTCATTTTTGTTTTGATTTGCGTCACTCTAATGGCTAATGTGAGAGAAAGGTGAGACTTTCTGTTCCCGCAAAGATTTGTTGTTGTTGTTGTTGTCAGGT
>NW_006408546.1:6719839-6722099 GCF_000296735.1 Chrysochloris asiatica | reverse complement strand
GTAGTGTTTTATAGTTTCTTTTATTATAGGTCTTTTCTCTAGTTAGATTTACTCCTAACTATTTCATCTTTTGGGTGGCTAGTGTAATTGGTATTTTCAGATTTCCTTTTAAGAGCTGTCTTTATTGGTATATACTGATCTTGTACCCTGCCACTTTACTGAATCTTTCATTGAGTTCCAATAATTTTCTTTCTGAGTGTTTATTATTTTCTATATATAGGATCTTATGATCTGCAACTAGAGTTGTACTTCTTGCCAATTTGGATGCTTTTATTTTCCCTATCTTGCCTTATATCTGTGACTAAGATTTCCAGCACAAAAGTGAATAGGAGTGGTGATAAAGAGCATCCTTGTCTTGTTCCTGTTCTCAAAGGAATTTCTTTCAGTTTCTCCCCATTGAGGCAGTAATGTTGGCTGTTGAATTTGTATATATGCTTTGAATTATGTTGAGGAATGGCATTTCTTTTCCTATTTTGTTGAGTGTTTTTTATCAAGAACAGATGTTGGATTTTGTCAAATTCTTTGTCTACATCAATTGATATAATCATGTGGTTCTTTTCCTTCTTATTTATGTGGTGGATTACATTGATTGTTGTTCTAATATTGACCTATCCTTGCATTCATGGTATAAATTCCAGTTGGTCATAATGTATTTTTTAAAATATATTTTTGAATTTTATTAAAAATTTTACATCTATGTTCATAAGGAAGTTGGTCTATATTTTCTTTTTTGGTCATATCTTTGCCTGGTTTTGGAATTTGGGAGTGTTCCATCATTTTCTATGTTGTAGAACAGTTTGAGTAGAACTGGTGTTAGTTCTTCTCTGAGTGTTTGGTAGAAATCACCAGTATAGCCATCTGGGCACAGAGTTTTTTTATTGAAAGTTTTGTAATAATCTGATCAATTTCTTCTTTTGTTATGGGTCTATTCAGGTTTTCTACTTTAATTCTCAGTTAGGCTTGGTAGGTTGTCTTTTTCTAAACATTTATCCATTTCTTTTAGGTTTTCAATTTTGTTGGAGTACAATTCTTCATAGTATTTTATTATTCTTTTTATTCCTGTTTGTTCTGTTGTGACTTAACCCATATTTTTTTCTTATGTGCATCTTCTCCTTTTCCTTTGTTAGATTTGCCAGTGGTTTGTCAATTCTATTAATCCTTTCAGTGAACCAACTTATCTTGTTGATACTTTCTATTGTATTTCTGTTTCATTTATTTCTGCTGTAATCTTTAGTATTTCTTTTCTTCTGATGGCTGTAGGCTTACTTTGATGCTCAATTTCTAATTGCTGGAGGTGTTATGTAAATGTGTTGATTTTTATTTTTCTTTTTGAATGTGTGTGTTTGATATATATTGCCTTTGAATCACTCTTTTGCTGTGTCCCAGAGGCTTTAGTGTGTTGTGTTTTCTCGTTTGAGTCAAATAATTTTTTATTAGTTCTATTGTTGTTCTTGTTGTTAAGTGCTATCAAGTCAGTTTTGACTCATAACAACCCTGTATAGGGTGTCTGAGGAGTGGCTGGTGGGTTTGAACCACTGATCTTGTGGTTATCCTACAATACCACACCAGGACTCCAATTGTTTTATTTCCTAGTAGCTTTTAAGCAAAGTGTTATTCAATTTCCATATATTTGATTTTTTCCTTTTATCTTCCTACTGTTGATTTCTAATTTCATAGCATTGTGATGTGAAAAGATGCTTTGTAATATCTTGATGTGTTTAAAATCTATTGAGACTTGTTTTGTGGCATAAAATATAGTCTATTCTGAATAATGTTCAGTGTGCACTGGAGAAGGATGGATATTATGCTGTTGTTGGGTTGAGTTCTCGAAGTATAAATCTATGAGGTCCAGTTGGTTATTTGTGTTGTTTAGTTCTTTTGTGTCTTTGTTGAGTTTCTTTCTAATTGTTTTGTCCTTCATCAAAAGTAGTGTATTAAAATCTATTATGATTGTAGAATTGTCTATTTCTTCAGTTCTACTAGAGTATGATTTATATATTTTGAGGATGTTTCATTTGGAATATAGCTACTATATTTTTCCTTTTTCTTTTTCTTGATTTGATGTGAAGGTGTATTAATTTTTTTGAGATTATGTCCTCTTGTTCAATTGAGCCTCTAATCATGAAGTAATGTCCTTAGTCTCCTGTGCTGGTTTTCACCTTAAAGGCTGCTTGATCAGAAATTAATATTGACATGCCTGCTTTTTTTTTTTTTTTTTTTTTTTTTAGCTTGATATATTTTTTCCATCCTTTGATTTTTA
>NW_006408546.1:6716609-6717848 GCF_000296735.1 Chrysochloris asiatica | reverse complement strand
ATGTGCCCTGTAAACTTTCACTCAATCCACAATAAAAACCTTAAATTAAAAAAAAAGAAATGGTCAATGTTCAACGATTTCAAGAGGTAGTATGTGATCAAGAGCCAATGATACTGAAGGAAGAAGTCCAAGGTTCACTAAACACAAAGAACAAGCTCTGGGAATACAAATTGAAATCTTACAACAAACAGAGATGGCACTGGAATCACTCATTCAAGTGCACCAAAATGTAGAAGACAGCTACCTGGTCAACTGATGGAAGAGATCCTTATTTGTGCTCATTCCAAAGAGAAGTGAGCCAAAGGAATGTGGAAAGTAGACAATATCATTAATATCACATGCAAGTAAATTTTTGCTAAAGATTATTCAAAAATGGATGCAATAGTATGTTGCCAGGAAACTGCCAGAGGCTCAAACCAGATTCAGATGAGGATGTGGGATATAACTGCTGAGGTCAGATGGATTTTGGCTGAAAACAAAATACCAGAAAGATGTATACCTGTGCTTTATTGACTACACAAAGGCTTTTGATGGTGTGGATCATGACAAGCAATGGACAACATTGCAGAAAATGAGTATTCTGGAACACTTAATTGTGCTCATGAGGAATCTATACTTAAACCAAGAGGCAGTTGTTTAAACAGAACAAGAGAACACGGAATGTTCTAAAATCAGGAAAGGTGTGTGCCAGGGTTCTATCCTTTCATCATACTTATTCAATCTGTGTGATGAACAAATCATTCGAGAAACTGGATTATATGAAGAAAAATATGGGATCCGCATTGAAGGAAGACTCATCAACAAACCTTGTTTGCTGAAAGTGAAGAGTACTTAAAATACTTACTGATGAAGATCAAAGACCACAGCCTTCGGTATGGGTTGCACTTCATTGTAAAGAAAACAAAAATCTTCACCACTGGACCAACAAATAACATCCATATAAATGGAGAAAAGATTGAAGTTGTCAAAGACTTCATTTTGCTCAGACCAACCACCAACACTCATGAAAGCAGCAGTCAATAAATCAAACAACTTACTCCCCTGGACACATCTACTGCACAAGACATCTTTAAAGTGTTCAAGAGCAGAAGTCAGTTTGAGGGCTAAGTGTGCCTGATCTTGGATAACCTCATATGCATGTGCAAGTTATGGTGGTATACGGTGTGGAGTCAATTTCGACTAACAGCAACCTTGCATCAGGTTTCCAAGTCTTTGAGTTATAGTGTTGGAGGAGAATAT
>NW_006408546.1:6708608-6716509 GCF_000296735.1 Chrysochloris asiatica | reverse complement strand
AAAGATCCTGTTTTCTCATCCATTCTACTACTCTTTGTGTCTTGACTGGTACAATTAATACATTGACTTTCCATGTAATTATTGATAGGTATAAATTGATTGCTTTCCTTTTGCTGTGTGTGTTTTTTTGTGGTGCTGCTGGTTTCTTTATTATACATAATTTTCCGAGATGAGTTATTTTTGTGTACTTTCTTGTCAGTTTCTTTATTGCTATTGTTTTACTAAATCTTTTTGGTTTTCCTTTTTCTTGATTTGATGTGAAGGTGTATTATTTTTTTTGAGATTATACTGTAATTCATTCATTTCTTTTCCAGTTTAAAATAGTCTGTTTTATCTTGAAAACTAAGTAGCGTCTTTGCCATTTGGAAGTTTGGTATGTATACTTTTGTCTCTTTTTACTTTGTAATTGTTTTCATTATAAATTGATATCTCTGGTTCCCTATTTTCAATCTTTTAAGTTTGTTTTGCTTTGAATACATTCATATTTGGATTCAATTCTAGGTGGTGTTGCCAGGCATGCAAATCTCAGGTTGTTAACTGCTGTTGTTGGTTCGTGGTCCGAAGGATTCCCATTAGTATTTTTTATAAAGTTGTCTGGTTGTTAAAAATTCCTTTAATTTCTGTTTCTCTGGAAGTGTTCTAATTTCACTGTCATATTTAAGGGACAGTTTAGTTGGGTATCTGATTCTTGGTTGGAAATTGTTTTCTTTCAGAGTTTTATATATGTCTTTCCATTGCATTCTTGCCTGCATGTTTTCTGCTAAGCAATCAGAACATTATGTTATTGGTTCTCTTATGTAGGTAAAGTTTCATTTTTCCCGAGCTGCTCTCAGTATTCTTTCCTTGTCTTTGATTCTGGAAAGTTTGATTATGATATGTCTTAGTGATTCTTCTTTTGGGGTCTATCCTATCTTATGTTCATTCAACTTCTTGAATGCTTATCTTCTTGTCTTTCATGATGTTAGGGAAGTTTTCTTCCTACAGCTGATCAATTCGCTTTTCTACACTTTTGTTTCTTCTGGTTATAGAATTTCGATAAGCCTCAAGTTATTCTTCTTTATGTTGTCCCACATGAATCTTACGTTTTCTTCAGATTTTTCTGCCAATAATTGGTAGACCTCTGCCTCACCAACCACTAACTTGCCTTCAAAGCTGCCTTCAAAAGTCCAACGTTGTCATGCTGTGCCTGGTCAGCTGGTACACAAAATCTGTCTCCCTGCTCGTTATGGCTAGTTTAGAGAGGGCCAGGGCTGGCTCTGCAGATGTGGAGCAGGGCTTCTCTATATCCAGGCACCAGGTTTAATGCAGATGGCTTCCCCCTACTTTAATGGGGCTTATCTGCCAAGCTTGCCTGCATGTGGCCTCCAGAAGAATGGGAGTTTCCTTGAGGGTATACTCATGTGGAGGCTGGCCATGCCTCTAGTCCCCAGGGGAATGTGGAGAACAATGTAAAAAAAAAAAAATCATCCCTTTATTTTCGGGACCCACTGGTACATTTCTGCACTGCCAATATACTTTCTTGGCTCTGAAACTGTTTACAAAAGCTTAAAATGGCTGTGATACCTCTGTTCAGCTGACGCGGATCCCCAGTCTGACTCTTTTTTTCCATTCAGCTTTCTTTCCTAGTAAGCATTCAACCCACTTCTCTATCCCAAAGCTCAGGGTTCCAAGACTACCGTCCACATCTGTTTCATTTGATTTTCCGTGTCTTTGTTGAAGAGGGTCTGTATAGTTATACTGCCTAGCCTGCCATCTTGTTGCCATCTCACAAAAACAGATTTTTTTCAAATATTTTCTATTCTTCTCAAATGTTAAGCTGCTGGGCCCACCTAGACTCCTACCCTCAGCATGTGGTCTTGCCCGCTACTTGACTCATTTTTATTATTTTAGTCATTTTCCCACAGTCTGCTTTCTGGGGATTACAAGCCCCTTGAAGTTCTCTTGCTGCTGAAAACGCTTCATCTCAATTCTTTTGCTTGCGTCCCCTGCATGCACATCTATGGATAGGTAACGTTTTCTGAATTTTCACTGCCAAGAAATGCTGTCCCTCTCAGCTGATTTGGTTTTAGTCTGCAAACACTGAAAACAGTGTGACTAATCCTGCTCTCCACCCAATTTTGACAACGAGAAAACTAAGCAAATTTTACTGTCAACACTAAAAACTATATATGGACTATGACATTCAATTTTATGTAATACCCTTATTCTTAGTTTCATCTCTTTATAAAACATTGTTTCATTCTCTGCTTTCTTCATCTTCTGTTTGCCCTGTTAGATTGCATGCTTTTTGTCCTGAAAATAGACATACATATTAATAAAATTCAATAACTCAAAAAGTATATATAGAAAAATAAACCTCTCTCTTTAGAAAATAATCAAGACTGAAAAGCTCTCAGTTGTGCTTAAGTTTCAGAAAAACTGTTAGAAATCACGTTATTAATCTTTTCAGCAGCAGTAAGATGAGCTAGTAAAATTGTTCATTCTCAACCACCAGGATTTTGGCTGGAACTTATAAGGCATAAGTTTAATAAAATAGCAAACATACGTCCAAGCTAAATCCACTGCTATCTCCACTGCTGCATTGATTGGGACACAATGACCCTATAGGACACAGTAGAACTACCCACTGGGTTTTCAACACTGTACGTCTTTATGAAAGCAGACAGTCTCACCTTTGTTCTGGTGGGTTCGAACTACTGTCCCTTAGATTAGTAGACAAGTGCTTAACCACTGCTTCAGCAGGGCTCCTTAACACTCAGACAGGAAAACATTGCTAGCTGAGTCATGGTGTGGCACTGTGGATTAATGTGTTGGACTACAAGGTTTGTTTGAATTGCAAGGTCAGCAGTTTAAGCACACCAGCTGCTCCTCAAAACCCTATACAGGGTCCACTATGAGTCAGAATCAACTTGACAGCACTTAACAACAAATTTCTTGTTAATTTATACTAATTCATACAATTTGATGAACCATCATTTTTATTTCTCACTAGAAGAAAAATAACTACCTAAGAAAAGTCTCAGAAATCTTGAAACTTTAACTCCAGATAGGATTCTAGATTTTCATTTTTTTAAAAGTAAGTATTTGTAGCATAAGGAAGCATTATCTCTCCTTTGGGCAGTAAGAACATAAATGACAAACAGAATAATGTAAGAGAAAAAAAAATGGTGTGTTTTTTTCTTATAACTTAACATATACAGTGATTTACTAGTTAAAATCATATTATATTTTAATGGAGAAAAGTACTCTTCTCATTTTTTATTTACTTTTAAATGATGGTTCTCAGCTTTTTCCCTTCCTACTCTCCCACCTTACTGTCACTCCCCTGACATAGACATCATCAATACCTTTGTATGTCTTTTCCAAAGATACTCAGTTCAGTTAATATATATTTTTTGATAAGCCTCTTTGCTCCATTTTTTTTATAAGGTAAGAAATGAATAAATCAAAGACCCAAACCCCCTTCAGAATACCAAGACCATTTGACATTTCTTTTTATTTTCCTTCTTCTCTGCTTCAAAGAAACACTGTCCTATTTCTCTTTGTTTTCAGTTGTTGTTATTAGGTGCTATCAAATCTATTTTAATGAATAGTCACCTAATGTCAATTCCAGAGTAGAAATGCCTTATAGGGTTTTCTTGACTGCAATCTTTATGGGAACAGCTTACCAGATCTTCTTCCTGCAGTGAATGGGTGGGTTCAAACCATCAACATTTCATTTCACAACCAAGTGCTTAACCATTGTACCATCAAGGGGCCTTTGGTTGGTTGATTATAGAAATTAGATTAGTGATTCCTGACATTAAGGAGCTCATAGTTTAACTGGAGACAGTTAAACAAATAAATAATTATAATAGAAGCACAACAATAAAATATGAACTTCTGTCATGGAGAAAGGAGTGATCAATTTTTGTTCATTGATAATAACAAATGTTTGCCTGCTATATGCCAGACTCTACTTATCCATTGGATAAATATATACTGGCTACTTACTATGCTCCAATTACTCTGCTTGTTGTTGTTAAGTGCCATCAAGTCGGTTCGATTACTCTGCTTGGTAAAACAGATATGGTACTGTTGTTGTTATTATTAAGTGCCGTCCAATCAATTCTGACTCATAGCAACCCTGTATAGGGTTTCCGAGGAGCAGCTGGTTGGTTTGAACTCTCAACCTTGCAATTCAACCTGACCTCTGGTCCAGTGCTTGTCCTACAGTGCCAATCCAGGACTAGCCCTCATTCGTTCCTCATATTAATCATATGTAAGTAGTATATTTTCTGTTGGTTAAACTGAGGATCCAAGTGGTTACCTAATGGGGGTCACACAGCTAGTAAATGGTGGAGCAGAGCCTGAGTGTAGGTCTGTCTGATTCCAAAGTCTACATTTCCCCACAAAGCTAAGCATACACAAAGTCATAGCATGCACTAAGTATAAGCATACACAAAGTCATAGCTTGAGACCTAGTAATTTGCCTTTCCCACAAGAGCTCGATTTTTTTTTTTAATTTTAGTAGCCAAAGTGACCTTGTTAAAACACAAGTTGTTTCAAATCACTGTACAAAACCCTCCAAGGGAGGTTCTCTTTCCCGCATCCAGTTCCTTCTGCCTCAGACCTGTGACGTAACCACAACCATTGCTGTCACTTATTATATATCCTTGCAACTTTGACTATATTAATTTATGAACTTTTCTTCAAAAATAATCATACTATACATAGTATTCTGCAAATTGCTTTTTTCCCAGTGTATTTACAGCTGAATGTCCCACCTCTTTACATAAAGATATACATTCTCTTAATACATGTTCTTACAAACTAGAATGAGAAAAGCTTTGTTTTAATGGCTTCAAATAAAATAACTATTATATAATCAGGTTTCTATATAATGGTAGATTTTGTATTCAGAAACCATCTTTTTATAATAATCATGTTTTTTTAATAATCATATTTTTGTATCTACAACGTGAGCTAACTTTTTAAAAAAATCACAATTGCCATATTGTTACCGCTAATTGCTATCCAGTGGACTGAAGTTCATGGCAACCTTAAGTATCACTGAGTGAAATACTGCCAGATTCTATGCTGTCTTCATAATTGTTGGTATACTTTTGCCATAACACTGTAATATTTGTTATGTAGTTAGACTCATCACCAGAGAAAACTCTTAATTATACATATCAGAGCAGGGATTCTTGAAATAAATGCAATTAATTATGAGACCTGTTTCATTATTACAGATACTCCTCCAAGTTGAGAAGTTTCACTTGCTTTTGCTTTGGCTCATTAGTAAAGATACTAAGATTGTGTAATTAAAATATAGAAAAGTTGATAGCCAGAGGACTTGTCTATATACCATCAGGACTAATTAGCAATTTGATAAGTGAGAAATACCACTGTGAGTAAAGACTGCAAAGGAAGCTTCAGATTGTCTTCTTATGGGAAAACAAACAAACAAACATGTTTTTAAATGTATTTTATATCAGCTATTTTAGTTGATTAGAATTTTAACGTGTGAAACCCTGTTATGTTTTCATTACAGTCTCGAGTTACAGCAGTACTGGACTGGGAGCTTTCAACCATTGGTCATCCTTTGTCAGACTTAGCGCATCTTTCCCTGTTCTATTTTTGGCCAAGGACAGTTCCAATGATAAATCATGGTTCTCATTTACAAGAAAACATAGGTATAAAAATATAATGTCTAATTTAATGTTGGTATAAGACTGTCTTATATCCTTCGTGATTTGAACACTTTAGAATTATCTTTCTGTTTTAGGTAAATAACTTATTTTTTGAAACTATTTCCAAATCATTTATTTTTATTTATTTTCCTGAGCTTAGCACTCCACTTTCAATAATTCATGATAAAATGTTATCCTTTGTAGATAATGTTCTCTTGGGAATCAATATTTAGAATGCTTTGTTACATGGGTTGATAGTTACTATATTTTGTTTTTGGTATATCTGCAATATTATAACATTTTGAAATATTCACTATGGCATTTTTTAAAATTAAAGTTTATATTATGTCTGGTGTTTTTGTTTTGTTTTGTTTTGCTTTGTTTTTACAGGGATACCATCAGTAGAAGAACTGATTTCAATATATTGCCACTGCAGGGGAATTAATTCTCTTCTTCCTAGCTGGAACTTTTTTCTGGCTCTTTCATACTTTAAAATTGCTGGAATATCACAGGTAAGAAAGAGCTAAAATTCTTTTTTGATGATCTCAACTTCAGACTATAAAGTGATTGATTGTCTAGAACTGATGAGAAAGAGTTATCTCTGTGTTTTCCAAAGGCTAACACAGTACCCCCACAACTCATCTATCAGTGTGTTATACTGTTGTGGCTGGTGTGTTGTTGTGATACTAGAAGCTATGCCACCAGTATTTTAAGTGCTAGCAGGGTCACCCACGGTAAACAGGTTTAAGTAGAGCTTCCAGACTAAAACAGACTAGGAAGAATGAGAGGTGGGCCATATATGAGGGATTAGCCACTGAAAACCTTACGAATAGCAGAATGTTGTCTGATTTAACACTGGAAAATGAGCCCTCAGGCATGAAGGCATCAAAATATGACTAGGGAAGAGCTGTCTCCTCAAAGTAGAGTTGATCTTAATGATGTAGACAGAACAAAACTTTCAGGGCATTTATTTGCTGATGGGACACAAAACAAAATGAGAAGAAACATCTACAAACATCTATTAATAAACTGAACATGGAATGATGAAGTGCAAAGCTAGGAAAATTGGAAATCATCAAAAGTGAAATGGAATGGCTAAATATTGATCTCTTAAGCCTTAGTGAGGTAAAACAGACAGGTAGGTATTGGATATTTTGAAATAGACAATCATGGTTTACTTTGCTGAGAATGACAAATTGAAGAGTAATGGTATTGGATATATCATCAAAGAGAACATTTCAAGATCTAGAAGTATGATGCTATCTGTGATATGGAACTATCCATACTTCAGAAGAAAGACCTGATAATCTACTTCCGAAAATTAAGCCATTGAAAACTCTATGGAACACAGTTCTACTCTGACATATAAAAAGTTACCATGAGTGAAAACTGGCTCAGTGGCAGTTATTTTGATTTGATCTTTATATTATGCTGGAAGTATGTAACACCTAGAATTGAGAAAAACTGATTATTATGAGAAGGCTTCAAAAAGTCACTGGAAAAATTCCACTATCTTTTCATTGCATTGTTCCACGAACCCTTTGAAGCCTCTTTATATTCAACTTACACTGTTCAAAGGAGTAAACTTAAGAAAACCTTTATTATACATAAATTAAGTTCAAAGTTTGATAAACCTCTAATTTACTTAATTCAGAGCTTCTAAAAAATGAGGGAAATATTTTTTAAGCCTATCTAATTGCCTAAAGATTAAACAGGAAGAAAGCAAAAGGTCATTAAGAAGACAAGAAAGAAGGAAAAAAAAAAAAAAAAAAAAAGGATGTCAGAAGAGATTCTGAAACTTACTCTCCAGTGTAAAGATGCTAAAGCAAATGGAAGAAATGAGACTGAAAAATAGCTGAACAGAAATTTCAAAGTCAGCTTGAGAAGACAGAGTCAAATATTGTAATGAAATGTGCATGATCTGGAGCTAGAAAACCCACAGGGAAGAACATGCTCAGCATTTCTCAAGCTGAGGGAACTGAAGAAAAAATTCAAGCATCAATTTATAGTATTAAAGGATTTTATGGGCAAAATATTTGATTATGACTTTTCATTTCAAAGTGAGTGATGCAGAAAGCATCAAAAGAAGATGGAATGAATGCATAGAGTCACTGTATCAAAAAGAAATGGTCAGGTGAGAACAAACAAGATGGCAGATTGGCTGGACATATAGCAGAGAGCTCCGCCAACAACAATACAGAATAACCGACCAAGCAGGTTAAGGGG
>NW_006408546.1:6658718-6703897 GCF_000296735.1 Chrysochloris asiatica | reverse complement strand
ATATTGTCAGGAGGGACCAGTTGCTGGAGAAGGATATCATGTTTGGTAAGGCGGAGGGTCAGAGAAAAAGAGGAAGACCCCCAATGAGATGGACTGGCCAAGTGGCAGCATCGATGGACTCAAGCGTGGCAACAGTAGTGAGGTTGGCCCAGGATTGGGCAGTGTTTCATTCTGCTGTACATAAGGTCACTATGGGTCGGTACCAACTCGATGTCACCTAACAACAACAACAAGTCTTTACAAGAGTAAAAAGCCTCATCTTTCTCCTGTGGAATGGCTGGTAGTTTCGAACTGCTGATCTTGAGGTTAGCAGCCTGATTCATAACCAGAGCTCCATGTGAATGTTGGACAATGAATAAAGAAGAATGTAGAAGAATTGATGCATTTGAGTTATGATGTTGAAGAATTATATTAAAATTACCATGAACTGCCAAAAGAACAAACAAATTGCATTGGAAGAATTACAGTCAGAATGTTCCTTAGAAGCCAGGATGGCCAGACTTTGTCTCTCATACTTTGGACATATTGTCAGGAGGGACCAATCCCTGAAAAAGGGTACCATGTTTGGTAAAGTGGAGGGTCACAGAAAAAGAGGAACCCCCAAGTAGGTAGATTGGCACATTGGCAGCAGCAGTGAACTCAAGGGTAGCAACTATTATGACGATCAGCAGGATGAACAGAGTTTCTGTTGAGTCTAGGGTCACTATAAGTAGGCAATGCCTTGCTGGCACTGAAAAACTGTCTTTTGTTTGGTTTTTATAATTTCTTAAATGTTATTTTGGTTTCTTTTACCAACCAGGAAAGTAGTGATCTCTAGAGGTGATCCAAGTTGCAGGTTTGGTATCATTGATAACTGCTGAGTTCATTTTCAAATTTGGTTTGATTCCCCAATACCATTCTACTAGGATGAGCGTGTGTTAAGCCAATGTAACAAGTATGGCTTTAGTTTATGGGAGTATAATTATCCCTACATATAAATAAATAGAATGGATACTTTGGTTTAAATCTTGGTAATCTAAGTTTACTTAGAAAAAGTGTACTAGGACATATTCCATACTGGGTGACCCATGTCATTGAAAACAGTCAATAGACTTATTATTTGAAAGCTCATAATTGGTCTATATTTACTTACAGGGAGTCTATAGGAGATATCTTCAGGGAAATAATTCATCTGAGAGTAGCGTTTTGTTTGGCAATATTGTAAAACCTCTGGCGGAAACTGGATTACAAATCTCAAAAAGGTAAGCAAAACATATTTCTCAGCTAGCTCAAATTAAAACCTTTGTTGTACTTGCAATAGGTGTGTGAAATTTACAAGCTTCTGGAGGATAGAAATTCTTTTTATTGCCCACATTACCATTACTTTTGCCAACACTACTTGTGCTGTAAAATTCTTATATACTAAAAATAAACTCACATATTTTTAAAAGTCCCCATATTCATAATGAAAGTTATTTTTAGGCCAACTTGAAAGTATGACCTTTTAATGATATATAAAATTGTCAAATGATTACTTATTTGTTAATTACACATACCTATTTAAAACCGTTGAGTGCAGTTCAGTAGTCCAGTGATTTCTGTATAGGGTTTCTGAGCTGTGGCTGATGGGGTTTGAACAACCAACCTTAGGATTGGCAGTTTAGTGCTTATCATACAGCACCACATCAGGACTCCTATTTAAAATGAGACATTAAATAAAAGGATTAATTAATTTGAAAAATATTGCTCTCTTCTCCAGTTATGCTTCATGAAATTTTATTCAGACATTTCGTAAGTACACAAAATGGCACCAGACCATCCGTCCCACAACACACTCTAGTTCTCCTCTGGGTTCTGTAATTCACTGCAGTGGCCACACAGAACTCAGACACCATACTTAGAGTTACAGGATTTATTAGGGGAATTGTTAAGTGCTATTGACTCGGTTCTGACTCATAACAAACCCATATAAGGCTTCCAAAGAGCGGCTGGTGAGTGTGAACCATCAGAGAAGTTAACAGGTTATAATTTAGGATTAATAACTTCAGAGCACAGGTATTTCAGTCAGGCCAACCTCTCCTCAGCCATGCCCACAGGCAGGCCTCTCTCTCTGACCTACTCTAGCAATATTAATTACAAAGTTTTTAGGATGCTGATAAATGCCCACAGGACACACTGCACCAAAATAATCTCAGTCTGAATGCCCTTGGCTGTAGCTCCATGGGTCAGAAAATCTAGTTTCTCCACTAAGTACCTGAAGTCACCCCACCCTGCAAGCAAGCCTCCTGCCCCAAATCACTCATTTTTTCTTGCCCTGTGGGCTGGGAAGCCCCCTGCTCTACCTGGTATTCTGGCTCTTTGTTCTGCTGCTATTGCTCTTCTGCCACTCCTCTGATGTCATAAATTTCTGTCCCTGGGTTGAGGTGGTTGGATGAGCAGGGATTTCAGTTTCCAAAGGATGAGCTCCCCTCTTAGCCCTTTTTCCGTGATGATAGTGAGATTCCCCTCCTGCTTCTAACATGGGTCATCCTATACCCATGTTAGAATTCCAAGTTTTTATAATCACAATGAACTCTGTTAACCAATCATTCACAACTGAATCATATTATCTTATCAGTCTCTTCTCCCGCCTCTTCAAAAACTCAACAGAGAAAGAGCAGTTTGGTGGGAGTTGCAAAGACTAAAGCTGGAAGAGATGTATTAAATAATTCACTACACCACAATAAGAATCTTTGACATCAAGGTCTCTATCAGTGGAGCAAGGCATCTAACGCACTCTGCCCATGTCACTTCTGTGCAAGTGTGATATACAGCAAGTGTGCAAGTGTGAGTGCATGTATGTATGCTGCTGTCCCCAGAAATCCTGCCCGTAGCATAGCCTCAGCGTTGTGGCAGCACGAGTCAGAAAGAGCTCAACTCAGAAAACTTCAAGAGCAAAGGTTACTGCCGGAGGTCAGAGTGTCAGCTCAAGCCCAAATCATTCCGACCCCGAAGTGAGGAGGGGAACAGGGTTTTATACAAGAAACACAGAGCATTTAAAACACACAGATTTGTCTTGTCAGCTGGGGTGGTAAATTCCAGCAGACCCTTATCCTGTAAATGGGAGTAAACCCACCAATAAACCCTTATCTTGGTTGTATGGGATGTGCTAAGTTTTATCCTGTTTGTTCAGGTGTCCTTGGGTCATTCTGGCCTTCAAGGTTTTTCTGTAAGAAGTCTGTTTATGATTTTTCCATAGGGTGAGGTTGGGGGAAAGGGGAACAGGGTGAACTATGCTATAATATTTCAAATGGGGTCTGTTAATTATACTATAACATTTCAAATGGGATTGTTAGTTATACTATAAATTTCAAATGGGGGCTGTTAATTATACTATAACACCAGAACTGTCCTTTTTACAGTTTATCAGACAGATGGATCTTTGTGATCACATTACCATCCACTGTGTGGCACTTAATAATGATGAATAAAAGATTTTCTTAATAATGACATGCAGCAGTTGTATTTCTGAGATCTATACCAAGGAGTCCTGGTGTGGCATTGTAGGATAAGCACTGGACTAAAATATGGTTTTAACTTCAAGCTGCTCCTCAGAACCCCTATACAGGGATGCTATGAGTTAGAACTGACTCAACAGAACTTAACAACAAATACCAAGGAATAAGGAGCTCTGGTGGTGTAGAGGTTCATGTGTTGAGCTGCTAACCCTAAGGTCAGCAGTTCAAATCCACCAGCTGCTCTGCAGGAGAAAGATGAGGCTTTTTGCTCCTGTCAAGATTTACAGCCTTAGGAACCCTATAGAGGGTTGTTATGAGTTGGAGCCAACTCCATGGCACACCACCATCCTAAAGAATAATTATTAAATTTGTATGCAATTCTTTTGCTTCCTTTTTCAGAGATTCAGACAGGTGGCTTCAATAAAGATTCAAACACATTGATTGAGGCCAGGCCACGGTCATATGTTTTTCCAAATCATACTTTAAGAATTAAAGTTTAATTAACAGGATTCTGTCTGCATTCACCCCATAACAGAGATCAAAAGAAAACAAACTATAGCAACTCGTTGGGAGGCAATTGAGGGTTGGTGAGGTGGAGAGACGTCTCATTATATTCAGAAATACGTAATCATGTTTTTTGGACGTGTTTGCCTCTTTTTTTTTTGTAAAGAAATTTTAGTACTGCACTGCCACAGATTGATGCGACTGGACAATTGTTTGTACAGACCAGGAGAGGCCGGGAAGTTCTAAGTAGGGTGAAGCATTTCATGAAACAACATGTCCTTCCAGCTGAAAAAGTAAGTCTTTTTACAAAAGGACTGTTGATGACTTACTTCTGTTATTTCTGCTTCTAAGAATACTATTATAGTAGTGATTTGTTTCTGAAGAATCAGCATGAGGCTGGTCTCTATGAGGTGGTGGTTAAAGACATTCCAAATATCGGGCTGTGAAGAGAAAGGGAACACCAAACCATCCCTCCAACAGCACTCTCTACTCAGCTGGGTTTGAAAGTTCATTGCTGTGGCCATACAGAACTCAGACACCATCCTCACAGTTATGGGATTTATTATGGAAGTTCACTGGTTATAGTCAGGGTCTGAAATGTTCAGGCCACAGTTCTTCCAGTCAGGAACAACCTCTCCTCAGCCATGCTCACAGGCAGACCACTTTTCCTAGGTAGCGTTACAAAGCTCTTCTGGAGCTGCCGATAAATGCTCACAGGGTATGCCACTACAGTATAGCCTCAACCTAAAACCATTTAGTTCTAACTCACAGGTCAATAAACCTACCTCCCCCAATTAAATACCTGGAGGCACCCTGCTCTGCAAGCAAGTTTTCTGCCCAGAGCCACTCAGGTTTACTTGCTCTGTGGGCTGGGAAGCCTACGGCTCTGTCTGGTGCTCTGGTTCTTGGTCCTGCTGCTGCTGTTCCTCTGCCCCTCCTCCAGTGTTACAGCTCTTTCCCTGGGTTGAGGAGGTTCAATGTAAGGAATCTACAGTCCAAGGGATGAACTCCACTGACAGCTCTTTTTTGATCATAGTGAGATCCCCTCCTCCAACTTCTGAGATGGCTCATTTTATACACAGTAAAGTTCCAAGTTTTTAGACATAATAAACTCTCCTAAACACTTACAACTGAATCATCAGTTTTTTTACAATTATAATTAACCCTGTTAACAGTCCATATAACCATGATGCATAATCCTATCAGCATACTCTCCACTTTCTCTTACCCAGACCTCTCAGGACAAAGTCATTGGGAGTTACAAAGACATGGCTTAGAAGACATGTATTTAATAATTCACAGCATGGCAGTGATGGTATCGTGATCTTGTAGCCAGCTGTCTTTTGGATTCCCCTCTTTGCCCAACACTAGGAGTCGCTGGGAGGTACAAATTGTTGCTCAGCTGCCAAGTGACAAGTTGGAGGTTTCATTCCATCCAGATATGCCTCAGAATAAAGATCTGGCAATGTACTTCTGAAAACTCAGTCATTGAAAACCCTATGGAGTCAGAATGGACTCAACAGCAACTGTTTTGCCCTAGCATTGAGCTCCTACAGAATCTGATCTAGAAAAATTCCGAGCTTTTAAAAAATGCCAAGGGAAGCCACAGATAAATCTGTGAAAAGAAAATGATGCCATAGGGGATTAGTTGTTTGCAAAGCTGCCATATATATATGTTAATTTAGGATCTCAACCTTACAAACAACTAATCCCCTTTGACTTAATTTTATGTATATATTATGGATGCCGTTGAGAATTAAATAAGAACTGTAGAATTTTATATATTATTTCAAGATGTTCATAGATTTTATGACCTCTTTCCTCCAGAAGATACTATTTTACAGTGTTAAGTTTAAGTTCGTTAGTTATAGAGAGGCAACATAGTAGGATGAGCACTGGACTGCTAATCCTAGGGCGGTGATTCAAACCCACCAGCCTCCCCTCAAACCCTATACAGGGTTGCTATGAGTCGGAACTGACTGCATGGCACTTAACAACCACCACCTACAAAATGGGTTAAGAGCTCTGGTAACATAGTGGTAAAAGCACTCAGCTGCTAACCAAAAAGGTCATGATTCCAATTCACCAGCTGCACTGCAGGAGGAAGATGTGGCAGTCTGCTCCCATAAAGATTGTGGCCTTGGAATCCATATGGGGCAATTCTACTACTCTGTCCTATGGGGTTGCTGTGAGTTGGTATTGATTTGACGGCAGCGAGTTAATAATGAGTTAGGCACCTGGGAAGCAACTGTGGTGAAAGAAGCAAACAGACAGGGCTTAAATTCCAATGTAGCTTATAATTTAGCAGAGAAGAAATCCATTAAATAAGAAATGATAAGTGTAATACAGAAAAAAGCTCTTATGGGAATATGTAAGGGAGATGGGATAGAGTGTGTCTGTGGACAGAACACTGGTGTAGAAATCAAAGACCTTTATTCTTGTCCAGCCTGGTCTTGTGCAAATAACTTTCTCCAGGCCTCAGTTACTTCATCCGTGACATGAGTAGGCATGACAAGTGAGATAATAAATCCCCATTTTAATCTTCTATTATTTTGAGAACTCTAGAGCAAGACTAACAAAATCACATATGGAACTAAATTTAAAGGACTAGAAGTGTTGAGAGCTGACATGTGTTTGTGCTACGGATAATATTGTTGCTTGAATTAAATGAATTATTATCGTATTTTCAGTAAAGATCTGGGTTGAGATGAACTCAGCTCAAGAGTTGAGTAAAGTCTTTAAAGAACATGCTATTGAAATTTGGAGAAATTCTATGTAACGTTGTCGTTGTTGTTAAGTGCCGTCGA
Organism: Chrysochloris asiatica; assembly: GCF_000296735.1. Taxonomy (NCBI): domain Eukaryota; kingdom Metazoa; phylum Chordata; class Mammalia; order Afrosoricida; family Chrysochloridae; genus Chrysochloris; species Chrysochloris asiatica. Next base: position 6,697,110 of record NW_006408546.1, on the reverse strand, counting down.
GTCGGTTCCGACCCATAGCGACCCTGTACAGGGTTTCCGAGGGTGTAAATCTTTACGGGAGTAGAAAACCTCATCTTTCTCCCACGGAGGGGCTGGTAGTTTCAAACCGCTGAGCTTAGGGTTCGCAGCCCGATTCGTAACCACTATGCTACCAGAGCTAGTAGTTGCCTTTAATTTGTGTTCAGTGATTAAGGTTATCACTTTGGAAACTTTCTGCGCTATTCCCGCCCTCCCCAACCTCCTACCCCCCAGTTTTGGGCTTCAAAACATTGAACTTTAATGCTTTTGTAAGGGAATTCAATGCTTTTGGTTCAGACTAAATTCAACCTTACCTCCTCTCCCTCAAGTAAAATCCCATTGAAATAATTTTTTTTAATTGTGTTTTTTTAATGAAATCAATGTATAAAACAGGAAAGAATATATCAGAGGACTAAAGGTTTTGAAAACGGAATAGAACTTGGGATCAGAATGTAGAATGGATCATTCTAAACAATCAACCCTATCAGAGGAAACCACTCTGTATAGAAATGTGAGAAGGCTGCAGCAGGGATGGTCACCAGGTTTTCACAGTGGAACCCCGATGACTGGTTGATATGAAGAGCAAGAGTGAGAAGAGGAAGATAAATGGAGATGCTTGATTGACGAATGAGCTGCAGAAAGGCTGTTTGAATTGACCGATGACCGCCCTCTGCAGCAGAAAGTGGTGTTTGCCATAGACAGAGGGTCGCAGCAGTACTCTAAAGAAAGTAAATGATCTGCTTCCACAAAGCCAAGGCTCACATCAAGTATCAATGCTATCCCCTCTGTGCATAGGGTAAATAGGGACAGGCAACTTAGGCACTGGCTACCTAGAATATTGAAAGTGCCATGGGCTGCCAAAAGAACCAATAGATCTGTTTTGGAAGAAGTGCAGCCAGAGTGCTCCTTGGAGGCCAAGATGACCAAACTTCGTCTCTCATACTTTGGACATATTGCCAAGTCTCTGGAGAAGGATATCATGTTTGGAAAGGTAGAGGGTCAGAGAAAAAGAGGAAGACCCCCAACAAGATGGATTAGCCAAGTGGCAGCATTGATGGACTCAAGCGTGGCAACAGTAGTGAGGTTGGCCCATCATCGGGCAGTGTTTTGTTCTGCTGTGCATAAGGTCACTATAGGTCAGTACCGACTTGATGGCACCTAACAACAACAACAATCTAAAATGAGGGGGTGATAATGGCATGAAGTGACTGGCTTAGAAGGTTTCAAGAGGGAGTTTACTTTCAGAGTGTGTGGGGGATGAAAAAGTCCCCACTGAATAGTTTTCATCTTGTCTAGATGGATCTGGTGAAAAGAGATGGGGCTAAGATTCTTATGATTCAATAGTGAGTAACTGTTATCATGACTAATTGTGATTGTCACAACTATAAAGGTAGACATGCTGTAACATAAAAGGGGGGAGTAGTTAATCTTACAGTCCAGAAACAGAGGACCCTAGGACCATCAAGGGAGAAGAGCACAAGCGGAATGGTGGACCTTATCCAGAGAAGCAGCGACACCAGAGATGGAGGCAGAGATGAGGATTTGGAGAGAGGGATTAGCTGAGAACTCTAGACTCGTGGAAAGAGTGGGACTGAGAGCTGGCATCCACTTAAAATGTCACACCTTAATCATCTTAGTGTCACACAGTCTTTTAAACACATAGTTCACAATATGTGAGTTCACCACAATAGCAACAAGGCAAAGAAAAGAAAAGAAATCCTGTATAACTGGGTTCATGCAGTTCAAACTTGCATTGTTCATGGGTCAAACTATAAGTTATACATGGATTTTCAACTGTGTGGAAGGTCAGAGCTTAGGAGCATGCACGCACACACACACACCTGCATTGATAAAGGGTCAACTGTCTATGGATTCACTCTAAAAGAAGGTTTTTTGTCTTTTTTGTTTTAATGTCACATGAGACAGCAGTCTATACCTTGATAGAGAAGGTTGTGAATGGTTTGCCTGACAAGGGAAAAAGCCACAATCATTTTGTCTTAGCAAATCTTTAAAATCTGTCCACATTTGATAAATGGGAGATTTTCCTCATTATTAAAAAACTTATACCAATGTTTGTAAAACTGTTTTCTCCTGTAAATGTTCTGCTACTTACATATTTACTACACACAAAGATATTCTAAAAACAAAACAAAGCTATGTTCTCTTGTAGTATGATCCTAAGCAATATTAATCCCTGTTTGTGAAACTGTGAAGCAAACATTTGGGCTGACCCATGGTGATGGTGGTGGTGGTGATGCTGTGGAGCCGGTTCCGATTCATAGTGATCTTATATAGGGCTTCTGGGGCTGTAAATCTTTACAGGAGCAGAAACTTTCATCTTTCTTCTGCATAACACCTGGTAGTTTCAAACTACTGACCTTGAGGTTAGCAGCCCAACTCGTAACCACTATGCTACCAAAGCCTATTTGTTGTTGTGCCATGGAGTTGATTCTGACTCAAAGTGACCCTGTACAGGGTTTCTGAGGCTGTAAACCTTCACGGGAGCAAAAAGCCTCATCTTTCTCCTGTGGAACAGCTGGTAGTTTCAAACTGCTGACTTTAAGGTTGGCAACCCGATTTGTAACCACTACGCTACCAGAGCTCCTTACCAAAGCCCATAGAGAAAAGTAAATAGCTCCTTAAAATGGATAAGGAGAAAATATATATTCAATATTATTATGATTCTCCCTTTACAACTATCAAACACATCTAGAAAATAAGATTGTATCAAATAATATATCCATATGTTAACAGTACCTGGGGAGCCCTGGTGTGGCACTGTGGATTAATGCACCAGACTGCAAAGCCGTTTGAACTGCAAGGTTGGTGGTTCAAGCTCACCAGCTGCTCCTCGGAAACCCTATACAGGGTCGCTATGGGTCGGAATTGACTTGACAGCATTTAACAATAACAACAACAACGGTACCTGCCTGTAGTGCTCTTAATTATCTTGTTTTCATACTTTTTCATACATAGTGCCAATTTTCCATAGTGCAAAAAAATAAGGCTTACTTTATTCTAATGTTGTTAAGTGCTGTCAAGTTAGTTCTGACTCATAGCGGCCCTATCTATATAGGGTTTCTGAGGAGCAGGTGGTGGGTTTAAACTGCTGACCTTATAGGTCACAGTCCAGTGCTAATCCTAAAGTGCCACACCAGGAGTCCAACTATTCTAATAACCTTATGAAACTCCTTGGATAGCTAAAATTAATGTGTAGGCTGAAAGCTAAGAATCAGTTATCTATCAAAATATTGAAAGCCCATTGTTTCTATTTAAAATGGATAGGGAATCCTGAAAATAGCAGGCTAATAGGAACTAGAAAAATTATATATTATTGGGAAAATACTTTTTAACATAATGGTAACATGAATCGTATTTTCCTGTTTCATTTAACAAAGTACTAGGGAAGAATTGGGAGTTTCTTTCCAACTGTTGTTGCTGTTAAGTGTCTTCAAGTAGGTTCTGACTCATAACAACCCTCTATAGGGTTTCCAAGGAGAGGCTAGTAGGTTTGAACCGCCAACCACGCAGTTAGCGCCATTCCAGGATTCCTCCTTTCCAATAGTAGATTATATTATGAAATTATTTGTAATCTTAACTCAGAGTCAAGATTCTGAAACAAACATACTCCAAAGTAGTATCTCAATAAGTGACGAAAGAACTAGCATGTTTGAGGTAATATTTGGGGACTACTGATGAGGTACCAAGCATCGTATCAACTTTATTTTTTTAAATCAACAAATTCTTTTTTCTGTTTTAAGAACAACAGAAAGCTCATTTATAATGAAAAATTTTATTTTAATTCTGAGTCTTTTCACATACTACAAATTAAGTTTGCAAATCTCTAAGTGATTGAATTTTGAACCGGAAGTATTAAATAATGCACATTTAAAAATAATTATATAAACATGGGCACCCTCTCTCAAAACTACAGTATCATAAAAGTGTAGCCAGAGATTAGGACATTGTAAATGTACTACACAGTATATTTCTTGTCAGACACAATAGGATTGACTTATTTCCATGGCAATCTGAGGACTGGCAATGATAAGCAAGCCCAAACAGGAAATCTTCTAATGTAACTGGCTCCCTGACAGACAGGGTGAGTGTGTTCTCTGTGGTATCTTTGGAAGAGCAGTTCTTCCCCTTCTTAAGCATTCACTAAGTATAGTAATAATGTGCACTAGCCAGGCCTCAGTGAGGGGAATTTTTCTTATGTGACTATAAATCAGGGCAAAAAAATTAGAAATTAATTTGGTAATATGGACTCAGAGTTTTAATTCAACCTGTATATTCTACTAGTCTAATGAAAAAAACATAATAGAATCAATGCTTAAGAAGGCCACCAGACACATATTTTCATTCTCTTTTGACTTGTCTAATGATACACATTACAGATTATTTTTCATTTAGGTTTACCTATTTGTTTATTAATTTAATGATTTTCTATTCCTTCTTGCAATTCAGATATTCCTTCCAAGGTAATGTTCTTATAGTGAGTGTATTCTGGTAATCTTTTTTTTTTTTTTTTTACGGGGGGTGGGGTGTTGGTGGGTGGGCAGGCAGTCAGGGTCTGATAATTCCTGAATTTTGCTCTAATGTTTGAAAGCGTTTTACTGAATACAGCTGTCTAGGTGGATAATGTTTTTCTCTCAGCAGTTGAAGCTATCATTCCATTGATTTCCGACTCCATTGGTTGGTGAGGGAAGTCAGCTCTGACTCTAACAGTTGTTTCATTGTTTCTTAGTTTTTCTTAGTTTTACTCTCTTCTTCCTTTTGGTTTTTCTTTCACTTTGATGTCCTGCAGTTTGACTGTGTTCTGCCTTCATTGTGCTTTCTGAATTTTATGATTGGTGTCTTTATCAGTTCTGAAAAAATCTTACGTATATATGAGGGTGAGACAAAAGTCATATATACTCTGGCTGTAGAATTAATTTTAATCAACTTTTAGAAAATACAAATACATCATTTTTGACCTAATATCCGTGCTTTTCAATACACTTTTTCTACCTGCCAACAACCTTTCATATTCCCTTATTTTAAAATGTTGTAGTTTGAGCTATGAGCGATGAATGTACCACTGTCTTCATGTCTTCATCAGAGTTGAATCTGTGTCCTCAAAGAGCTGCTTTTCAGGGGACCAAACAAGTGAACATTCTGTGGAGCAATATCAGGACTACGGGGAGGATGCTTTAATACCTCAAAATAAAGTTTTTGCAGAGTGTCAACAATGTGGGCAGAGGTGTGTGGACGAGCATTGTCATGCAAGATCACACACAATATCCTTGGATAGTAGTCCTCTGCGTTTACTCTGATGTTCTTGTTTCAGCTCTTCAGGGGCCATCTTGTTGTAATGAGCATTGTTGATTGTTGAACCTTTTTCTGATAGTGTTCTAATACTGGCCCTTGAGGAGAACTGTAAGCACCAATTTTCCAGCTGAGGATTGACTTTTGAATTTTTTATTGGTTAGCAATTGAGTTATGTTTTCATTCCATACTCTGCCATTGACTCTCAAGCTTGTAATGATGAATCCATGTCTCATCACCAGTAATGATTTTTTTAAAGAAACTTTTACCTTCCTTGGAGTATCAGTCCAAATGCTTCTGTTTACACCCTTCCATGAGTGTTTTAATACCCATCTCACACAAACTTTTCGAAACCCAAGTCTGTCATGGATTGTTTCATAGGCAGAGCCATGGCTGATTTGCAAATGGTTTACCACATAATTCACTGTCACTCGATGATTGGACAAAATCATTTCATGTGCACACTCAATGTTGTCATCAGTCATGGACGTGGATGGGCGTTTTAATATAGCCGGAATGCAGATAATTTTTGACTCATCCTTGTATCACATGTGTATCTATATTGATATATTTAATATTGCTTCTCCCCTCTCTCGCTTCATCTAGGGCTCTAATTTGACTTGTGCTAGAACTTCTCACTGTATCTATCATGCCCCTTATTCACTCCTATTTTCCTTCTCGTAAATTTCTCTGGTTCCTTCTGAGTAATTGCTTCAGCTTTCTTTTCATTTATGTTTTCCAGCAGTATGTAGTCTACCTTTCAAGCCATCCATGCAGCTAGTGGCTCTCCACTCTGGGAGTATATCAGAATGGCCTGGAGAGCTAGGAAAGAAGACAGCAGCTCAGTACCATCGAGTTTAGACTTCTGGTTTGACACTGTAGGATAAGCACTGGACTGCAGAACACAGGGTCAGCAGTTCAAACCCATCAGCTGCTCCTCGGAAACATTACACAGGGGTGCTATGAGTCAGAACCAACTCGACAGCACTTAACAGCAATACCACAGAGTTTGTTTGTTTGTTTACTGTGCAATCAAGTTTATTTACATTAGCATCAGAGAGGAAAGGCTGAAAAGAAATCCCAAAGCTGGATAATTCAGAAGTCATAGTTGTGATCTTTCTGGCAATAGATTTTTTCCAACATGTTATTTTTTGAATCATTGGTTTACTTTGTTGTTGTTGAGAATATACACAGCAAAATGTACAGCAGTTCAGCAGTGTCTACATGTACAATCCACCATTCTCATCCTCCTTGTCTGAGTTGGTCCTCCCTGGCTGACACACACTCACTGCCCCTAAGGTTCCTTGCTCATCTTTCAAGTTGCTGTTATCAGACCGATCCCACATAGATCATTCATAAAAGACCATAATGCTCAAAGCAGACAATTTTCACTACTCAAGCGAAACTACTGTTTGGTTTTCAGAAAACTTCAGGGGATCTTTTTGGTTTCTGTTTAATTACTATAATTTGTATTCTTCTAGGGATGCATGTTTCTTTTTCAAATTCACCTGGTCAGCTTTGGTAGCCTCTTCTCATACTTTTAATTCCTTCCTTTATTCTTGAGATCTATAGAATATAAATATTTTATTTTCTGTATCTGACCAATCTATAGTGTTGTTAAGTGCCTTCGAGTCAGTTGCAAATCACAGCAACTCTAGGTTTCCAAAGAGTGGCTGGTAAGTTTGGTTCAAACTGACTTTGCGGTCCAATGCTTTATCCCACAGCTAATTTTTGCTTAAGGTGATTTATTTCCTTGAGTGTTTAGTAGTTTTTCCTGAACTCATGCTCTTAGGAATGGAATTTTATCTGCAAGGATTATCTGAGGCTTTTGTTTAAAAGCCTTTCTCCACAAAGGACATACTGTTGCTTCTGCCAGCTGCCTGTTGTCACAGTACTATACACAGAAACATTGTAAACTTACTTTTTAGCTTGAAGTTGAGGGCCCCAAAGGTCTTTGAATTCAGATCCCAAACTTGAGTAACAGCAAACTTAAATTTAGAATGAAAGGAAAAAAAAAATAAATAAATAAAAATTATGTATATATATATATATAGTGGTGAATATGTGCCTTGGAGTTGGTTCCAACTCATAGCGACCCTGTACAGGGTTTCCAAGACTGTGAATCTTTACTGGAGCAGAAAGCCTCAGCTTTCTCCCATGGAACATTGGGTAGTTTCAAACTGTTGACTTTACGGTTCACAGCCTGATTCGTAACCACCACGCTACTGGTGTTTACCATTCTATATATACATATTTGTTGCACTGGACTGCAAAATTGGTTTGAACCACAAACCCTATACAGGAACCAACTCGACAGCGCTTAACAACAACAACAACAACATAATTGCCTTTATCCCCATGGGCCTAGCCTATATCTATGACCTGAAAAACTGTCAGCTAAATAAATGCTTATTGTTTTGAGTTTTATTTGTTAAGCCTCAAAATTTAATTGATACTTAGTTACCCAAGATCTAATTGATTATTTGTCTATAACCATTCCTGTATTCTTAGACTGTTGGCCTGAAATTAAATGTAGAGTAAATAATGTTTGTCAAGAGGAAACATATAGCCTGACTTAGTTTTCAATTACTGTTGTAAGAAATTACCACAAACTTGGTAACTTAAAAACAATACAAACTATTTCCCAATAATTGTGAAAGCCAGAAGTGTCAGATCAGTTTCAATAAGCTAACGTCATGGTATTAAAGCTGGATTCAGAAGAGGCCGTGGAACAAGGGATATCATTGCTGATGTCTGATGGCTCTTGGCTAAAAGGAGAGAATATCAGAAAGATGTTTACCTGTGCTTTATCGACTACACAAAGGCTTTCGATTGTGTGAATCGTGACAAGCTATGGACAACATTGCGAAGTACGAGTATTCTGGAACATTTAATTGTGCTCGTGAGGAATCTGTACATGGACCAAGAGTCAGTTGTTCGAACTGAACATGGGGAACACTGAATGGTTTAAAAGTAAGAAAGGTGTGTGACAGGTTTGTATTCTTTCACCATACTTATTCAACCTGTATGCTGAAGAAATAATCCAAGAAGCTGGGTTATATGAAAAAAACGTGGCATCAGGATTGGAGGAAGACTCATTAACCATCTGCGCTATGCAGATGATACAACCTTGCTTGCCGAAAGTGAAGAAGACTTAAAATATTTACTGATGAATATCAAAGAGCACAGCCTTCAGTATGGATTGCATCTCGATGTCAAGAAAATTAAAAAATCCTCACCACTGAACCAATAAACAACATTCTTAACAGCGGAGAAATGATTGAAGTTGTCAAGGACTTCATTCTTCTTGGATTAACTATCAACACTCACCGAAGCAGCAGTCAAGAAATCAGATGATGCATTGCATTAGGCAAGTCTGCTGCACAAGACCTTTTTAAAGTGTTGAAGATCAAAGATGTCAGCTTGAGGACTAGGGCACCTGACCCAAGCCATGGTGTTTTCAATAACCTCATATGAATGTGAAAGCTGGACAGTAAATAAGGAAGACCGTAGAAGAATTGATTCTTTTTAGTTATGGTGTTGGAGGAGAATATTGAAAGTGCCATGGGCTGCCTATAGAACCAACAGATCTGTGTTGGAAGAAGTGCAGCCAGAGTGCTCTTTGGAGGCCAGGATGACCAAACTTCATCTCTCATACTTCAGACATACTGTAAGGAGGAACCAGTCGCTGGAGAAGGATATCATTTTGGTAAGATGGAGGATCAGAGAAAAAGAGGAAGAACCACCCCCCTCCCCACCAGTGAGATGGATTGGCAGAATCAATGGGCTCAAGCGTGGCAACAATAGTGAGGTTGACCCATGATTAAACAGTGTTTCATTCTGTGCATAAGGTCACTATGAGTCGGTACCAACTCGATGGCACCTAACAACAACAATTAGCAAGGCTGATTCCTTCTGGAAGTTCTAGGAAATAATTTGTCCCTTGCTTTTTCCAGCTTCTGGAAGCTACCTACATTCCTTGATTTATGACTCCTTCTTCACATCACATGCTTGTTTCATCACATCTCCTACTTCCTCTCTGAATTCCTCCCTCCACCTTGTGATTACATCATCTCCACCTAGATGATACAGGATAATTTACCCATTTCGAGGAGAATTTCAACTACAGATGTGATTAATTTCCCCTTAGTCCCATCTGCAGTTGCCACATAGGTAGCATTCACAGTCCTAGGATAGGGACCTGGATCTCTCTGGGTGTGAAATTTTAGCCTTCCACATTGCCCAAAAATTGTATGCATGTGAGACACTCTTGAGCACTGGGGAAATAGAGGACGATTTCTAGTCCAAAGTCAGGGAGTTGGACTAGAATGATTTCTATGTGATTCTTAAGCAAAAATATTCGCCTCTTAGGTACTACCATAATTACCATAGTGTATGTCATTTCATCGAGGGTGGTATAAAAACCAGCATTGCTCATTCAAGACTTGAAGCCCAAAGACAAACTTCTTCCCAGTGTCCCCACCCAAGTGAGTATTTTAGCTGGAATGGAGTACTGGTGTGGCACTGTAGGATCAGCATTGGATTGCTAATCACAAAATCAGTGATTCAAACCCATAAGCCACTCCTTGGAAACCGTGTACAGGGTTGCTATGAGTCAGAACAGACTCCATGGCAGTTAACAACAACATCCCACAGAGCACTAGTAGCTCTGTAGAATAAGTACTGGACTACTAACCATAAGGTCAGCGTTCAAGTCCATCAACCACTCCTCGGGAGAAACATGAGGGTTTCTGCTCCCCAAAAGATTTACAGTCTTGGAAGTCCTATACAGGGTCACTATGAATCAGAACTACCTTGGGGGCATTTAATAGCACCACTAACATATCCTCATGAGGGATAGTTGTTTTCCTATTTTTTCTTAAGTTTCACCCTTCTAGTGCCCTGACTTTATGTCAGGGTTTGGGTGTTTGTGGTGGAATTGTGGTGGTAGTCTCTGATCCACTGTCTAGCCCTGTTTGGGACATTTGGTCTTGTCTTCTGACCCCTGCCTATATATGAGTCATTGAAGCCCAGAGCCTACACTAGCATTGGTCCATCCTCCAGATAAACTTAGCTCCAGGGTACACTCACACTGAACAGTCAGGATTTTTACTTCCTGACCACTCTGGAACTCCCTAATCAGCTAAGCATTTCTACATATATTTGGTCTTTATAAAATGATTTTTAAATATTTGATCTAGCATTTTTAATCAGAATGTTTTGGGAGAGGTTCTGTGAATATCTAGTATACCATACTACTGAAAATGCAAGACTCAAATCTTAGTATAAGACGATGAGGTGCTGCGGGCTAATGCGCCAAACTGCAAAGCCCTTTGAACTGTAAGGCTGGCAGTTCAAGCTCACCAGTCGTTCCTAGGAAGCCCTACACAGGGTTGCTATGGGTCGGAACTGACTAGATGGCACTTAACAACAACATTGTCTAATCCAAAGGCATCCTGGTGGTGCTATAGGATAAGTATTGGACTGCTAACCACAGAGCTGGAGGTTCAGATTCACCAGCCACTCCACAGGAGAAAGATTAGGTTGTCTACTGCTGTAAAGATTTAGTCTTGAGAACACTGTAAGGGTTAAGCCACAATCAATTAGATGGCAATTGATTTGGGGTTTTTTTTTTTTTTTTTTTTCAGTATTGTCTAATACAGACTCAGCATAGTTTGGTAACAATGAACCTTTAGAATTTTATAGGCTTTTGCACCTTTTTTTTTTTTTTATGGTTTTTTGTACCTTTTTAAAAGAAAGAACGAGAGAGAGTAAAGGAAGGAAGGGATGGAAGGAGGAAGGGAGGGAGGAAGGAAGGAAGAAAGAAAGATATATTACAGATTTGATAGCATCTGGAATACTTCTTTACCTAAAAACGTTTACTTGGTTATTAGCAATTTATGACAGTATCAGTATGTAATTTATATTGCCTTTACCTAATTACTTTTTTTTCTCTCCCTTTTATTACTTAAAGGAGGTAATTGAGTTCTATGTTCAAAATGGAAATTCTGTGGATAAGTGGAAAACACCTTTAGTGATTGATAAACTTAAGGTAAGAAATTAAGAAAATGTTTACCACTGGAAAATTTATATGCAAGTAAATATATTTACCTTCTTCTTCTTACATACGTAGAGGACAACTATGTGAGTGAGGAGTCTTAGTGGCACAATGTTAAGTGCTCAGCTGCTAACTGAAAGGTGAGCAGTTTAAACCCACCAGTGGCTCTAGAGTAGGAAAAACCTGGCAATCTCCTCCTTTGAAGACTACAACCTAGGCTACCCTATGGGGTAGTTCTACTCCGTCGCAGAGGTCACTGGGAGCCAACTCAAGGGCAAATAATTCAAGAGTCCACAACAACAACAGCACAGTTGTATCAGTGAAAACATTTTTAAAGTAAGTTTAAAATAGAATCTGTAATGTAAAAATGAGCCTAGCGTTCTTTATACGGTAAGTGATGAAGACAGCTTCCTCCAGCTGTTCAAAGGGAAAAAAGAGCAATGCTACTTACCACCAGCTGTTTCTAAATCGAAGTGAATGTCAAGGCAGGGCTCTTTGCCCATGTGGTCTTAATCCAAATTTCATGTTTTCAAATTGTAACAACAACAAATGTGAGGAATTGAATGGCACAGAGTAGTACATTTGGCTTGATTATACCCAAATGTGGGAGATTTTTGTAAAGGCTACAATTAATTAAATAGGAAGTACTCAAGTAAGCAAATTCAGTTTTTCAGCCAAATCTAAGGAAGCTTAGTGGAAAACGCTTTTCTTTTACACTTAACTGTTGATTTATAGAAAATTACTAATCAGTTGATTTTGAATTTAAAATAATCAGATATTTTAGATTTCTAAAAAGATTGTAAATACTAATACATTTTGACAGTGAACTATTTTAGTGATAATCCTAAATTATGATCACTCTGGTATCTTCGTCACCTTAACAGGAAATGGCCAAAGCCGAGGGCCTTTGGAACCTGTTTCTGCCAGCTCTAAGTGGACTCAGCCATGTGGACTATGCCTTGATTGCTGAAGAAACAGGAAAATGCTTTTTTGCTCCAAATGTCTTTAACTGCCAAGCACCAGGTTACTACTTTATTTCAAAACAGTTCTCTTGTTGATATTGTGAACATTGTCTAAAATGTCTCTATTTTATGACAACAAGGAGGTCTTTCTACTCAAAAGGGATTAATTGATCAATTTGCTAATAATTTTATATTTTATTTAAATATGAAAAATGGATCTCGAGTTCTCATCAAATTATTCTTTTGGTAAACATCATTACATTAAGGTAGTTGGTAAATAAATGTTGCCACCAGTGAAACTGGCAACAAAAGGATCTTGATGGGGAAATTGGACATTTCTGGTGTGGCACTTTAAGATAAGCACTGGACCACAAGGCCAGTTTGAACCACGTGGCTGGCAGTTCAAACTCACCAGCCACTCCTCCGAAACCCTATACAGGCTCCTTATGAGAGCCAACTGAGGAACACTTAACAACAACATAGCTAAATGGAATGGGTAGAGAGATCCAAATCTTTTGAAAAGCCTCACCACTTCCCCATTCATTCACTATTTTTTACACATAAAGTGACCAATAATTTCACTTTAGATGGCCACTCATAAGCTTTTAAGATCCCAGACAGTTGTCCACCCAAGTAGAATGTAGAACATTGTCTTTGTGGACTATGTTATGCCAGTTGGCCATGATGTCCCCTGAGATTATGGTTCTGAGTCCCCGACATGTTTGATAATATCTAAGAAGTTTTCATTACTTTTCCCTCTGGAAGCTCTATCACATTTATAGATGTGTTTGCAACAAAGGTAAATACCCATGTACGAACACCTTCCTTCAAACCCTTATATATTTGTGGGTATACTCTTCCCCCCAAACCCATTCAGCCTGTGTCCCTATCCATATATCTACCCACAGAACATTGTAGCACCAAGATTGTGTATATCACACTATTTACTTCAATCCCCTTTAGCTCTTGCCTACCTCCCTTGTTTTTAAAGACATTTTAAGGATACTCAAGTACTCAAATATATTACTGAGATAACTTGTCTGCAACCATCCATGATCTCAGAGACAGGTTTCAACATGCTGTGTTTGGAATAAACTCATACATGTATGAACTAGAACCCAGTAGCAACATTTTTACTTACCCTGATGGTAGACTTCTGATGACAGCATCACTGATTTGCTTTGTCTTCTTCCTGGTAGTGGTGGAATTGGTTCCGACTCATAGTGACCCTGCATGGGGTTTCCGAGGCTGTAAATCTTAACATGAAGAGAGAGCCTCATCTTTCTCCCGCAAAACAGCTGGTAGTTTCAAACTGCTGACCCTGAGGTTAGCAGCCCGATTCATAACCACTACACTACCAATCTGGTCTTCTTCCTAGCACTTGTCAAATTATTGCTGTACTATACTATAATCAGAGCCCTGGTGTGGTGCTATGGGTTAATATGCTGGACTGCAAAGTCGTGTGAACCACAAGGTCATTGGTTCAAGCTCACCAACCGCTCCTCGGAAACACTATACAGGATCGCTATGCGTTGGAACCAACTCAACTGCACTTAACAACAACATACCATAATCAAATAATTAGGCTGTTGTAAAAGTAAGAAATCTATCCACAGAGTTTCTAAAGACTTCATTTTATTTGTGTGAGGCTACTAAGTCATGCTGCATATTGTTGTTATGTGCTGTGGAGTCTGTTCTGACTCATAGTGACCCTGTACAGGGTTTCCGAGGCTGTATATCTTTACGGGAGCAGAAAGCCTCACTTTCTCCCACAGAACAGCTGGGAGTTTTGAACTGCTGACCTTGCGGTTCACAGCCCGATTTGTAACCACTACGCTACCAGAGTTCCTTTAGTCATGCTACATAGATAGTATGATATTTTGGAAAGGCAACTAGTTGTCTTCTAGTGTAAAACGTTTTAATTACTACTCATAGTAAGAATGTATGGTGAACAATCAACTGCATGATAAGCAAATAATCTGAGAAGTTGGACTATATAAAGAAGAATGAAGCACCGGGATTGGAGGAAGACGCATTAAAAATCTGCAATATTTGATGACACAGTGTAACTTGCTGAAAACAATGAGCACTTGAAGTATTAACTTGAAGATCAAATACTACCATTGTCACTATGCATGACACCTCAACATACAGAAAACAAAAGTCCTCACAACTGGACCAATGAGTAGCACCATGACAAGCAGAGATGATATCGAAGTTGCCAATTACTTCATTTTACTTAGAGCCACAATCAGTGCCCATGGAAGCAGCAGTCAAGAAATCAAATAACATAGTGTGTTGGGAAATCTGCTACAAAAGATCTCTACAAAGTGTTAAAAAAAAACAAAGATGTCACCTTGAGGACTAAGGTGCACCTGACCCAAGCCATAATACTTTCAGTTGCCTCATAGGTACGTGAAATCTATACAATGAATAAGGAAAACTGAAGGAGAATTAATGCCTTTGAATTTCAGTATTAGAGAAGAATATTAAATAAACTATGGAAGGTCAAAAGAACAAAGTTGGAAGAAGTATAGCCAGAATGCTCCTTAAAAGCAGGACTTGTCTCATGTACTTTGGACATGTCATCAGGAGTCCCAGGAAAAAGCCATCATGGCTGGTAGAGGTTCAGTGAAAAAAAGAATGACCTTCAGTGAGATGGATTGACACATGGTTGCAACAATGAGCTTAAACACAGCAACAATTGTGAGGCTGACACAAGACAAGACACTGTTTTGTTCTGTTATACATAGGGTCGTTATGAGTTGTAACTGACCTGATGGTACCTAGTAACAATAACAACATAGTAAAAAATATATTTCAGATTGTGACCCCACCAAAAAAATATATTTTATGTAGTTGTGTATATGTAGATACACACACACACACACATATATGTACATACCCACACTGTATATGCTGTTGAGTTGATTCCAACTCATAGAAACTTTATAGGATAGAGTAGAACTGCCCTATAGGGTTTCCAAGCCTATAATCTCTAAAGCAGCAGACTGCCGTATCATTCTCCTTTAAAATGGGTTCAAATTGCCAACCTTTTGGTTAACAACTGAGCACTTAACCAATGCACTACACCAGGGCCCCCACGCACGTATATATGTGTGTATGTATATATGTATGCTCATTACTGAAACTAAGGCTTTATGAGCTGAGACTTTCCCTTACTATGTGCAGTGCACTCAAATATTTTCTACTGAGTTTAATGTAATTCATTCTATTTTGTTCTATGCCATTTAAAAGAAAATACTAATCATACTTCATTAAACTGATTTAATGATACATTAATGGATCATAATATACAAAACAATGCCACAATACTTCCTTAGTAGATGCAGCTCTACCATTGTTTCTTCGTTTGACCTGTGAGCTCATGTTTTACTACAGGGCCATGGACTTTTTCAAATATTAAAATGTCATGATTCTATCAGTTATGCTGTTTGAATGATATCACCAGGTTACTGAAATGTTTTAGTTGGGTAGACAAATACATTTTCTTGAAATTACGGTCACCAACTCTGTTAAGAAAATAAAAAACCATAAGGAAAAAGCTAGGCATTTTCTCTTTGTGGTAGAGATATCTTCATGAAGACTTAGAGACATTGTGTTTTGGGAGCATTTCAAAAATATGGATAAATAAGAGGATGCAATTGTTGCCTATTAAATACTGTGGGAGGTTTAGGAAATACAAAAGATTAATTTTTACTTGTGCAGTCCAAATGGATTCTCAGATAGTTGTAAAAGCTTACGGGAAACACGTCTTTTCCTGTCCTTCTTCGTGCATTGAATTGTATCTCTCTAAAATATGTCAAGTTGGTGGGGCTGCAATTCTCATTGGTTTGGCTGTTATATAGTGATGTCATCATCTTCCATAATATGATCTGATGTGATCAGATAATCGGTCATTAAGGAGATTAGGGTGGAATGCAACACTCTTACTCAGATCACAACCTTGATTCAATTTATGGCAAGGTTCCCTGGGGTGTGCTAGGATCTACATTTGATCTTACAAGCAATCACAGGATAAAGAGGCAAGCAGAGGAGGAGGAACCTGGCTCCTACTGAGAAAGAAGAGCTGGGAGCAAAGCCCACGGGAAGATGGACACCAAGACATGTGGTGACCTCCAAGGGATGCTGGCTGCACAGATACTGAAAAAAGACAAGGACCTAAACTAAAAGAATAAATTTGTTGAAGCAATCCACTTGTAGTATTTTTCTTATAGCTTTTTGCTCTTCAATAAATCGTGCAGTATTATACAAGAGTATTAGAATGCTGATTGTTGTTGTTAAGTGCCTTGGAGTTGGTTCAGACTCATAGCAACCTTGTATAGGGTTTCCGAGGGAGCAGCTGGTGAATTTGAACTGCCGACCTTACAGTTCAAACTGACCTTGTGGTCCAATGCATTATGCCACAGCATCACACCAACAACTATAATCCTTAATCTGTATTGGAAAATATTCTGGGCCTCTCAACTAATTATTTTAGTGGAAAGTTTTTTTTGTAGAAATAATTTATCCAGGGATTTTTCCCAACCCATAAATGTTACCTTTAATTTCCCAGTTTTTCTGTATAAACTGGTAATTTTTTTGAAAATATTTCGTCAATATTTACTTCATTTGAACTATAATAAGGAATGTTATATGAGAACAATTAACTTCATTAATCATAACTCAAGATTTTTCTCCCTTCATAAAAAAAAAAAAAATTAAACTTGTGTTAATCTACCAGGAATCTTGTGAATTTTAACATATTGTTACCAGCTAACAAGAACAAAAACAAGATTAGTGTCTGAACAGAGTACAAACACATCCTGAGAGAGTTAGCTCAGACTTAGTTTGTCTTCATAGACCTTTCACTAACTCTCCTAAAAGTTGTTGTTAGAGATGATATGAAAACTTCTTCCTCAAAGTCAGAACTAAAGGGAAAGATTCTAAACAATATTTTCAAAAATTTCATTGGAATAAAAATTAGAGAAAGACACCTAAATTCACTTATCTATTGCTACTTTTTATCCAGGGCAAGGATTCTGTCTTCAGCATTCTTGAGAGCGGGCCAAGTCCTTTTCTAGGTGCTCTGGGGTACACATAGTAAGAACAGCGTTCAAGATGAGGAGACTTGAATTCACAAGAAGGATTTCTGACTGGGTCATCAGATTCTTTCCAGAGGAAGTGACTCAGAAGCAGAAATTTACATTTACTTGCCAAGTAGAATTTCACTTCAGAAAAATGCCTGACCCAAGTAAACATATGGAAGTTAGAAAGGGTATGATGTATTTGAGGAACAAGAAGTTTTAAGGGATAGAGTTTAGTTCATGTGAAGCAGCATGGAAATGTGAGAGAGCCTTGTAGTCAGTCACTCCTAGCAGGACATACACATTCAAAACAGCAGGCAAGGTTTAGGTCAGATATCTGTTTTCCTCAGTAGTGTAGTGGCTACAAGTCAGGCTGCTAACTTCAAGGTCAGCAGTTTGAAACTACCAACTGTTCCATGGGAGAAAAATGAGAGACTTTCTGCTCCTGTAAAGATTTATAGTCTCAGAAACCCTATGCAGGATCTTTATGAGTTGGAACTGACTCCACAGCACACCACTACCATCAATTAAATTATAACTCTTTAGAGCTATAATCCATTGGGATGACTGGACAGGAGTCTGTGATTCACAGGAAACTGAGTGAATATGCACTGAATGCCATATATTTGTAACTATTCGCAACATGCCATTGTTACTTGTTAAGTGCTGTTGAGTTAGTTCCAACTCATAGCAACCCTGTACAGAGGTTCCAAGGAGTGACTGGTGTGTTTGAACCACTGACCATGTGGTTAGCAGTCTAGTGCTTATTCTACAGTGCTACACCAAGTCTCTAACATGCCATTAGTAATAGTTACTTTTGCTATAGGTTTCAAAATAGTTTTGTTAACAAAAATTTGTTTTAAATAGATGCATGTCTGTATTTACTATATGGGATTAATTTGCTAACAGCAACTCCAAATGTTAGCTAGGAAGCCGAGAGAAAAGAGAGTACATCAGTGTTGTTGTTAAAGTGACTTGGAGTCAGTTTTGACTCATAGCAACCCTGTATAGGGTTTCCAAGACTTAAAAAAATAGTTTTGTGGGAGCAACTGGTGGGCTCAAACCTCCAACCTTGTGGTTCATGGTCCAATGCTTATCCTGTGGAGCCACTACACTCCCAAACATGTCTACAAAGAAGGCACATATCTGAAAAAGTGAGTATGTCTACACAATGTGAAGAATGTAATCAGTGTTACTGTATGTTTCATGTAGAAATTGTTTGAATTGGTAGATATTTTGCTGTGTTCATTTTCAACAACAATGGCAAAGACCCATGTCTGTATATCAACATAAAATTACGACTTTCATACTTGGTAAATTTTTAAGTGCAGAATGAATGCTTTTTCTTGTTCTATCTAGACACAGGGAACATGGAGGTGCTGTACCTATATGGAAGTGAAGAACAGAAGCAGCAGTGGCTTGAACCTCTTCTTCAAGGAACCATTACCTCCTGCTTCTGTATGACAGGTAAATAGTAAACCTCCTCTCTCCCCTTGGGGGCGTCAGTTACCCAGGAGTTAGTATGGATGTGCCCAGCAGCCTTGGCATGTGACTTTGTGTTTTCAGCAAAACTGTCTGTGTCTAGAATGTGAATATGTTTGCTGTGAGCCCAGTTTTTGTAACTTTGGCATTTAAAAATGTGCAGAATGCAATCATTCACTTGGGGAAGACAAACAAGTAGATGTTTTCCAAGAGTTTGCTTTAGGTATTATAAGAGCAGGGTAAAATTAGTTTCATAATCTCTTGACTTGCATTTCAAAAATAGCCATCTATGGATATTTAAAAAAATTTTTTTTTTGACCTGTATATAGAATATTTATCTTTGTAATATGAGGAAGAGTCAAAAATTACTCACACTCTGGCTGTAGAATTTATTTTAGCCAACTTTTAGAAAAGACAAATACATCATTTTTGACATTTTCTCCTTGCTTTTCAATACACTTTGTCCATCTGCCAACAAACTTCCGTATTCCCTTATTAAAAAATGCTTTAGGCCAAGCTGTGAGCCAAGAATGCACTGCTGTTTTTACTTCTTCATCAGAGGTGAATCTTTGACTTCAAAGGGCTTCTTTTAAGATACCAAGCAGGTGACAGTCCAGTGGAACAAGATCAGGACTATAGGGAGGATGCTTTAACACCTCAAAACAAAGTTTTTGCAGCATGTCAACAGTGTGGGCAGAGGTGTGTGGACATGCACTGCAATGCAAAATCACAACACCCTTAGCTAACAACAATCCTGTGCATTAAATCCAAAGTTTAGGCTTCAGCTTTTCAGTGAGCATCTCCTATAAAAGTACTGATTGTTGAATCTTTTTCCTGATAGTGTTCCCCTGAGAATCCCAGAAAACCATTAACATCAATTTTCCAGCTGAGGGTTGGCTTTTCAGCCTTTTCTTAGTTGGTGATTGAGTATGTTTCCATACTCTGTCACTGACTCTCAGGCTTGTAGTGATACATCCATGTCTCCTCACCAGTAATGATTTGTTTAAGAAACTTTTACCTTCCTTGGAGTATTGGTTCAAATTTTGTTTGCAGATGTCCAAATGCTTCTGTTTATGTTCTTCCATGACTGTTTCAGTACCCATCTGACGCGAACTTTTCTAAAGCCAAGTCTGTCGTGGATTGTTTCATAGCAGAGCCATGGCGGATTTATGCCATGGTAAATGACTTGCCACATAATTCACTGTTACTCATCTATTCAACAGAATCATTTCATGTGCACGCTCAATGTTGTCATCAGCCATGAACATGCGTTTCCGTTTCACCGGAGTGCAGAGAATTTTTTACTTACCCTCATAATTTTTATATTTACAAAATAATCAACTCTTCTGTAAAACCATACAAATAGAGCATTCACCAAAGTTGGCCACATGGCTCAAATATAATTACGTGGAAAAATAAAGCTTAAATATGTTAACAAAACCGCCTTTAGAATCATTCATACAATAATAACTCTACAATGGTCAACATCATTGCTTCATAAATGAGTTTAGAATTAGAAGGTATTTTATCTGACCATATATTTTTTCTTTTAAAGATCAATTTCATTGAGATATAATTTACAGATAAATAAAATGTGCCCATTTGACTGTACAGATAAATCTCACTCATGTACATGCCCATTTAACCACTATTGCAGTCAGCACTGTGGGTTAATGTGCCAGACTGCAAAGCCATTTGAACTGCAAGGTCGGTAGTTCAAGCTCCCCATCTGCTCCTCAGAAACCCTATAGAGGGCTGCTAAGGGTCAGAACCAACTTGATGGCGCTTAACAACAACATCAGTCAAGATGGAGTTCTGGTGTGGTGCTGTGGGTTAATGCACTGGACTGCAAAGTCAGTTTGAACCACAAGGCTGGAGGTTCAAGATCACCAGCCACTCTTCAGAAACTCTATATAAGGTCGTTGTGAGTTAGAACCAACTCGATGGCACTTAACATCAACAGTCAAGATATGGAGTCCTGGTGTGGCACTGTAGGATAAACACTGGAATGCTAACCGAAAGGTTGGTGGTTCAAACCCACCAGCTGCTCCTTGGAAACCCTATACAGTCACCCTGTTTGAGCCAGACTGACTCAACAGCACTTAACAACATCAATAATCAAGATATAGAACATTTTCATCAGCCCTTGGCAATAATTTTTAAGTGTTTTCAATAATACCCAAATTACTGCGTTCTACGATGTTATATAAGGAGTCCTGGAAGCATAATGTATTATGAAATGGGCTGCAGACCACAAGGTCAGTAGTTTGAATCTTTCAGCCATTCCTTGGCAGAAGAATGAGGTGTTCTGTACAGCCTTGAAAACCCTTTACAAGGTCACTATGAGTTGGAAACGACTCCACGGCACACAACCACCACCACCATGATGTTACATATGATATTGAATAAATGAGCCCTGGTAACACAAGGTTACATGCATGACTGCTACATGGGAGGAAGTCATCGGTTTGAAGCTACCAGCCTCTCAGTAGGAGAAAGATGTGGCAGTTTGTTTCCACAGATTTACAGCCTTGAAAACCCTATGGGGCAGCTCTCCTCTGTCCTACAGGGGCACTAGGAGTCAGAATCAACCTGATGGCCATGGACTTTTTGATATATGCATTGACTTTTTGATTTCCATGTAAGTCAGTTGTTGTTGTTAAGTGCCATAGAGTTGGTTCCAACTCATAGCAACCCAGTATGGGTTTCCAAGGAGTGACAGGCGAGTTTGAACCACCGACTTTGTGGTTCAAACTGACCTTATGGTCCTGCACTTCCCCTACAGTGCCACACCAGGACTACAGGTAAGTCCAAATCATTTATTGAACATGCGTGGTATGATGTGGCATCTACAAAACAGTAACTGGAAACCATGAAATACATACACAGTCCCTTTGTCAAGGAAATGGGTCTCAATCTTTGTTTTGTTTTACCCTCTGTCCTCCTCTCTGGGCGTCTAGTGTTAGAAATAGAGATAGAATACATGATATAGAGCACATGAAATATCTAAAAGTTAAAAGAGCAACATATTTACAAGTGAAGATTACTATGATGCAGAACTAGCCTATAAGTACTGAAATGTCAGGCACGATAGTAGTCATTTAAGGTGTCTCACGGCAAACTTTCTGAAGATGGTAAGTACTGAGCAGGCTTTAAAGAGCACAAAGTATGTAGACTGATGAAAGAATTCCTGATGAAATTTACATAGCATCATTAGAAATTGTTTAAGGTAGTCAACTACACATGAAGAACTCTAACTCGCCAATATTTGGTACAAGTTTCCATTGTGGAAAGTAGAGAAGAATGATTTTTATCTACTTTTGATGACTGGAGAAAGGATTGAGTGAGCTGTACACTAAGTCACATATCAAAGAGGAAGCCAAGAATACAACGCAACAGAATGCTGACACCCACTGTTCTGGAATAATTCATTTATTCTTTGGATGCACACTTATTGAATATATACCATGTGCAGATCATGGAGGACCAGGATAGAATGAGGGAAGGATAGGAAAATGAATAAGACATAAATGCCTTTGACCTCAGAAAGTTCACATTCCCTTATCCAGGTCTCCTTTTGCGAACTGCTGATAGCTGCCTGCTGGTAAATTCATCCTTTGCTTATTTATAGAGCCTGATGTCGCTTCAAGTGATGCCACCAATATTGAATGTAGCATCCAGAAAGATGGTGATAGCTATGTAATTAATGGCAAAAAATGGTGGAGCAGTGGTAAGTGTTAAGAATAATATTTTTAACTCAACAGACCCAGTCTTTGTGCCAGATGCTATGCTAGAAGAATGCTACAATGCGCAGTTATTAGATTTATTATCACAATTCTTTAAATCTGCTTCTGAAAGCATTTTCAAATGTAGGAAAGTAATTTTAAAATAACATCTTGATTGCTGTGGTTAAGTGCCATTAAGTCAGTTCCAACTCATAGTGACCCTGTATAGTGTTTCCACGGAGTGACTGAGGAATTTGAACTGCCGATCTTGCAGCTCAAACCAACTTTGTGGTCCAGTGCATTATCATCCCACAGTGCCATACCAGGACTCCTTGATTAGGAGATTTTTCTTTTCAGAGCAGAGAATGCATTTTTTTTTTTTTAATTTTGTAAGAGATCAAATTTATATTAGTGTGTACTATTTTTAATTAATGTAATTTCTATTTAAACTTAATTCAAATAGTACATGAATTATAATAATTTATATTTGCTTTTTTAAGAAGTCAGTTATACACATTAATAAAAACTTACTGTGGTAGTATTTTCACTGTTAAAAATACAAGTTTCTGAATGAAAATTAAGATGCTTTACACGTAGGCTACTATACTATTTAGTCAGTACTCAATAATAGAATCACATAAATGCATGAGCCCTTTGGGATATTATAAAAGTTAGAACCTAAGTAAATATGATAATCTGAGGATTCATTCTAATACGTAAATGCAAAACTAACATTTATCAGAATAACTAATTATCACTAAAGAAAGTTGATACAATGGAAAGAGAGTCTTTAGAATTTCAAAAGGATGTATCAAAAAGTCGGGGAAAAGGCTATTGTATTTTTTTTTTGTTTTTTATTATTAATCTGGGGTTTTATGAAATCACAAATTCAGTCACTGAAAAAAGGGTTAATCTTTGCTGTGCAGTTACAGTACTGAAACAATGCAAGGAAATAGTTCTTATATTAACATTTAGATAGTGAAAAAATAGTTATAAATACCTCTTAACATAAGTCTCTTCATTAATCTATTTTAGATGGCTTAGCCTATAGTATAGTGTTTTTGTTTATGCATGCTTGCTATACCAATTTTCCTATATTGTTTAATTTTATTTATATACATTTGTAATCTCTGTCTTCTCTGGGTTTCCTCTCACCACCCTCCCACTGCTTCTTTGCTGTAAGTTGTAACCACAGTGGCTGAGATTTGAGTTTCAGAATAATGCAGATGTTCTATCTGAGGGAGAAGCATCATTCATGTGTAGCCAAGTAAGAAACAGTAGTTTTAGATTTAAATGCTTAAACTACTGGTTGGCTCTGTAGGATCTTCAGAATCAAAAGGAATCTCCTCCACATTTTGTCTCCGTCTTCTCCAGTACCCATATGTCTTGGCCACTTTGGTAATGTAGTTTTTAAAAGAGGCTCCCATGAAAACATAAAGGATTGGGTTGAGGCAGCTGTGGAAGAGCGCGATGCTCTCTGTGACTTGGATGGCAATATCAATGCGTTTGCTCATGTCGCAGTCGGTGATCAAGGAGTAGATGACGTCTATGGCTTGGCAAAACTTGACAATATTATAAGGCAGCTGAGTGACAATGAAAACTACAACCACTGTGAGCAGAACTTTGAGGGGCCTGGATTTTTTAATGTTTGGTGTCTTGATGAGTGTCCTCGCCATGATGAAGTAGCAGACTCCCATAATAAGAAAGGGCACTACAAACCCGATGCAGATT
Source organism: Chrysochloris asiatica (assembly GCF_000296735.1). Classification (NCBI taxonomy): domain Eukaryota; kingdom Metazoa; phylum Chordata; class Mammalia; order Afrosoricida; family Chrysochloridae; genus Chrysochloris; species Chrysochloris asiatica. The sequence continues at coordinate 6,672,740 of NW_006408546.1, read as the reverse complement.
TCCAGCATTTGAATCGCTGCTTTCATTGATGTCCCTAGGTGGTGTGAAAAGATGGGAATGCATCTAGCCTTGATATTGACTGTATTAAAAACCAGCTGGGGTATGCTCAGCAAAATGGCAGCCAGCCAGACACAGGAACAGATGATCCAGCATGGTCTCCCCACTCTTGACTGACTTGGGGTTTTAGTCACTGCTAAATATCTGTCTATGCTGATACAAGCCAGAAAGTGCATTCCAGAGACAAAGTTCACTGTGTACAAGGCTGAAGTTACTTTGCACATCATTTTCCCTAAAACCCACCCATGAACGGCATTAACTGCCCAGAAAGGCAGAGTGAATAGAAGGAGTAAATCTGCCACAGCTAAATTCAGGATGTACACATCTGTTTTGGTTCTCTGTTTCTTGTAATACGCATAAATAGCTACTACTATGGAATTTCCTGCAAGTCCAAGGATGAAAGCTACAGTGAAGAAGGCAGGCAGGAACACTTTAGCAAAATTTCTGACCTCTTCTTTTATACAGATCACTTCATACTGGCTGTAGTCATGAGTGCTGTTCATTTCATTTTCCTCATAGTAGTAGTCTGTGGACTGGTTGTGTTCCAAAGCCATGGCACCAATCTAGATGGCAAAAATATCACAGGCTGTTAGAAACTCATTTTAATACATCTTGAAGGGAAACAGCTTATCCAGCACATGTTTTGTTCTTTCACTAAGAAACAGATTGTTCCTGTACCTCATGTGAACCTGAAGTTGGCATTCTTTGAAACTCTTAAATGGGAGCTACATTGGAGTTTATCCTCACCAGTCCTCACTGCGCTGTCACAAGTTTGTGTGCAGGAGTTTGTATTTTCACAGGAAAGATCAAATTCTTACCCTAGGGAGTTGACTTACTCGTTCAACTCCAAATAAAACAATGGGACTTTTATGTTAAAAATAGTTCTTAAAATATGAAAATTTAGTCAGATGTCAACTGAAACGAATAAAAAAAAGTTACAATCTTTACAAAAACACATTTGTGCTTCTTAAAATTACATCTACTTTTATATATTCCTTAGTGTTTTTGTGTACATCACCCCCCCAAAAAAAAAAAGCAAACAAAAAACAGAGGGGATGGAAGCAAATACGGCTGAATGATGACGCACAGAGGAGATTGTAATTATTGCAATGAAACAATAGTGTAAAGCTGATGTTCTCCCATGTAAAGTATCACTCAGTTCACACACACACACACACACAAAAACTTTTTAAAAACCCCCCAAAACAATAGATTACGTCTGCTTTAAGCACTAAATTAAAATAAATTTAATATTAACATATTTTACTTTTATAATTTTACTTATAAATTTATAAGTTAAATCAATTATCTCAGCATTTATACTGAATTTCACTTGCTAGCTTTTCTAGAACAAGATACTCTTTAGTCGGCTTCCCTCCAAAACTTATTACTACTCACTTCTTATATAGCCTGATTTGATAGCACCATCAGCCTGCTGTCACCAAAGCCATAAGCCTGCATCATTTCTTGACTTCTCTTTTCATCACTGGTTACAAATCAGTTCCTAAATTCTTCTGATTTTGACTTCCAAATAAGTCTTGAATGTGCCCCTCCTTTTAATCTACATTCACTATCCTACTTTGAATCATCAGTGTCTTTCCCCTGCCTACTATAATAGTTTATTTACTAAGTGGCATGCAACTGTATCTAGGCCTTCCCACCACCTCCTCTAGAACTGCTCTCAATGCCATGAGAATGTCCTATGTCTGAAATGCCAATCTGTCATTTCCACACTTAGCTCTGCAGTGGTCCTTCTTCACCTGAGAGACACAGTGCAGTCTCCTTAGCATGGCACTCAGCGACCGTCTGTGATGTAGCCCAGCCCATGGCTGCCTGTACAATGTCCTCCACTCAAGACAGCTATAGTACTGACCAGATGGCAGTGTCCTGGCACACATTAAACCACTGCGCAATTCAACATTATGGCTTAATTTGGTCCCTTTAAAGATTTACACCCTCAGAAACCCTGTACAGGGTCGCTATGGGTCGGAACCGTCTCGACGGCACTTAACAACAACAACCACCTGTCGCTCTATTCTTTGCCCTTTACTTGAAGAGCCAACTCTTACTCAACTCTTGGATGTCACTTTGCCCCAAAGATTTCCCTCATCTGAGCTACCTCCCACCTCAAAGAACTAGTCACATTCCATGAAAAAAGATGTGTTTCCCTCACTACCTTCTTCCTGTACGCTCTAAGCTCCTCAAGGGTATGAACCGTTTGATTCCTGTTTGTAATTTTAATACTCACAGAGTGCTTGTCATATTGCTAGATGCTTAGCAAATATTTGTCAAATGGAAGGTTTTGTCAGCTGGTATAAAACTGATCATCTAGAACGGATAGATGATATGTCAGGAATTTCCTGTCTCAACATTATTGTAATACATTGGCTATTAAGATATTTTACGGCACCCAATAATATTAAGACAAACTTGCACAAAATTCACAAGTTTTAAAATACATAAATGTTTTTCAATGTTTTTATTATTGTGTTAAATTTTTCATTTTTCCTTAAGCTTTCTATTCTCCTTTAACTACTTTTGTCCTTTGAGGAATCTCAAATATTTTTATAGAATCAGCAATGAAAATATTTTTTTAAACAATATACCAAATTATTGGACATCTTCAAAAGAATATTCTTGTACTTACTAAACCTTTTTGAATAGTAAGGATCAGTTTAAAAGGTCCCCAGGAAAGCTCCTATGTAGAAGAATTGCTTGCGTTATGCAAAAACCATGTGCTGATAATTTTAACTCACTTATTTTATCATAAATTTTATTTGAAAAGTTTCAATACGTTAAGAATTGCCCTGGTCCTTAATTATTAACACAATATGTACTTTGTTCTTTTCTTCGCTCTTATCAGAAAACTAGAATATGATAATCAGGAATACTATAGGATGTTAAGGAAGGGCATTTTTAAGTACAAATGAATTTGACTAGAAATGTGAGTCATAAGAGTAGGAATGGTAATTATTTGCAGAAATAACCCTGTGTGATTTATATAGAAATGCATGTAAATATCTTTATAATTATTGCATAGATACATAGAAATGCATGTAAATGCTTTTATAATTATTACAAGAACAAAAAATTAATGTTTGTATAGTAAAGCAGAAAAATAACATAGCAAAGCTGATTTTTCTCATTTAAAAAGTTTTGCAGTCAAGTGATAATACTAAAATATTTTGTTATTGCTATGTTTGGATTTGCATTTTAAGGTCAAAGTGCACAACTGTTTTCAAGTAAACATTTAAACTTGCATGCATTAAAACTTCTACAGAGGGAAATATATAAAATCACATCCAAGTCAGAAGGAGAAAAGAAAGAAGGAACCAACCTGCTTCAGTCCACAGAATGTCTTGAGTGCAGAGCTAAAATCAAATGCCCTCTCTGTCTAATTCTGGCTACTTTTGTTTTCGTTTTACACCACGCCTTTATCTTGCATCCAAGAGGGTTTTCCTGAAATTTAACCTTGTGAGCACTTGATCTTTTATTTGTAGCCATCTACTTGAGTCATCCAAATTCTTAAGTATGCTAGCTGACTCCTTTGAAAGAATTCTATTTTGTTTCAGAAACCACAAACCTTTCACAGTTTCCACTGTAGCCAAAGGGAAAAGCACAGTGCCAGCAGCTGAGGTACTAACTACCAGACCAGAGGATGACAGGGTCGGAAGCATGGAGGCAGCTAACAAACATCATCAGGGGTGGGGAACATCCGGCCCTTGGGCCATATGGTGGTGGTGGTTATGTGCTATGAAGTCGGTTCCGACTCATAGCAATCCTGTACAGGGTTTCTGAGGCTGCAAATCTTTACGGGAGCAGAAAACCTCATCTTTATCCCACGGAACAGCTGGTAGTTTCAAACTGCAGACTTTGAAGTTAGCAGCCCAATTCGTAACCACTACGCTATCAGAGTTGTTGTTGTTGTTGTTAAGTGCCATCGAGTCGGTTCCGACCCATAGAGTAAGGCCTACGAAATCATTTGGTCTGGCCCTGCGCCAAGGCAACCTCAGTTCCAGTCATCACATTGTTGTTGTTAAGTGCCGTTGTGTCGCTTCCGACTCTTAGGGACCCTGTATAGGGTTTCCAAGGAGCGGCTGGTCAGGTTGAACCATCGATCTTGTGGTTCAAACCCACCTTGAGGTTGAGTGCTTATTTTATGATACCACAGCAGGACTCCAGCCATCACATTTGTTTTTCATAAATGCCATCAAGTTGGTTCCGACCCATAGCGGCCTTGCATAGGGTTTTTGAGGCCATCAAGTGAGGGGTGAGTTAACTAAATGTTTGACCAAATACAGCAGACCAAATTTTAAGTAGATAAGTTTGTATGCGCTGCAAATGATGTTAAAAATTTTAGCAGAAAAAAGGCTCCCCACCCCGATTTAGAAAAATGCTCCCTAATGTCATTTTGTCCATGAAAGAAAACAAAAAGAGATTTTAACCCAGAAAGTTTTCTTTTTGAAGACTTAGCTATCATAGACTAAATTCTGAATAATTATTAAACATTTATACTAGAAGTTCGTTTTGTTTTGTGTTTTTTTAACACCACATCACTGTATGCCTTCTCTGTCCTTAATCCTTTTCTGTATCTTTGAGGTTTGAAACTAACTCTCTTGCCCTCTTGTAACTTCTTTTTCAAAGACCAGCACTGAAACTTTCCAAATCCAAATTTTCCCGCTTTGACATTCAAACACATGAGTTAGAGAGAGAAGAGAAATATATGCAAATCTAGGCCTCCTTGGAGTATTTGAACTTGATTCTCATCATTTGCATGTCAGTTTCCTTATTTATTTTCTCATGCAAGTTCAGCCAGGCTCAGTCTCCACCTGCAGAAGTTATTTTAGGTCCCTGCCTTTTTCTCTAAGCAATTGCCTAACCTTTTGACTCAGAGGAAAGAGGTCTGTAGAACCTTCATCTTCCTTCATCCCCTCTCAATAGATGGCTAAGGGTATATTACATCCTGCTTCCCTTGCTTGCTATCCATTCCATTTTGAGGTGAGGCATTGCTTGCAGCTAAACTAGCTGAAAATAGTCACTAGGTGATACAAATGGGACACCCTTGACTATTAGCCAAAAAGTTGACAGTTCAAACCCACCCAGAGGTACATTGAAAAGAAAGGCAAACATTTCTTAATGTGCTGTTGACAGCCTGAATGCCTTCTTTTGCAAAGTGTCTGTTCATGTCCTCTGCCCATTTTTTTTTTTTTTTTAATGGATTCTTGTCTTCTTGTAGAGGTGTTGAAGTTTTCTACAAATTTTAGAGATTAGCTGCTTGTCCGATATGTCATTTCCAAACATTTTTTCCCAGTCTGTGGGCTCTCTTTTTACTCTTTTGGCAAAATTTTTTTGATACACCTAAGTTTTAGGAGGTCCCAGATATCTATTTTGTCTTCTGCTGTTTGTATGTTTTCAGTTATGTTTGATAGTGTATTTCTACCAGGGATTAGAGCCCCTAAGTTTGTCCCTGGAATGCCTGGTGTGGTGCTCTAGAATTAGCACTGGACTGCAAACCACAAGTTTGGCCATTCAAACACACCAACTGTTCCTCGGAAACCCTATACAAGGTCGCTGTGAGTCAGAACCAACTTGATGGCACTTAACAAGAAGTTTGTCTATTTTTTCATTGATGATCTTTATAGATGCAGGTTTTGCAGTTAGGTCTTCAATCCATCTAAAGTTTATTTTTGTATATGGTGTGAGATATGGTTCTTGTTTCATTTTTCTACAAATGGATTTCCAGCTTTCTAGCATACCTCTCCTAAAAGAGGCTTCCCTTTTTGCTATGACTGATGGTTGCTTTCGTCTCTGGCCTTCTGAAGGATGCTGCTCTTAATGTTATCCCTGCCCAGGCTAGACTATTTGGTATTTCTCTTTCTCTTAACTCTTCTTCTTGATCTACACATTGGAGCAGCAGAATATAAATAAGCTTCTAGTAACTTCTTAGCATGGTCTGCATGTTCTCACACGATCTGCCCCACTTCCCATTGCCTCTCTGACCTCATTTTGTACGACTTACTTGTTTATATCTCACACTCCTGGTTGTTTTGGAACATACCAGATATATTGCTGCTTTGGGCTTTTGCACTGGCCTTTATGTCTCCCTGGAATGCCTTTATTCTTAGTATTTAATTGCAAAAACAAATGCTCTCATCTCTTTCAGTCACCGCCTGGACAATCAGGCAATCTCTGATGCGCATGTTTATAAAACTTTCACCACTTTGTACTTCCAGTCCCCTTTGCTTTAACACTAATGGTCAATGTGCCTTATCTTTTACACTAAATTTGCTGTGTATTGTTTCTTATCCTGTATTACAATATAGACATCACCAGGGCAGGAATTTTGCTTTGCTATTTTCACTGATGTATCCTGGATGCTTAAAATGGTGCCCAACCCACAGTAGATGTTCAACAGATATTTTAATTAATTGTATATTACTCTCCCTTTTGATTACTATTTTACTTGCTATTGTTGTTATACTTTTATAACTGATCCATAACTACAGCACATAATTAGCAGTTATGTTATCTTGTATTCATCTATGTGCTATGTATATTGATTAAATACTCCCCTCTTTTCATTACAAAACTTCTACTTTACAGTTGTGACTATCGCAATTAGTCATGATAACAATTACTCATCATTGAATCACTGGCTTGGGTTTTTTTTTTTCCAGTGCCATTTTTGCAGGGGTGAGATTTGCATCTCTTTAATGGCTAGTGATTGTAAGCATCTCTTCATGGGTTGTTAGCCAACTGACTGTCCTCTCTAATGAAGTGTCTGTTCATATCCTTTGACCACTTGTGGTTTTGTGGTTTTGTTTTTTTTTTGTATTGTTTGTCTTTTTATTGTTGAGGTATTTAAGTTTTCTATATGATTTAGAGACTAGACCCTTGGTCAAAATGCCATTGCCAAAACATTTTTCCCTGTATGTAGGTTCTCTTTTTTGACTCTTTTGGTAAATTATTTTGATGAGCATAAATATTTAATTTTTAGGAGGTCAGATTATTTAGTTTATCTTCTGCTGTTTGTACATTTGTAGTTATTTTCCTTAGTGTGTTTATGCTATAATTAGGACCCCTATCCTAGCTTTGTCCCAATGTTATCTTCCAGAAATGTTATACTTTTAGGTTTAACATGTAAGTCTTTGATGTATTTAGAGTTAGTTTTTGTTTGTGGTGTGAGGTTTTGATCTTGTTTCATTTTTCTGAAAATGGATATCCAGTTTTTCCAGCACCATTTGTTAAATAGACTATCTCTGTCCCTTTGAATGGACTTTGACCCTTTGTTGAGCATGAGGTGTCCTTAGATGGGTGGATGTACTTCTTTGTTCTCAATTCTATTCCATTGGTCTACATTTCTGTCATTGTCCCAGTATCAGGCTGTTTTGATTACTGTGGTTGTAGTAAAGCAAGTTCTGAGATGGGGTAATATGAGGCCTCTTAATTTGCTCTTCCTCAAAAATACGTCAGGACCTCCTTCTTTTCCATATATAGCATTGCAGATTAGTTTTCTATTTCATTAAACAATGTTGTTGGTACTAATATTGTTTTATGGTTATCTAAATATATCTGTCTCTTTTCTTTGTTTACTTCCACCCACCCTAACCCTACCAACAACCACATGCTTACTTACAGATAGGATTCCCTTCTTATAAATAATTTATAATCTTAGAATCTTTATATTGTTTGAATTTGTGTGACATTTTTCTATTTCAAGTGCAGACTTAGCCATTGGGGCACAAGAGGTCTCAGAACCCAGCTGCTTCTGGTAACATGTAACGAGCCCATGTATGCATGAATCACAGTGAAGTAGCTCCCTGACTGGCCTCTTCCTGTATTTCTCTTCTATCCAAACTGAACTGGAGGAGATTATGGTAATAGGAAGCCGTGACAAAATAAAAAAAGCAATCACTTAGCTTTCAGGATAGGAAAACTATCACCGGACATCAGCAAATTTTCAAAGTATTTACAGAGTGTTTCTTTCTTGCCTTCTGTATCTGTATCTGTCTCCTCCTTCTCATCTCCCTAAGAACTGAGGCATTATGTCTCCAACTGTGGCCTGCTGGAGATGGTCTGCACCCTTACTTGCCTTGCCTAGCAGTGACCCTTGTTCTTGAATCATCTCTCTCCGCACACCCTTTTCTCATCACTCCTCTTACAACGCCATCATGTTCAGTAGTAGAAGTTTGGAAAGTAACCTGACTAAACTATTTACAAAGGGGCTTCAGAAACTTCATGGAGCAATCTCATTCTTTTAATTCCATTTTTCCACAAACTGTTTGAAGCCCCCTCGTATGTACTACATTATCACTGAAAATCTCAGTGATATTGAAATATATATCAACATTATTTAGACAATCTAAAGTTTCTCTTTAGTGCTGAGGTTACGTAATTACAAATTACATGGGTTTTTTTTACGTAATATATTTGGCTTAAGCATTTTCTTGTATTGGTCCATGCTCACTATCAATGACATTTTTTGTGGCAAAATAATATTTTTTATATGGGTTATCATAATTTGTTTTACTAGTCTTTTATCATAGGACACTTAGATTGTTTCTGGTGGTTTGTTATTACTTAAATGATTTAGAGAGCATCTTTGTGATATTGTGGGAAACTGAACTTAGTCTAATGTTACTAAGGAATACTGAAGGATGCAACAAATGCTATTCAGCTTTTCCCTTTTTTCTTACACAAAAGATCATGTTCTTACTATTTACACTGTATAATATCTTGGAGTTTTTTGTTATTTATTTTTAAAATCAGTGCAGAGAACACATTCTTGTTAAGAGTTATATATGGTTGGCACTGTAGGGTTAGCACTAGACTACTAACCATAAGGTCAGCAATTCAAACCCACCATGTGCTCCTCAGAAACCCTATACAGGGTCGCTGTGAGTGGGAACTGACTTGACAGCATTGAACAACAACAACAAGGCTTCCATTATGTGAACATATCACAGTATATTTCAACAATCACAAATCGATGGACACTTGGTTTACGCCCAATTCTTTGCAAATGTTAAGCAATACTGCTGCAATTAATAATCTTGCATGTTTGTCATTTCATAGAGGAACAGCTAAATCTGTAGGCTATGTCCCTAAAAGTTGAATTGATGGGCCAAATATTCAGTGAATCTGTCAATCCTAGTTGCTCTCCACAGGGATGGTACCACTTTTCCTAAAAGATTGCCAACCGAATGTGTTTTTCTACAAACACTTTGTGTTTGGAATGACTTATGATATTCACTAAAGGAGCCCTGGTAGGTAAAGCATTGCTAACCACAAGGATGGCAGTTCAAACCCACTAACCACTATGCCAGATGCCAGAGAAGGAGGAGGCTGGCTGCTGCTATAAAGATATTCAGTCTCTGAAAGGTTACGGAGAAGTTCTACTGGGTTCTGAAAGATTGCTATGAGTAGGAATTAACTCGGCCACGGTGGATTTCTTTCTTAATAGTCAGAGTCCCCAACCAACTCCTACCAGCCATGCATGAGAATACTGGAAAATACTGTCATGTGGAGTTTTATCTTAATTATATCTTAATAAAGCTATAATTTTATATAGCTTTACTAAATATTGATTTGATTAGTGCTAAGGTTAAACTCTTTAAAAATTCTCTCTCTAATCTTATTTCTTCTTTTTGTATTGTTATTTGCTCATTTGTCTCTTAAGATCTTCAGACTTATTTTCATGTGTTGTTTATACTCTAGGGATATTCGGGGGCGTTCAAAAAAGTTCATGGAAAATTCATTACCTTTTCATTCCATTTTCTGGAATGAACTTTCTGAAGCCTGCTTGTATAAATATTGTATATGATTTTGTCATAGGTGTTTAAATATTTTCCCAAGAATGTTTTTTGTCTTTTAATTTTGACTTTGTAATATATGATCATTTTAATTTCAGTTTTAATTTCATTTATCATTTTTGAGGTTTAAAACTTGTTTCCTGTTCAATGATTTAGTAACTATCCAATTATTTTTTCTCTTGCTTTTATTGTTTGACTATTTAGAATGTTTATTCCTTTAGATGTTCCATTCTTACCTATTTGTAATTTTTTGGATCCAACCATAGTCTGTAATAATGACAGCAGTAACAACAGCAGCATGTAGTATTTATTAATTATTTGCTGTTTGATACAAGTTTTCCTGTTATTGTTAAGACCCATCAAATCAGTTCTGACTCATAGTGACCCTGTGTAGAGTTTCTGAGGCTGTACATCTTTGCAGGAGCAGAAAGCCTCATTTTGTTGTAAAATGGCATTCATTTGGCTCATAGTATTTTATTATTTTCATTGGAATTGATAGTATCAAAGCTAAGACCAAATGAAGTGTAACTACTTTACCCTAGAAATTCAGTTGTGGTAAAAGCAGCAGTTTTGAGATGTGGATGATGAACTGTGCTTTAGACAGTGGTCTGTTGTGATCCACAAAAACGTCATTGACTAATTTTTGGAAGTAGTTTGCCAGACCTTTATTCCTAGTCTATCTTAGTCTTAAAACCTGTTTGTCATGGATGACCCTGCTGGTGTGTGGAACACCAGTGACAGAGCTTCCAGCATCACAGCAATATGAAGGCAGCCACAGTAGGACACATTGACACAGTTAGTCATGAGTGCTCATAGGGTCAACATGAGGCAAGGCCAACACAATGGCAACTGTGCATCGTATTATGTAGCTTCTATATCATTTTCTTAATTGCCACAGAACAATTTCCATACCTAACACCCTAATCTGCCCTCCATCTGTTAACCTTGTTTTTTTTGTTAAAGAATGCTTTTATTTGATAACTGGGTAATTTTTAGCCTTAGAAATTAAAAGTCATCAGCATGTATCAGGGAGATCTAACTTTTAGCCTGACTTCATTTTGGCTTTTGAACAATTTGAAATACCACCAAGTTTGGATTAAAAACAGAATTCTTTGATTGATGCCACTTGTTTTCCTTCAGAAGGCCTGTGACACACAAATGTTTCCTGGTCTAGGTAAATTTCCTCAAATAGTTTTGTTTATGACATTTGGTATCCTGTTCATTAACAAAAATGATCTGTAAGGGCAAAGACTCGTTTTAGACACAGGGTGTTTCATCTGCTGTACCTGCCAAACTACGCTTACAGCCAAGAGGAGATGAAATATCTGTGAGGGTTTTTCCCATTTTTGAAAGCATCCTGGTTAAATCAAAATATCTCAAGATTTATAACCTGTGCACTCAACCCTTATCTCCTCTATTCAATGACTCCCCAAAGAAAGCCAAGTTAGAAATTTTATTCTGTAGAATCTGGGAACTGTTCTCCATATTAGATTGAGCAAGGCAAACTCAGAGAATCATTTGCCTTGTTTCTTGAGTTTCTTCAAAACTTACTTAATACCTGACATTCATTGGGCACTCATTTAAAACTGTGGCAGGAATTTTTTTTTTTTTTTTTTGACAGAAAGAACCAGGCAATAATTCTTATGCTATCATGAAATACCAGAGAGAAAAATGACATATTCTGCATATTAGAAAAGCAAGGCTTTGACTCAGCTATTGAAGGGAATTGCAGAGATTTTATTCAAAATAAAACTTAGTTTTTCATTTTCTAGGCTTAGGATCAAGGAGCCCTGGTGGCACAAATGGCTAGGTACATACATGCATGACTATTATCCAAAAAGCTGGCAGTTTGAACCTTTCCAGGAGCTCCAGGGAAGAAAGACCCAATGATCTCTTCATTGAAAATGACAGTTAAGTAATGAAAACTGAAGATGCTTGCAATCAAATAGTCCAGTGGACTAATGGAACATGTGAACATCAGTCTGCACAACCCTGAGACCAGAAGAACTAGATGGTGCCTGGCTACCACTAGCAACTGTTCTGAAAAGGATCACATTAGAAGGTCCTGAACACAGTGTGAGAAAATGTGGGGAAAAGCTCAAAATTATGAAAAAAGACCAGGTTTACTGATCAGAAAGAGACTAGAGGAGCCTGAGACATGACCCTTGGTCACCTTTCAGGTCTGAACTGAACTCATCCTCATGACTCAATTTTAAGCCAAGTAGTAAGTAGGTTTATAGTGAGGACAACAACTATAGTGAAGCATGTATACCATGGAATGGTCAAATATTCAAAATGAAAAAAGCAGCATTTGTGTAAGGACAAAATTCAAAAGGTTAGAAAAGACGGTTGAATGGAAATAAGAATCACAGGGAGGAATAAGGATAACTGATGTTACATGTAGAGGATTGTAATCACTGACATGAAACAAAGTATATGATCTGTTGAATGTAAAACTGATGATCTGCTCTGTAAACCTTCACTCAATTCATAATAAAAAGTTTTGAAAATTTCAGCTTAGAAAACCCTATATGAAAGTTTACATATACTGAGTCATTACAAGTCAGAATTGACTCAGTGGCTCCTCATAATAATGATTAACATGAGCAAAACCTCAGAAGACTTACCCAAAATGTTCATGATTTCCAGGATGGAAGGTACATAAATAAAAGGACTTTAATGAAAACGAACCTCCAAATTATACTATTTGTACTCATATCACCATTATCTAATCTTCAGAATTACACCCACCAAGAGGCAATGCATTATGTGAAACAGAAAGCTTTAGCCCTTCAACCTGTGGACCTCTAGGCATGGGCCAAGTCTCCCTGTAACTGAAACGAAGTCAACCCCAAGTAGAAAAAGAACCAGTTGAAAAATTTAAAGTCAGCTATTGTGAAAAAAGACTTGCATGGTTTCTACCTAAAAATTAAAGCGTGGCTATAAATTATTGCAGTCAGGGTCAATCAAGGGAAAACTTCCGAGTCTTCAGGTAAGGAATCCCAACAATCACAATAAAATGTAAATACTGTTATCTGCCATTTGAATCATCCTCATGTTCTTTAGGTTGATACTCAGATTAGAGGAATTAATTTTTACCGATTAGAACCCATAAAAATCAGAACTGCACATTCTTATAAAAGTAAAGTAAGCCTGCACACTCTTGGAAATTCACATGTTTCAGTAATGACAATAGTTAAGTGGACTCACCATTAAGAGCATGATATCTGAGATTTTCAAAAGTCATTCTGAAATACACGAATGGATGATCTGTTCTTGTTAGTGAAAAGGAGCATAGTCCTTTCAGAATTGATTAAAAAGTGGATTCCAGATGATGAATTAGGCAGACTGACTACACAGACCCTCTACAACAAAGATATGAGAGACTTAATGAAACACGCAGAGGAGAAACCAAAACTTCAGAGAAAAGGTTAGAAAAGTGGACTGAGTGCTTTCTGAGAGGAACAGCAGAAGCAGCACAGTGAGAGCGGGAGATGGACTGGTGAGTGACTAGCCACAGGCAGTGAGACCATCTTGAACTCTTGTGAGCAGCTTTGGTCACAGAAGGTAGCCTGGCAAAGCAGATTCACACAGGTAACTGGAAAGGAGACAACAACCGTGTCCATACAGCCCAGTCACAATCGTACCTTCTGCAGCCAATACCAACTCCTATTCCACCTGATCAATCATAGACAGCAGCCAACACCAGCCAAACTCACCCTGAATTGAGGTTCACAAATGGTGACTCCCTAGGGACTGGTGCACATAATTCCATTCTCTACACCAATAGGAGACCATTGGTGACAGCCTAAAAACACATCAACCTATAAACATCAATTAAATACAAATTTGGTGACATCATAATGTCCTGGAGACAATATATTATTTTAGCTTACATGGAGAAGCAGAAGAAAATGGCTCCAACAAATGACCATGATACAGAGCCAAAAAATGTTTCTGAGGAAGAAAAAGTTATATAACTACCTGAAAAATAATTCAAAAGAATAATATTTAGGTACCTTCAAAGGACTGACAGAAAGATCGAGGATACAAGGAGAACATGGGAAAATTTTAGAAGAATTCAGATAAACACTTCAAGAATAGATAAAATACATGTACATTTTGAAACAATATGAAACCTGCAATTAGAAAT
>NW_006408546.1:6654680-6655544 GCF_000296735.1 Chrysochloris asiatica | reverse complement strand
ATGGTACATGGAGGGGATTATAATCATTGTGATGAAGCAAGGTGTATGTAAAACTGATGATCTACCCTCTAAACTTTCACTCAATCCACAATAAAAACCTTAAAAATTTTTTTTTAAATACTGATAATCAAGCATCATGTACCCAGTAAGGCCATCCCTCAAATATGACGTGAAATTAGGACATTTCCAGATAAACAGAAATTAAAGGAATTTGTAATAAGCAGACCAGCTTTAAAAAAAATATTAGAGGGTTTTCTTGGGACTCAGAATCAACAACAGCAGACAACAACCTTAGAATAACATACATGACAACACCACCCAGAACTCAACCCAGATACTGAAGTATTTAAAACAGCCATACAAGACTAAAAATAGGAAACCAGAGATATCAATGTATAATGAAATCAACTACAAAGCAAAAAGAGGGAACAGTGTAGTTACAGAACTTCCAAATGGATTTCAAGATAAAACAAGCTGTCTTAAATGGAGGAAAAACTTAATAAATTACATAGTAACCTCAAAGAAAATTAATACACCTTCACATCAAAATAAAAAAGAGGAAAACTAGAAAAGATTTAGTAAGCATTTACACAACGAAATGAAAATAAAAAGAAAGCCCACAAACAACTTGAATTCAGTTCAGAAAATCATATAGAACAAAGAAATCAACAATACCACATAAAAATACACAGCAAAACGAGAGCAATCAATTCAGCCCTATTGCTAATTATATTGAATGTAAATGGATTTACTGCAACAGAAAAGAGACAGTAGCAAAATGCATGGAGACAGTCTAAATGTCCATCTGCAGAAGAATGGTTAAACAAGCTTTGGTACATACATAAAATGGAATATCACCCAACT
>NW_006408546.1:6651594-6653320 GCF_000296735.1 Chrysochloris asiatica | reverse complement strand
TGGCAAAGTGGCAGCATCAATGGGCTCAAGCGTGGCAACTATTGTGAGGTTAGCCCAGGACCAGGGTTCTGTTGTGCATAAGGCCGCTATGAGTCGATACGGACTCTATGGCACCTAACAACAACATATTTTATATGGAGTCCTGTTGTGGTACTGTGGATTAATGCACTGGATTGCAACTACAAGGTTTGAACTGCAAGGTCAGTGGTTCAAGCTCACCACCTGCTCCTCGGAAACCCTATACAGGGTCGCTATGGGTCAGAATTGACTTGACAGTACTTAACAACAACAACTATTTTATTTTACATGTATAATATACAGATTATACATGTAATATATGTATTCTAAGCTCTTTGATTGGCTTTAAATTTTTTAGGATCTTTGTGATTTCTAATTCTGCTTTGTATATGATCAAATTTTTAGATAACCATTGCATTCTTCAAATTTCAGTTGATATTAATAATTAGTCTAGTTGTTGCTGTCGAATACTTTTTGACTTAATGGCAACCCGGATGTGTCAGTTGTAGTATGCTCCATAGCGTTTTCAGTGACTGGTTTTACAAAAGCATTGCCAGGCCATTCTCTGGAAGCATTGTCTGGTGGACTCAAGCGTCCAACCCTTTGGTTAGCAGTGCAGCATCTTGAAGGTTTGTACCATACAAATAGACATCGATATATAAGAGAAACTCCCACACTGAATAATGAGGATCTATCCTTCAGCAATTAAAAAGAGAAGGCAGTAGGAGAGGTTCTGCTTCTGGTGTGGTGAAATAGTACCCAAGATCAGCCTTCCCACAGATTACTAAAAGGCTATAAAACAGATTGATAGATACATATATACGTACTTACATACATACCTGAAGATTCTGAGGAATGAACCAAAGGTAAGCTCATTTTGTAGGGGAGTCAAAATTTGGTAGAAAAGACAGTTTAAATGCCCATTATCAGGTACAGGGTTGGTTTCCCATTCCTGTAGCTGTGATCTGAGGCCAAGGTATCCTGTGGGAAAATGAATACTTCCCTAGAAAGGTTGGACTTTTCTGTCCCAAGAACGAGAGGACAGAATTCTGGGCCACCTCAGCCGCTAAAAGATGAAGGGCATTATTACCAGAAAGGAGAAAGTCAGAAAACACGGAGCTCCAGATTTCACAAGTAAACTTTGTTCAAGTCTTTGGCCGGCTCCTAAACTAAAGCTTTTTCACATCGCAGACTCAAAGGACCTTATAGCGAAATGAACTAAACTGAAATTTGATCTTCCATTCACCTCAGGGGAGACAGATTTTGCCATTTGACTTTACTAAAGTGAATTGTGTTGTAGCTCTATGGGATAAGCACTAGACTGCTAGCTACAAGGTTAGTGCTTCATACCCACCCAGCTGCTCCTCAGAAACCCTATAAAGGGTTGGTATGAGTTGGAACTGACTCAATGCATCTAATAACAACAAAGTGAATTGCCTGGTAAAACAAAAACATCATTGCTTTTTTTTGTTTGAAGGATTATAAAATAATCTAGAGTCATCAAAATGTCCAGAATACAATATAAAATTACTCAATAAATGAAGAACCAGGGACATATGACCCATTTTCAAAATGACTCACACATTGGAATTATCAGACAAATGTTGTTGCTATGTGCTATGGAGTCGGTTCCGATTCATAGCGACCCTACATAGGGTTTCTGAGGCTGTAAATCTTTACAGGAGCAGAAAGCCTCATCTTTCTCCCG
>NW_006408546.1:6645250-6649942 GCF_000296735.1 Chrysochloris asiatica | reverse complement strand
GGCTGGTAGTTTCGAACCGCTGACCTTAAGGTTCGCAGCCCGAGTCGTAACCACTATCTTATTATGCGGTTACTATATGGAAACAAATCAGAAAATATCTAAGAAATATTGCTTCCCATCCTTTACTCCTTACAGTAAAATTTTAAGGTTATTTATTCTGGTCATTCTGTGAATGCTGCAGGTCTCTTTACATACTAGATAGAGATCCTTAGGTAGCTGATTCAGGTTTTCTCTGTTATTAGAAGAAATAGAGAACCTTTCCAGTCATGTTTCTCTGCTGAGTAGGAATTATATTAGCAAACTTTATCAGAACAGGACTTGAATTCACTTTGGGGTGGGCTGATGGGAGGGCATTTGTCAGACTATACCCTTCCCTTAGCCCCACGAGTTATCAGAATGACTTTGTTCAGTGTCTTCCCTGTGAGTGTGCCAGTTGGCACACTGGCTCATTTATAAATCTGTGACATAGCCATCATTTGTAGACCTATTTTTCAGTCATACTTTCTGACTTAGAGACCACACCCTTCCCCTTTGGATTTCTTCACATCAATTTTTAGTCTCTGGTGTCTCTGTCCATTTTATTGGTCAACTTACCTCCATCTGTCTCCCCCGACACTTATCAAAATCTATTAGCTATTGGGGAGCCCCAACACCCTCATCCTCTGCCTCACCATCACTGCTTCATTTTCTGTTATTACTATGCCGTCTTTGTTCTTTTATACTTTTATTTCAGTGGGATCTCAGGAAGGCGAGGAGATAAACACATGTTAATGCCATCATGAAATTCTCCAAGTTGCTTTTATATGAGCTACCAATTTGGCTTTCATTCTGAACCTTATAAAATTCTAGATGGGTTCCACTGTATACTTTATTGAGTATCTCTTCAGACTGAATACTTTACAAAGACCTATAGTTGTATATTCTATTTCATTTTCTTCTATAGAGTCATAAAAGTCCTCTCTATCTCGCCTTTTCTTTTTATTTTAATTGTTGAAGAAATTGGATTGTTTTTTAGATTTTCCAGTCTGGAATTTACTGACTACTTCCTTATACTTTCTTTTAATGTGTTCTGTGGGGTTTGTTCTTTAAACAGTTGGGATTTTATGGTATTATTCTACTGTTTGATATAATTCTTAATGTTCGCTGAATCTTCATATGTTTCAAATCCCTCGAAACCACTTTTTACAAGAAACTAGAAAAAAAATACATAATTTAAGGCCTTGTACAAATAGGCTTAACTTAAATCTGATTCAGTTGGTTATGGCCTTGTAATTGAAAAGCTAGTTAAATGGTATTTTCACTGAGAGCCCCAGTACTTAAATTTACTAGTATAGATGAATTTTTTTTTTTTTTTTTTTTTTTGCAAGAGTGCCCCTTTGAGGAACTGTGACAAATTCCCAAACTGTAATAAAATCAAAGTTTGAATTAAAGAGAGAGTAACATTACATTTTACCATGAACTGGAATTGACTTAACTGCCAACAAAAATAACATTTATATTAAAAAATTTCTGACCCTTAATAGTAAGAATCTGAGCTTACTGACAATGAGATCAGAGCCTCATATATGCTACTGTTGTTAAGTGTTGTAAAGCAGGTTCCAACTCATAGTGACCTGTATAGGGTTTCTGAAAAACAACTGGTGGGCTTGAACTGCTAACCTTGTGGTTAGCAATCTCGTGCTAATCCTACATTGCCACACAGGACTCCAGACAGCTCCAAATACCCTTTCCCATTGCTCTATGGTATAATGGGAGCATGGTGGCTCCGTAGGTCAAGCACTAGACTAGGAGCAACAAGGTTGGCAATTCAAGCCCACCAGCTGCCCATGAGAGAAAGATGAGACTTTCTGCTCCTGCAAAGATTTACAGCCTTAAAACCCCTATACAGAGTAGCTATGAGCTGGAACCAAGTTGACAGCACTTACCACCACCACCAATAGTGTAACAGTGATGTGTAACATATTCTGGGACCAGGTACAAAAATCCAAAATCAAACCTGTAACTCTCAAGTCCTGGTGATGCTGTAGTTAAGTGCCCAGCTGCTCACCAAAGGGTTGGCAGTTTGAACCCACCAGCTAGTCCGTGGGAGAAGGATACACAGTTTGTACCGGGAAACATTTATATCCTGGAACCCCTATGGGGTAGTTCTGCTCTGTCCACTAAGGTCCACATGAGTGGGTATAGGTATAACCAACCCAAACCCACGGCTAATTAGTTGATTCTGACTCACACTGAGCCTGTAGTACAAATTGAACTGCTCCTTATCGTTCCTGAGACTATAAATCTTGATGGGAGCAGACAACCTCATCCCTTGAATTGGCTGATAACTTTGAACCACCAACCTTGCGGTTTACAGCTTAACCAACTGGACCACCAAGGCTCCTTGGGATTAAGTGTGTTGTTGTTGTTCTTATTGTTGTTAAGTGCTGTCGAGTTGGTACCAACTCATAGTGACCCTGTATAGTGTTTCCAAGGAACAGCTGGTGAGCTTGAATCGCTGACACTGTGGTTCAAACTGACCTTATAGTCCAGCACATTAACCTTAAACATTCCTCACCCAACTCTATGGCTGGGGAAATTAGGTCTTCCTCAATCACTGGGTGGAATATAAATGTAGGCATTTTAATGCCTTCTTGTCCATGTGTCAGAAAACATGAAAGTTAAACAGAAGAAGTACTCTTCAGGCATTTCAGTCTTTCCCATATGCTCACACAGAAATGGTTTCCATGAGTCCTTTGCTGCTGATGGTCTCTGTGACTTCTGGTAATTTTTGTGAAGCTGCTCTCTATGATGGAGTTCCTTCTTGGCTTAGACATTTTTTTCTTGTGTGAGATTTAGTTTGTGGTTTGTTCTTTAGCAAAGCAAGGAATTTTCTCTCTCTAAATGTTATTTGCCAGGAATAAATCTGGAAGGGTGAAATGTTTAGACTAGAAACTTCCTTTTATGATGTAGTCACATTTCTTCTATTTTAGGAGCCGGGAATCCAAAATGCAGTATTGCAATCCTTATGGGAAGAACTAAAAATTCTCCAGAGTGCAGGTAATAAAACAATTCTAATTAAGAAGTTTATGTAGGATTAAGGGTCATCCGTTCTCTCTGCCTCTTTAATTCACTTAAAATGCTGTGTTTGGGCTCACAAATCATAATGATATGGAATATATCGTGAGATTAAATGTCACCTATTTTCTTCACAAATATTTTACTATAAAATGTATTTGGAAGATATATTGGTAAGTATTTTTGCATTTTTTGCTGTGGAATTTCCTAAATTAAAAAGACTTGCTGTATTCTTAAAGCTGTTTGGATCACATTATAATCCAAACCAAATCCATTTCCATTGAGCCAATACCAATTTATAGCAACCCTGTAGGACATGGTGGAACCCCACAGGGTTTCCAAGGTTATAAGTCTTCATGGAAACAGACTATTTCATTTTTTTCCCCATGGAGTGGCTAGCAGCTCCATGTTTAACTACTGTGCTACCAGAGCTCCTGTGGACCAGATTATTGGATGTATACAAATTTTCCATAGTGTCTACAATAATGAAATGATCAGCTAGTCTTATGCATAGGGTTTCTGAGGAGTGGCTGGTGGGTTTGAACCACCAACCTGAGGCCAGCAGCTCGCTTATCCTACAGCACCACACCAGGACTCCCAACATACAAAGGACTACTTCCTAAGCAGTCCTGGTGTGGTGCTATAGGATAAACACTGTATTGCAAATTCTGTTTGTACCACAAGGCACATGACAACAACAGCGGCAACTTCCTACGTTAGCAGAACATTCTGTCATTCCCTTTCTTGTTTTCCAGAGATGAACATTGAAATGAAAAACCTCCTGAGTCTTGGAAGAATGTTGGGAATGTTAAAATGCATTTGTCCTGTCAAACATTTTGATTCAGTGGGGAGATAAGCAATTTGGGGGGAAGTAGCCATTGAAAGTAAAGGGTAATGAGTATTGTCACTCGTTATATTAACTAACAAAGCTGAAACTAGTGAACTGATGTTTGACTCTTGATTAAAATAGTCTAGATATTTCATTAAAAAAAAAAAGGTGATAGTTTTGAGGAAATGTTTAATTTTGTGTATCAGTCCTTGGTTAGCAATGCTGAGCAATGCGAGACACCTCCATCAAATCATTGTCACTGATTTTCAAATCACTGTTATTGTCCCAGATCACAGCTGTATTGTGTTTGCTTTTTATATGGTGCCCATTGCAGACAACATCACTTACATGGCAATACAAAAAAATAATATAAAAAGAAAGAGATTGCAACTCCATGTACCATGTGTTTTCTTTTTCCTCTTGGTGAAATTTTCCTAACACCTGATTTTCTTCCATTTAGACACAAACAGCACAGCATGATTCTTGTTCCTCTCAGTACACCTGGAGTAGTTGTTAAAAGGCCTCTGTCAGTTTTTGGCTACATGGGTAAGTACTCAATAAGCATGTCTGCACATTAGCAAGTATTCAAGGGAACTGAGAGTGTTTTGATGTGTTCTTTGAAATCTCTTTGACTCTGATAACTGTCTTAAACCAAATGTCGGTAGAGTTCAGAATAGGACAAATAAAAACGAAAGGTAGCATATCCTACCTGATTTTATTTATTGATTTTGAAAGGCAGTTTGTACTCAAGGAACAGCAACTCTAACTTCCATTCTATCTCTGTCATTTATAAAAATGGATTAATG
>NW_006408546.1:6564589-6644225 GCF_000296735.1 Chrysochloris asiatica | reverse complement strand
TCACAATTGTTGTTACAAAGGAGTCCATGGCTACTGTTATTGTACCAATCCATCTCATTTGGGGTCTTCCTCTTTTATGCTGACCCTCTACTTTATCAAGTATGACATCCTTCTCCAGTAACTGGTCTTTACTAATAACATGTCTGAAGTATGACAGACAAAAGTCTCATCATCCTGCTTCTAAGGAGCACTCTGTCTGTACTTCCAACACAGATTTGTTTTTCTGGCAGTCCATGGTACTTTCAATATTCTTCTCCAAAACTATTACTCAAATGCATTAATTCTTCTATGGTCTTCCTTATTCATTGTCCAACTTTCACATATGACGCAATGAAAATACCATGGTTAGGGTCAGGTGCATCATATTCCACAAACTTAGTTATCTTTGCTCTTGACTACTTTAAAGAGGTCTTGTGCAGCAGATTTGCCTTAGTGCAATATGTCGTTTGATTCCCTGACTGCTGCTTCCATTGAGTGTTAATTGTGTGTCCAAGCAAATAGAAGTCTTTAACAACGTCAATGTTTTCTCCATTTGTTATGATGTTATTTATTGCTCCAGAGTGAGGATTTTTATTTTCTATACATTGAGTTATAACCCGTACTCAAGGTTGTGGTCTTTGCATCAGTAAGTATTTTAAGTCCTCTTCACTTTCAGCAAGCAAGGTTGTATTATATACATATTGCAGGCTGTTAATGAGTCTTCCTCCAATCCCTATGCCACACTCTTCTTCACACAATTCAGATTCTCCGATTATTTGCTAAGCATACAGATTGAACAGGTAGAGTGAAAAAATACAACCCTGGCATATACGTAGGTACATTCAATCCAGATAATCCACATGAAGATTCATTTTTGTCTCCAAGTTTAGTGTTCTTAAGTAGTCAACCTATAAGAACTGTTAATAAGCAATGATCTTTGCATATTTAAATACAGAACATTTCCTTCTTTCCATCCTTGGGTGGAGCTGCTAAAAAGGAAGGAGACTGTGTGAACTGCCACCCACCCTTGCCCATGTTCATTGTTTCCAGGCTACCCCAAATCATTCACTCCCTAGCTGTTTACTGAGTGTTGATGGCTTAGGTATTGGGCTGCTAAGCACAAGGTCAGTGGCTCAAACTCACCAGCTGCTCCTTATGGAACTTACATACTGGTTGGTAAAATGAGAGGGGCAGTAACTACAAATGCATAAATGATAAGATTATAAAACATGTTTGGACGTGATAAGTGCTATGAAAAAGTTGATTGCACTTCAGATTCTGTGGCAAGCCTAGTTTTCTTTGTGATTGAATATGGCTGATGAAAATGCCCAGTAGCAGGGATAAGACTTGCAGTTTATAGAACATTTGACATCATCACCTTCAGTGGGATGCAGTAGATGTAGGCTAAGAGGTTAAGAGCCATGGCAATAAGGGAATAAACACGCTCACTAGAGCAGATTTTGCATGGGAAGTGTTGGATTGTAGAGCAATGGCCTGAAAGGTCCCCAGAATGGGTTTATGTATTTTGGCAAATACTTTCCATCACAAAGTCTGTGTTTGACTTATCATTATGCCAAATCCATCAGCTTCTTTGTCTAAAGCCAAAAGAAACAGTGTGGAGAGGATTGATTATTAATGTCTAGTGAACAGGAAAAGAATGTGAATGAAATTAGTATGAGGTTATCTCTAGGATTTGGCAAGGAGGAAGTAGGATACAAAAACAAATGCGTGAATGTGTCCTCAATCTTTATAATTCAAATGCCAGCATTTTTAAGAGGTAGACATATGGTAGAACATGCCTAACCTGGGAGTAAGCATACTTACAAGTCTGGTAGTGATGGTGGTTATGTGCCGTGGAGTCAGTCCTGACTCTTGCCAAGGCTGTAAATCTTTACTGGAGCAGAAAGCCTCATCTTTCTCCCATGAAACAGCTGGTAGTTTCGAACTGCTGACCTTGAGGTTTGCAGCCCGATTCGTAATCACTATGCTACCAGAGCTCCTTCTTATAGGTTTAGTGCTTTATCACTAATGTGAGCCTGCTTAATCCCTTTGAGAAGGCTCTTCAGGCACTGGTTTTCACAATGATAAAATGAGAAACCTGAATCACATTAACTTATTTTCAAGTTTTGGAACATTGTCCCGCGCCCCTTTTTTTTTTTTCTTGTTTCCAAGCAAACAATTGGGGAAGCTTATATATAAGAGATTTCCATGAAGAAATAATAATAAAATAGCTTGACTGGATCTGAAGAGCCTGTCATCTTCCCTTTTCATAACAGTAAAACTTTAGAGAATAACTTGGAAAACCTCTGGATCCAAGGATGTGTAAGATCTCTGCCAACTTGAACAGTTGAATTTTCTGGGCTGCTTGGTGCTAGGGGTTGAAGACTATCTAGAAATGTCTGTGATACACAGGGATTTTTATATCCTCCCTTCTTTTTTAAGATGAATTCATCAGATTAATTATGTGTGGTTAATTCTTTTGTCAACCCATTTTGTTTCTTGAAATTTTATTTTCTATTTTATAGATAATTTACATGGAGGACATTTTGAGATCCATTTTAATCAAGTGCGAGTTCCTGCCACCAATTTAATACTAGGTGAGATAAATCTGGAAAAGTGATTCTCCAGAATTATGTCTTAACATATTTGTAGGCCTGACTGTTGGTATACATAAGGTGTACAGCCTACCTTAATTTAGATACTTATCCTTTTCATTTATTTATTCCATTTATCAAGGAAGAATTTTTTTTTTTCCTATTATGTGGATTTCCTTATATAGAATAGTAAGGTTTTATTTAAGTTTGGGATGTGTTTTTGTACAGCATATCAATTGGCAACAAAACTAAATACATAAATCATGCAATTGAAGGAAACACGCTGTTTTCCTAAAACATGATCCCTCAAGCTGGCCCCTCTTTTATGAAAGCTTCATTGCTTTCTGGATTCAAGTTCTATATACAAGTTGAAAGCATAAATAACTTTGACATATAGCTGGAAGGACTCTACCTTCCTGCTTGTTGGAATCCTACCAGACCCTCAAAGAAGATTCTAGATGTCCTGCCTTTAGGGAGATTTTTCTGTTCCTTACCCAATCCAGACTCATCCATCTACTGAACAAGTTCCTGGCACCTGCCAGACCCTAAGGTTGCAAGAGGTAACTTTTACTCCTGTCTTTTCCTCCCTTGGCCTCTTCCTACAGCCCTGCTCCCTAGTATCCTTGCCCCATCTTCTGGACTTTACAGTGTCAGGGACTATGTCTTACCCACCTTTCTAACCACTATGACACTAAGACAGCAGCTTATGCATGGAAAGTACCCAAGAGATAGTTTTGGATTTGATTGATAAGAAGTTTAAAAACAATCCCAGAAATCAAAATTCCAATAAATGTATAATGGACCTTATAATGGTGGTGGTGGTGTGCCTAGTATCGAACTGACTTTTTTCCCTGTCAGAATGTGATTTTTATCCAGAACCATTCATTTTCCTGGGATTTATATCAATAACAAAAGGAATGAGCTCAGGCTCTTTCATGCCCTCCTTTCTTTCATAGGTGAAGGAAGGGGATTTGAAATTGCCCAAGGCCGCCTTGGACCTGGCAGAATCCACCACTGCATGAGAACAGTTGGTGTGGCGGAACGTGCTTTACAGATCATGTGTGAACGTGCAACACAAAGGGTGGCCTTTACGAAGAAACTATATGCACACGTAAGGATGACTGGTTTTTAAAATTTATTGTACCTCAACTCACTACACTAAACTTGAACAAAAACACTCTTACTTGGTCATAGGGAGATTTCGTCTACATGAACCAGGTAATTTTTTTCCTCATCAAAGTATATTCTGTCTGATTAAAATGTCTTATGAGAAGCATTTTGCTTTGTGAACGATCAGAGGTCTCCTGAAGTACTTCTGTGCCTGAGCACACAAAGCGTGGATAAGCCCTTCAACTTCCTCAGACTAGTTCTCTAGAGGATCTGGGCCATTGATGCTCTCTGTGGACACAGAGAAGGATGTCAGGAAAACAGCAGAATTGGATTTGTCATTTGGCTTGCCAGCAGGAATTAGGGCAAATGATAGGTAATAAATAGCATGGGAGAACCAGCTACAACTCAAAGGAGGAACATTCTGATAGACTTCTCAGAGTGAACTGCTTCAGAAGGATACTTCTGTCATGGGAGAACACAGGTAGAAATGGGCCCAACAGTTAGTGGGACTTTTCATGGATTCTGAATTCTTATCTATAAGTTTCATACTTTTGGGTCTGTCATTTACAGAGTACTTTAAACAATATAGTTATAGGTGGGCAATATAACTGAAGTTGGGAGATTATTTATCAAAAAGGAAAAGAAAGTATCATTTCAGATTTCCTTGAAGAGCTTTATAAGAACTGGGATATTCAAATATTCCCCCTAAAAAGTTATTCTCTCACCTTTCAGGTCTAGAGCTGAACTCGCCCTTGTGGTTCAATTTTCAGCTAAACAGTAGATAGGTTTATAGAGGAGAAAGCAACACTAGTGAGGTATACACACCATAGAATGGCCAACCAGTAGAGATCAAAAGGGCAGCATTTACCTAAGGACATGATTAAGAAAAGTTGGAGAAGAAGGAAGAATGGAAGCAAGAATCGCAGGGAGAAAGCAAGTTACGGGATGTCACATGGAAGGGATTTCAGTCCTTAAAAACTAAGTATGTGATTTGTTGAATGTAAAACCGATGATCTACTCTGTAAACCTTCATTTAATTCACAATGAAAAGTTTTTAAAAGTTCTTCTAAATTTTAAGAAGGCAAGAAAAATTATCGCTAAAATAGTTTTTGCTATTTTGAGAGGAGTTCTGGTGATGTAATGATTAAACATTTGGCTGCTAAATAAAATGTTGGTGGTTCAAACCCACCAGCTACTCTTTAAAAGAAAGATGAAGCTGTTTGCTTTCATAAAGATTACAACCTTGGAAACCCTCCTGGGACGGTTCTATCCTGTCCTATAGTGTTGCTCTAAGGAGTCCTGGTGTGGCGTTGTGGGTTAATGTGCCAGACTGCAGAGCCATTTGAACTGCAAGGTCAGCAGTTCAAGCTCACCAGTTGCTCCTTGAAACGCCTATACAGGGTCGCCATGAGTCAAAACCGACTCGATGGCACTTAACAACAACAAGTTAGAATCAACTTCACATCTGTGGGTTTTTTTAATGGAATTTACTATTGCTAGCATATTAATGTAAGATCAAACTTATGGTAATAGAATTATATTTGCTAGATGTGTATATTTTAGTGTATTAGTCCCTTTGTGTGCAGACAGCACATTCTTACTTGCTGTAAGTGAAGAGGACTTGAAGCATTTACTGATGAAGATCAAAGACTTTTAGCCTTCAGTGTATGGGTTATACCTCAACAAAAAAATCTCCACAACTGAACCAATGAGCAATATCATGATAAACAGAAAAGATGAAATTGTCAAGGATGCCATTTTACCTGAACGCACAATCAACACCCATGGAAGCAGCAGTTAAGAAATCAAACAGCACATTACATTGGGCAAATTCTGCTGCAAAAGATCTCTTTAAAGTGTTAAAATGCAAAGATGTAACTCTGAAGACTAAGGTACACCTGACCCCAGCCATGGTATTTTTTGTTGCTTCATATGCATATGAAATTGGGCAATAAATATGGAAGAACAAAGAAGAATTGATGCCTTTGATTTATGGTGTTGATAAAGAATACTGAATGTTCCATGGATTGACAGAAGAACGAACAAATCTCTGTTGGAAGAAGTATAGCCAGTAAGCTGCTTGGAAGTGAGGATGAGACTTTGTCTCATGTACTATGAACATGTGATCAGGAGGGGCCAATCCCTAAAGAAGGACATCATACTTGGTAAAGTAGAGGGTCAGCAAAAAAGAGGAAGGCCCTCAAGGAGATGGACTCATACAGTGGCAGCATAATGGTTCAAACCTAGGAACACGTGTGAGGATGGCACAGGACGCATCAGAGCTAACTCGACAGCACTTAACAATAACGACAAAGTACATTTGTAACTGTTCCATAAAATGTTAATTAAATTTTTTATCGTAAGTTCTTATAGGTTCATCTTCCTTTTTTGTGAACTATTATTCAGCTTATATATGATTTATTTGCAATATTTTGCTTCTGGAAAAATACAGCCAACTTTATGGCACCTGTAAAAAGGTGGTGTAGAAAGCATCTGACCTTCTCTAACTTTACAAGGGGGCAGGAGAACCAAGCTCCACATCAATCCAAGGTAATTCCTAGGAATTGACTGAGGTCAGACATGTTTCCATCCTCTTCCCTCCTTTGCCAATTCTGACACCAACTGTTCCTCACGCAGCATTCTCAACGTCTCACCTGGGTTTGATAAGTCATTGCAATGGCCACACAGGACTCACAGAACATACTCATAATTATGGAGTTTATTAGGAAGTTAAGTGCCACTGAGTCAGTTCCAACTCATAGTGACATTGTACACGGTCTCCAGGGAGCAGCTAGTGGGTTTGAACTGCTAACCTTGTGGTGTGCAGTCCAGTGCTGATCCTACAGCACCACACTAGTTGTTGTTGCTAAGTGTGTCGAGTCGATTCCGACTCATAGTGACCCTGTACAGGGTTTCTGAGGCTGTAAATCTTTACGGGAGCAGAAAGCCTCATCTTTCTCCTGCGGAATAGCTGGTAGTTTCGAACTACTGACCTTGCAGTTCGCAACCCGATTAGTAACCACTACACTATAGTAGCAGGTTACAATTCAGGATCAGAAATGTTCAGTATACAGTTCTTTGGTTAGGACAGCTTCTTTTCAACCTTATGCCTGCAGGCAGGTCTCTCTCTGATCCTCATCCTCTCAGTCATATGGTCCCATGGCCTCTGCCTTGCTTGGGCAATGTTAAAAGTTCTTTTAGAGCTGCTGAGAAATGCCCAAAGGTCATGGTATTCTGCCATAAGCTTCAGTCCAAAGGTGGTCAGCTCTAGCTCCACGGGTCAGCAAACATAGCTCCCCCAATTAAGTGCCTGGAGGCACCGCACTGCACAAGTGAGACTCTTACCTGCAGACTCCCAGCTTTATTTACTCTGTAGGCCAGGAAGCTCATCACTTTGTCTAGTGTTCTGCCTCTTGATTCTGCTACTGCTCCTCCTCTGACATTCCACGGCTTCTTCTATGGTGTCACAGCTTTCTGTCCCTGGAGCCAAATGGTTCAATGCATAAGTATCTCACAGTCCAAAGGACACACTCAATTCCTGACTCTTCTTTCCTGAGGGTAGTGAAGTCCCCCCCTACTGTTGCTGGAATAACTCATTTTAAACCAAAAAAGATAGCAACTTGACTAAACCTCACATTACAGTTCCAAGTGTTTACAATCTCAATTAGCCCTGTTAATAATCTTTCACAATGGAATCCCATAGTACTATTAGCATCTTCCCCCACATTCTTTTACCCAGATGCCTCCAGAAAAGAGAAGATACACCCAATAAATATGGTCCCACTCAGTCATTTATTGGGAGTTACAAAGACTATGGCAAAAAGAACTATATTAAGTAATTCACCATACTGCAGCCTCCACATGTAAGAGTAATTTGTGGGGAACGATTATAATATGCAACAAGGACAAAAGTTTGGCTTTTGGGTGTGGACTATGGCAGACGAGTAGATGCAAACATTGAAGTCCTGGATACAGCCCATGTTGCTGCTGATGTAGGGCTAAAGAGTTCCGTGTGGCACCAACTAGCACTGCTTAGCCTTGTCTCTTTTCAAGATTGCCACCAAACCCTGCAGCAGGGTGACAGAAGGACACAGTAAGTGGAGGGAGCAGCCATCTTAAACACATAGAAGCATTCAGAGCAGCTTTCACGAGTGATGTTCTCATACTGTGCCGGATGACAATGATTTTCATAGAAACTTCCCTCCTGCATTTTAAAATTAATGTATCATGGAGAACAAGTATGGGCTTCTCAAAAACATGCCTCTCTTCACTGGAAACTTCTTGTATCTGTCACAAAGGAAATGATTTGGCAGAAGCAAGAGAGATGTATGTACATGTCATAAACAAAAATCTAAGCCAGGTTTTTACATCCTTTTTTTTTTTTTTAAATTCATAAGAGTAGCATTCCATTTCCCTGAATTGGGAGACTCCTTCCAGCTGCCTTACAAACTTTTCCAGACTCTAAAGCCAAAAAAAAGACAAAGTGGGTGTGACCATAAGAGGGTCACGAGGGATCCTTCTGGTGATGAAAATGTTCTGTATCTTGATTCTTTCAATACCCTGATGCTGATATTGTACTATCATTTTGTAAGGTATTACTGTTAGACAAAACCAGGTAAAAGCTACTGATAACACTCTCAGTGTTATCTCTTACAGCCACTGCATGTGAATCTGCAATTATGTCAAAATAATAAGATTTATTTTTTAAAGTGAAAATTGAAAAAAAAAAAAAAAAGGTCTAGGTCAAAGTTTTTCTTGTAGTAAATAAGTGTGTCAGTTTATTTAAAGTATTTAGATTACACCCACTTAACAATTTACAGCAAATGTAGGTTCCACAGAAAGCCAACTAAGAACACTGTCCTTTATTTTCAAACTGAGAAGGAAATGAACGTTGAGCCTGCTCATGCTGTTATCATTAACCAGTTTTATAGCTGTCAAGAACGGACTTATGGACTATAGGCGGCTTGTTTGGAGTTCTTTCAGAGCTTGCAGGGAAGGGCTTTTCCATAAAACATAGCCACAAATGTAATTTAAAATTTGCTAGTAACCACAGTTTAAAAAATCAAAAGAAATCAATCAATTAATTAATATGAATGATATAGTTTATTTAATCCCAAAGGTCCAAAATACTTCATTTCAATATGAAATCAATATAAAAATGGAATTGGGATATTTCCAATCAAGATGTATTCATAATTACTGGTGATTAGAATGCCAAGAAACAAAGAGGAAGGATCAGTAGTTGTAAAATACGATCTGAGTGATAGAAAAGATGCTAGAGATTTCATGATAGATTTTACAAGACCAATGACTTCATTGCAAATATTTTTTTAAAACCACACAGAAGATGATTATACAAATGAATTTCACCAGATGGCATACACAGAAATCAAACTGACTACATCTGTGGAAAGAGATAGTGGAAAAGCCCCATCTCATCAACCAAAACAAGGCCAGGGGCAAACTATGGAACAAACCAGCAAATGCTCATATGCAAGTTCAGGCTGAAGTGAACAAAATTAAAACAAGTCCATAAGAGCCAAAATATGACACTGAACATACACTGCCCCCCTTGGAATTTAGAGATTGTCTCAAGAACAGACATGATGCATAGACACTAACGACTGAAGACCAAAAGTATTATGGGATAACATCAAGATCATCATACAGGAAGAAAGAAAAAGTTCACTAAGAAGATAAGAAAGAAGGAAAAGACCAAAATGGATGTCAGAAGAGACTCTGAAACTTGTTCTCCAGCATAGATATGCTAAAGCAAATATAAGAAATGAGAAGGTAAAAGAACTGAACAGAAAATTTCAAAGGGCAGCTCGAGAAGACAAAATCAAATATTGTAATGAAATATGCAAAGACCTGAAGTTAGAAAACCTAAAGGGAAGAATATGCTCAGCGTTTCTTAAGCTGAAAGAACAGAGGGAAAAAATTTCAATCCTTGACTTGCAATATTGAAGGATTCTATGGGCAAAATATTGAATGATGAAGCATCAAAAGAAGATGGAAGGAATACACAAAGTCACTGTATCAAAAAAGAAATGGTCACTGTTTAACCATTTTAAGAGGTACCATGTGATTAAGAGCCAATGGTACTGAATGAAGAAATCCAAGGTGCATTGAAGACGTTAGCAAAGAACAAGGCACCAGAAATTGATGGAATACAAACTGAAATATTTCCACAAAGTGATGCAGCACTGGAGTTACTCACTCATCTATGCCAAGAAATTTGGAAGACAGCTACCTGGCCTACTGATTAGAAGAGATTCATATGTGTGCCCTTTCCAAAGAGAGGTTAACCCAATGGAATGAGGAAATCATCAGACAACATCATGAATATCACATGCAAGCAAACTTTTGTGAAAGATAATTCAAATACAACTGCAACAGTACATTGAAACGGAATTGCCAGAATTTCAAGCTGAATTAAGAAAGTTGTTTACCTGTGCTTTATTGACTATGGAATGCCTTGTAACTGTGTGGATCATGACAAGCTATGGACAACATTGCAGAGAATGGATATTCCGGAACTTTTAATTGTGCTCATCAGGAAATTGTACATATATCAAGAGCCAGTTGTTCAAACAGAACAAGAGGAACTGAATGGTTTTACGGGAAGGTGTGCTCCAGCACTGTATTCTTTCATCATACTTATACAATGTGTACACTGAGCAAATAATCCGGGAAGCTGAATTATATAAAGAAGAAAGTGGCATCAGAATTGGAGGAAGAATCATTAACAACTGACAATATGCAGATAATATAGTCTTGTTGCTGAAAATGATGAGGTCTGAAAATACTTATTGATGAAGATCAAAGACCACAAATTTCAGTGTAGGTTGCACCTCAATATAAAGAAAACAAAAATCCTCACCACTGGACCAATTAATAACATTTATGATGTATAGAGAGAAAAGATTGAAGTTGTCAAAAACTTCATTTTGCTTGGGTCCACTATCAACAGTCATGGAAACGACAGTCCAGAAATCAAATGACATATCGCTTTAGGCAAATTTGCTTCACGAGACTTCTTTAAAGTGTTCAAGAACAAAGATGTCAGTATGAGGACTAAGGTGCGTCTAATTCAAGCCATGGTATTTTCGGTAGCCTCTTAATGCATATGATATGACTTGTCTGTCAGTTTGTCGTACTGTGGTGGCTGTGATTCTGAAATCTATGCCACCCATAGTGGACAGGTTTCAGATGAGTTTCCAGACAAAGACAGACTAGGACAAGAAGTGACAAACTACTTCCGAATATTTAGTCACTGA
Source organism: Chrysochloris asiatica (assembly GCF_000296735.1). Classification (NCBI taxonomy): domain Eukaryota; kingdom Metazoa; phylum Chordata; class Mammalia; order Afrosoricida; family Chrysochloridae; genus Chrysochloris; species Chrysochloris asiatica. The sequence continues at coordinate 6,633,262 of NW_006408546.1, read as the reverse complement.
AAACTTTATGAATAGCAGAGAAATACTGTCAGAAAAAGTGTCGGAAAATGAGCCCCTCAGGTTGGGAAGCACTCAAAATGCGACTGGGGAAGAGCTGCCTCCTCAAAGTAGAGTTGACTGTGATGACGCAAATAGAGTAAAGCCCGTGGGGGAAAAGCCCGCGGGACCTTCATTTGCTGATGGGGCATAACTCATAATGAAGAGAAACAGCTGTAAACACCTGTGGAAAGAGATGATGGAAAAGCTCCATATCATCAGTCAAAAAACAAGGCCAGGGGCACACCGTGGAACAGACCATCAATTATTCATATGCAAATTCAAACTGAAGCTGAAGAAAATGAAAACAAATCCATGAGAGCCAAAATATGACCTTGAATATATCCCACCTGAATTTAGAGATCATTTAAAGAACAGATTTGATACATTAAACACTAAAGACCAAAGACCAGATGAGTTGTGGGATGAAATCAAGAACATCATACATGAAGAAAGCCAAAAGTCATTAAGAAGACAAGAAAGGAAATGGTCTAAATGGATGTCAGAAGAGACACCGAAACTTGTGCTCTCCAGCGTAGAGATGCTAAAGCAAATGGAAGAAATGAGGTACAAGAGCTGAAAAGAAAATTTCAAAGATCAGCTTGAGAAGATAAAGCCAAATATTACAATAAAATGTGCAAAGATCTTGAATCAGAAAACCAAAAAGGAAGAGCACGCTCAGCATTTCTCAAGCTGGGGGAACTGAAGATAAAATTCAAGCCTCGACTTTCCTTATTGAAATATTCTCTGGACAAATTATTGAATGATGCAGAATGCATCAAAAGAAGATGGAAGAAATACACAGAGTCACTGTACCAAAAGGAAATGGTTAATGTTCAACCATTTCAAGAGGTAGCATATGATCCAGAGCCAATGATACTGAAGGAGGAAGTCCAAGGTGCATTGAAGTAACTGGCACAGAACAAGGCTCAGGAATTGATGGAATAAAAATTGAAATCTGTCAAGAAAGTGAGGTGGCACAGGAGGCACTCACTCATCTCTGCCAAGAAATTTGGGAGACAACTATGGCCTACTGATTGGAAGAGATCCATATTTATGCCCATTCCAAAGAGAGGTGACCCAAGGGAATGCAGAAATCATCAGACAATTTCTTTGATATTCCATGCGAGTAAAGTTTTACTCAAGGTAATACAGAAACGGCTGCAAGCATGCATAGACAGAGAACTTCCAGAGGTTCAATATGGATTCAGAAGAGGCCGTGAAATGAGAGATATCATTGCTGATGTCCAATGGATCTTGGCTGAAAGCAGAGAATATCAAAAAGATGTTTACCTGTACTTTATTGGCTATGCAGAGGCTTTCGATTGTGTGGATCATGACAAGCTATGGACAACATTGCGAAGTATGAGTATTCCTGAACACTTGATTGTGCTCATGAGGAATCTATACCTGGACCAAGAGGTACAGAACATGGGAATTCTAAATGGTTTAAAATTAAGAAAGGTGTACAACAAGGTTGTATTCTTTCACCATATTTATTCAACCTGTATGCTGAGTAAATAATCTGAGAAGTTGGGTTATATGAAGAAAAACGTGGCGTCTGGATTGGAGGAAGGCTCATTAACAACCTGCGATATGCAGATGATACATCTTTGCTTGCTGAAAGTGAAGAAGGCTTAAAACATTTACTGATAAAGATCAAAGAGCACAGCCTTCAGTATGGATTACATCTCAATGTCAAGAAAACAAAAATCCTCACCACTAGACCAATAAACAACATTCTTATCAATGGAGAAAAGATTGAAGTTGTCAAGGACTTCATTCTTCTTGGATCAACCATCAACACTCAAGGAAGCAGCAGTCAAGAAATCAAAGGATGTATTGAATTAGGCAAATCTGCTGCACAAGACCTTTTTAAAGTGTTGAAGAGCAAAGATGTCAGCTTGAGGACTAAGGTGCGTCTGACCCAAGCCATGGTATTTTCAATAACCTCATATGCATGTGAAAGCTGGACAGTGAATAAGGAAGACCATAGAAGAATTGATACTTTTGAGTTATGGTGTTGGAGAAGAATATTGAAAGTGCCATGGGCTGCCAAAAGAACCAATTGATCCATTTTAGATGAAGTGTAGCCAGAGTGTTCCTTGGAGGCCATGATGGCCAAACTTCATCTCTCATGCTTCGGACATATTGTCAGGAGGTACCCATCACTGGAGAAGGATATCATGTTTAGTAAGGTGGAGGGTCAGAGAAAGAGAGGAAGACCCCCAATGAGATGGATTGGCCAAGCGGCAGTATTGATAGACTAAAACTGGCAACAGTAATGCGGTTGGCCCAAGACTGGGCAGTGTTTCATTCTGCTGTGCATAAGGTCACTATGAGTCAGTATTGACTTGATGGCACCTAACAACAACAACAATATATGCATATGAAAGTTGGACAGTGAATACGGAAGTCTGTAAAAGATTTGATGCATTTGAGTTATAGTGTTGGAGAAAAATATTGCTAGAAGAACAATCAAATTCTGTGTTAGAAGAACAACCACAATGTTCCTTAGGAGCCAAGATACTGAGACTTCGTCTTTCTTACTTCAGACTTATTATCAGGAGGGCCCAGTCCCTAGAGAATGACAGCATGCTAAGTAAAGTGGAGGGTCAGCGAAAAAGAGGAAGACCACCAAGGAGATGGATTGGCATACTGGCGGCAGCAGTGGGCTCAAGAGTAATAACAATTATGAGGATGGCACAAGACCGAGCAGTATTTTGTTCTGTTGTGCATCAGAACAGACTCGATGGCACCTAACAACATTTTTATATGCTGCTTATTTGATATTGGGTGTGCATTCTACACGTAGAAAAAAAATCTCCATTCAGATGATATATTTCAAATGCTTAGAGGATATGTGTGGTTTACAACTATCAATCACATTGTATATCACTGCTCTAGGGAAATTCTGAACAAAGAAATTTAACAAGGCAGATATGACCAACTATAAAAATAGCTGTGGAAGGTTAGTGTAGCTGGAATCTGAACACTGTAATTGTCTGCTGATCAGACTTATATTAGAAACATCATTCTCCATGGTAAACACCAATTCTATGTTTAGAACTGGGAGCCAAAAATCCTATTACAGTCAACTGGGAGAACTGGGTATGCCCCCTGAGTTTCAGTGCTGGAGTCTGTGTGTTTGGTTGCTTGTGGGATTTATGGTAACGTTTGTTCTCCATATTGTTCCACTCCACTTCCGAGTTTTCACAAGTGAAAAAATGTCAGAAACTGTAAAAAGATAAAATTTTTAAAGTATAATTTTAAAAAAGGAACCTTTTAATTTTGAGATCATTAATATCTCACATGCATGTGACTGCAGACTCACTTGCAAGTGTAAGGAATAATTACTTAAATAATACAGGGAGATTCCTTATACCTTTTATCCACTTCCTTCTGACAGTAACATCACTACCCAGAGAAATAGTGATGCCAGAGATGGAGCGGCTGGGGACTCTAGACCCAGAGAGGGAGAGGGGTTGTGTGCTGACGAATGAGGGGCAGGCTTGCAGGGTATATCCTTTGGTTGGTTGATGATTCATGGAGGGGATTGTAACCATTGCAATGAAATAGTATATGTATGATAGGATGAATGTAAAGCTAATTTCTACCATGTAAACTATCGTATAATTCACAATAAAACATTAAAAAAAAAATTTCTGCCAAGTTTCCCATGTAGTATACCTAGGCACTCTGTCGAAAATCAGTTGGCTGTATGTGGATGGGTTAATTTCTGGATTCTCGATTCTGTTCCATTGATCAATATATCTTTCATTGTACCAGTACCAGGCTGTTTTGACCACTGTAGCCATGTAGCAGATTTTGAAATTGGGGAGTGAGAGTCTTCCAACCTTGTTCTTCTTCTTGAGCAGGGCTTTGCTTATCTGGGGTCTCCTTCCTTTCTATTGTTGTTGTTGTTGTTAAGTGCCGTTGAGTCGGTCCCAACCCATAGCGACCCTGCATAGGGTTTCCAAGGAGTGACTGGTGAGCTTGAACCACCGACCTTGCAGTTCATATGAAGTTTATAATTGTCTTTTCCATCTCTTTGAAGAATGTTGCTGGAATCTGGATTGGGATTGCATTATATGTGTAAATTGCTTTGGGTAGTATTGACATATTCATGATGTTGAGTCTTCCTATCCAGGAACACAGTATGTTCTTTCCCTTTTGTAAGTCTCTTTTAGTTTCTTGTAGTAGTGTTTTGTAATTCTCTCTGTATAGGTCCTTTGTTTCTCTGGTTATGTTTATTCCTAAATATTTCATCCTTTGGGCGGCTACTGTAAATGGTATTGCTTTCCTAATGTCCTTTTCAGCGCTGTCATTGTTACTATAGAGAAATCCAACTGATTGTTGTATGTTGATCTTATACCCTGCCACTTTGCTGAATCTTCCAATGATGTCTAGTAGCTTTTTTACTGAGTCTTTGGGATTTCCTATGTATACGATCATATAATCTGCAAACAGAGAGAGTTTTATTTCCTCTTTGCCAACTTGGATGCCTTTAATTTCCCTATCTTCCTGTATAGCTCTGGCTAAGACTTCCAAAACAATATTGAAAAGGAGTGGTGACAAAGGGCATCCTTGTTTGGTTCCCATTGCAGAGGGAAGGCTTTCAGTTTCTCTCCATTGAGAGTGATGTACGCTGTTGGTTTTATATATATGCTCTTGATTATGTTGAAGAATTTCCTTCAATTCCTACTTGTTGAATGTTTTTATCAGGAATGGATGTTGGATTTTGTCAAATGCCTTTTATGCATCAATTGATATGACGATGTGGTTATTTTCCTTTTTCTTATTTATGTGGTGGATTACACTGATTGTTTTTCTAATATTGAACCATCCTTGATCCCTTTTATGAAACTGACTTGGTCATGATGTATTATTTTTTTGATGTATTGCTGGATTCTGTTGGCTAGGATTTTGTTGAGAATTTTTGCATCTATGTTCATGAGGGATATTGGTCTGTAGTTTTCTTTCTTAGTGATGTCCTTCCCTGGTTTTGGTGTGAGAGTTATGCTTGCTTCATAAAAAGTATTAGGAAGTTTTCCGTCCTCTTCTATATTCTGGAATAATTTGAGTAGAATTAATGACAGCTCTTCCCTGAATGTTTAGTAGAACTCACCAGTGAAGCTGTCTGGGCCTGGACTTCTTTTGGTTGGGAGTTTTTTGATGACCTGATCAATATCTTCTTTTGTTATGGGTCTGTTTAAGTTTTCTACTTCACTCTGTGTAAGTTTTGGTCGGTTGTATTTTTCTAAAAATGCATCCATCTCCTCTAAGTTTTCAAATTTGTTGGCGTACAACTCTTCACAGTATTCTGTTATTATCCTTTTGATTTTGTTTGGTTCTGTTGTGACAGTCTAAAGAACTTCCTTTAGGATGTTTTGAAGTGCTGGATTGGCTTTGACAAAACCTCTTAGATTCTGTTTATCCTGGAATATTTTGTTTGCACCATCGTATTTGATTGACAGTTTTGCTGGATAGACGCTTCTTGGTTGGCAGTTTTTTTCTTTTAGGGTTCTGTATATGTCTCCCCATTGCCTACTTGCCTGTATGGTTTTTGCTGAGAAGTCAGAGATTAATATGATTTGTTTGCCTTTGAAAGCGACACTTCTCTTCTCCCTGGCCACTTTTAGGATTCTCTCCTTGTCTTTGATTTTGGAGAGCTTGATTATCATATGTCTTGGTGACTTTCTTTTGGGGTCTATCCTTCCTGGGGTACGTTTGGCATCTTGAATGTTTATCTTCTCATCTTTCAAGATGTTAGGGAAATTTTCTTCCAGAAGCTTCTCAACTATCTCCTCTGTGGACTTCTCTGATTCTTCCTGTTCCAGAATGCCAGTAATTCTTAAGTTATTCCTCTTCATGTAATCCAGCTTGAATCTTAGACTCTCTTCAGATTTTTTTCTTTTTTTCTGCTTGCTCTTCTATCTTAGCAGTATTGCAAGATTTGTCTTCCAGCTTGCTAGTTTTGGCTTCCATCTCTTCTATTCTGCTTCTTTCCCCTTTCAGTGTATTATCCCTTTCTGATATTTTATTATTAATCATCTAGACTAGGTTTTGAATAATTTCCAGTGCTGTACAAATCTTGTTTGATTGCTCTTGTAGTACTTTCCTGACTTCTTGTTTTCCTCCACCCCTTTTCAGAGTATTTGAATTTGTTTCCATATCATTCTTCTGAATTCCTTCTCAGGCAAATCCAAAACCTGCTCTTCGTTTTCTGGGGAGCCTTTGTGTGTCTCCAGCTCATTTGTCTCAATTACTCTTTTCTGGTTTGGGACATGTTTTGATATATTTTGTTGTGTTTTCTTTGTCATTTCCAGTAGTTATGTGGGGTTTTTAATGCTTAAATGGATGTTTGTTGTTGTGTTATTAAGCTTACTGGGTGTCTCCTGGTGGATATGATCAGGAGATAGGCTTCCCTTTTGCATGTAGTGCTTAGCAGCTGTTATTGGCTCTTGTGTCAGTGGGGGAATATTATGGAGTATGCTTATAGCTTGGCTATATGGCCACGACTGCTTCTTGGGTAACACAAGGAGAAAAAGCTCCTACCTCCAGAAAAAAATGTGTGATCAAAAGGACCAAAAGCAGAAGCAATATAAAAGCAGAGACAAAAACCACCACTTTGAAACAAAAATAAAACTGTGGCCGACTGTCCAGTCACCTTGCTACACAGGCAGTGTGTGTGCACCGTAGAAGCCTCAAGCCGTGTGTGTGGGGTGTCTGCTAGCTCAGACCCCTCTTCTAGTCACCACCATAGAGGTGCACAGATAGATATTGAGAAGTTAATGGGAGAAAAATTTTCTACTATTTTTGTCTCTGAAGGTCAGGTATTTGAGTGTGCACAGCGTAATTCTCAAGATAGTTGCATCCTGTTATGTTTGGGTTTTACAGATTGTTCATATGGTTTGTCTGTCAGGCCTGATGGGCCTGCTTTTTTCTTGCTACATAGGCCAGTGTAAAGGGTCCTGCACAAATTAATTTTAGGGCTGTGACCCCGTGGCTGACATCATAAGCAGCCACCAAGCTCTTTCTCTCTGTGCCATGGGGAAGCTATGGGCTTAGCATTGGACTTTTTTTGGGGGGTGTGCACCCACCTGCCTGAAGGCATCTGGTTTGGGCAAAGAAGGTGCAACATAGAGGAGGAGGAAAAAATGGGTAGAATCCCCCCGCACCTCGTTTTGCAAATGTCACTGCACCACTTTCAGTGCTGGCTTCCTGTGCAGGTCTGCCTGTAGCCCTGCCCTCTGAACTCTGCCTGGGTGAGGTGGCCGTAGAAGGAGTTCTATCTCGAGTGATTCCTCACTCACAGTATTTTCCTTTATATCGTGATTTTTCCACTTGTGCATGTGGGAAACTGATGCCCTACACCTTATGCTAGATCCAGAGCTCTGGTGGTTTTCCATGAGTGCAGTTTCTCTGGGTTTTCAATCCCTGCCCCATGGAGCCTTTCCTACCTGGCTGTCTCTGCCACCACCAAAACCAGAACTCCTATATGATATTCTTGAAAAGGCAGAACACTAGTGTTATAAAACAGATCAGTGGTTGCCAGAGGTTGGATGTAAGGGAGGTTATAATTAAGTAAGAGTAGCTTGAGGGAGCTTTCTGGGGTGACAGAAGTGTTCTGTGTTGTGACTGGGTGTTACATCAATCTATGCATGTGCTTACAGAACTGTACATACACACATGCACACATTTGTTTTCCTGAAATAAATATATATATATATATATAGTAACAGCACAAGAAACGTTTGCTGGACCACGCCTACACTGAAATTGTCTGAGGGATTACCTAGTATGGCTATCAGCAATCTTCACCATAGCCATACTAGCCCTACTAGGTAATTCAGTGAATAAGGAAAACCGTAGAAGAATTGATGCCATTGAGTTATGGTGTTAGAGGAGAATATTGAGAGTGCCATGGGCTGCCATAAGAACCAACAGATCTGTTTTGGAAGAAGTGCAGTCAGAATGCTCCTTGGAGGCCAGCATGGCCAAACTTCATCTCTCATACTTCAGACATATTGTCAAGAGGGACCAGTCACTAGAGAAGGATATCATGTTTGGTATGGTGGAGGTTCAGAGAAAAAGAGGAAGACCCCCAGCGAGATGGATTGGCTAAGTGGCAGCATCAATGGGCTAAAGCGTGATAACAATTGAGGTTGGCCCAGGATCAGGCAGTGTTTCGTTCTGTTGTGCATAGGGTTGCTATGAGTTGGTACTGACTCTATGGAACCTAACAACAACAACAGTCATCACCATCACACATTTAGCCATGTTTCAATGAAAGCATGTGATTAGCATTCAAGACGCCCAAAAAGGAGTGCTGTGCCAATAAGTTGCTCAGTTAAGCCATCTTGACCTTAGCCATTAAGATATACTAAATAAATTATTTTCTGCTCAAATAAAATTGAAATCTGCTGCAATTAAGTGAAGCATCCATAGGTATGTCACTGGGTCCATGTACACTGACTGGACAAATTAGCTTTTCCATTTCAAGACGTATGACATGTGGCCATCCCTTAGCCTAGAGAGTGGTTTCACTAAACTACATGTGGACACCAGACTCTAACTTCCTTCTCCCTTCCTTCTACTCCCCTACAGGAAGTCATTGCCCACTGGATTGCTGAAAGTCGCATTGCCATAGAGCAGATCCGCTTGTTGACCCTGAAAGCTGCCCATAGCATCGATACCCTGGGCAATGTTCATGCAAAGAACGAGGTGAGGACTGCCATCTTTCCAGCCCATTGGGCATTTCCAGCTTCACGGTGCTTTGATGGTACTCAGAGTATTGGAGGCCCGAAGGTTATTTATGGTTTAATGATTCTAAGTAGATGTCCCTTGCTAGTTTCCCTTCCACTGGACAGCTTTGGGCTATTATTATCAGGGTACAAAACACCTTAGAAATATTGAAATGCAGCAACAAGAAGTGGGGGAATCTTTGGCTTAGTGTTTTTAAGTGCCGTCAAGTCGGTTCCGACCCATAGCGACCCTGTATAGGGTTTGCAAGAAGCAGCTGGTGAGCTTGAACCACCAATCTTACAGTTCAAATGACTTTACAATCTGATGCTTTAGCCCAAAGTGCCACACCAGGACTCCTTAATACAAACCTTGAATTGTACCCCAGAGTGGGCAGAGGACTTAACCTTTCTGCTTCTGGCCTAAGGTTCTTGTGAAAAGTAATCAAGATTGCATAGCCCTGTGCTGCCACCTAGTAAATGTTCCACAGAAAGTCCTCTCATTCCTTCTCATGTTTCTGGTTTATATAGAATAAAGATTAGATGTTGACTTTTTAAAGTTCTTAAAAGAGGAAACTGATTAATGAAGAAGACCCGTGAGCTCTCTTTATAACCCCTAAAGTAATTAATATGATTTACTGGCAGCCTGGAAACATTTTGGGAGCAAGGAAAGTTATAAATAAATGAATAAAATATGATTTGAAAAAGATCTCTCTGTATTGACTGAAAAGGTACATGTATGAACTGAGTTTGGGTCATTAACTGCATTACAGTGGATCTTTTTGTTACCTTTCACCAAAGATCCTGTTTTAGTGATGAATCTTGTGTAGGAAAGCTCCCTGGTTTCATTTCACAAAGAAAACAGATTATATCAAATTTTCCCACATTGTTATAGTCTAAGAATGGAGCATTGTTTTAATATCTCGTTTCCATAGATTGCCATGATCAAAGTGGCTGCCCCGCGAGCAGTCTGTAAAATCATTGACCGGGCCATCCAAGTGTGTGGAGGTGCAGGTGTTTCCCAGGACTACCCTCTGGCTAACATGTGAGTGGTGGTGGTGGTGCTGGTGTCAGTGTGCCATCAGGTCAGTTCCAACTCACAGAGGCTATAAAGTTTTACAGGAGCATTAAGCTCCTTTCTTTCTCCTGTGGCGTGACTGGCAGATTCAAACTGCTGACCCTGCGATTAGCAGTCCAATGCATAACCCACATAAGCTTGAAATTAAAATCTATAGATACTTTGACACTAATTGTTTAAGAAGAAAATAAAGACACTAACTTAAGTGTTCCACTGCTAACCAAAAGGTCAGTGATTTGACCCACCAACTGTTCCACAGGAGGAAAATGTGGCAGTCTGCTTCCATGAAGATATACAAAGGGGCTTCAAAAAGTTTGTGGGAGATGGTGGCTAGGGTAGAGGTGCAGTGAGGTTCACTGGCAGCAATACCACAGAATACCAGGCAAAGCAGATCCAGGGCAGAGCTCCAAAACTCGGAACCACATAGATAGGAATATTTTAAAAGGTTGAAGGCTTATAGCTAGTGGAACTTGTAGCAGAAGTAAGAAATAGCGTACTTTTGAATTTGCCATACTCAGCTGTCTGGAGGACAACTTGGACAACACCAAATGGCAAGACCAAGCAGGGGAGCAGACACACCACGGAAAAACACTGCGGGAACCTTGGGACAAAGGTGGACAATACACTTTGTCAGTTTCGCTTTGTTCTGATTTTCTTTTTTTTTTTGGCATCTGTTCATTGGCCCCCCACTGTTTACCAACCTCCATTCTGATGACTACAGGGGGTGCTTGAGGGAGTGGACACTCCCTACCCTCACCATTGGTGGGTTCTTCTGCCACACATGCGCACAGATGCTTTCAGCCCACGAACCTGCCCTGAACTGTTTTTTGTGTTGTTTGTTTTTTTTTTAATACAAAAAAGACCAGAACAAGAGGTGTGGAGAGGGAAAAAGAGTTTAAAAACAAAACAGGCCAAAAATTCAATTAAATCTTGAGGTACAGCATAATAACCAACAGTGGCATCTTGAAATCTCTCAGGCAACTTTGAAGGCAAGAAGAAGAAAGAAGACATTAAAGTCATACAAATATTAGGCTACAGATTTTTTTTTTCTTCTTTCCCTCCTCTCCCTTTCCTGAAATTATAGATTACAATATCCAGTCTAGTTTTTGTTGTTGTTGTTTTACTGTTTTATGCTTCCTTTCTACCTTTGAGGGGGACTCTTTGTCTCCTTATATTACCCAATAAGAAACAGCAACTGCTGCCATCTAGTCAAGCTACAATCACAATATAAAACACCAAAATCCAGGCAAGAACCATTACCAACTCCCATATGCCAGGGAGGCAGACAACACCTGTGAAAGTTACTCTGCATTAAGCAATAAGAAGAGTGAAAAGAAAAGCCCACATCCTGATCACATCTACCTGGAAGCAATCAGAAAGCTTAAAAAATACCAAAACACATACTCAATTAAGTATTAAGGCCACAGATAAACACTAAACGTGTCCAAGAAGCAAAAGCAGATGACCATATCAGCACATGTCCAGAAACAAGATAAAGTGTCTGAGACAAATGGCCTAGAGGTAGACCTGGACTCCATTCTGGAAGGAGGACAGGCCTTGGAAATGCCTGAGAAGGAATTCAGAAAAATGATTATAAACTGTTTAAGTTTGTGGGACACTGGAATGAAAAGATAATAGAGAGCAGAGGCCAAACTCGGGATCTGACAAGATGGCTGGACTGCCCCACAGGATTATAAGGATTATTAAGGAAACTAGTTCCTGGCATTAAAGCAGAACCGGATGAGGTCAACACCCAATATTTTCATGTGATCACTGCTGGCCCCGAGGATTCCCCCTTTGAGATAGGGGTTTTTATAAACTTGAACTAGTCATATTCCAGAAGAATACCCAATGGCAGCTCCTAAAGTGCATTTCATGACCCAAATTTATCACCCAAATGTAGACAAGCTGGGAAGAATCTGTTTAGATATTCTGAAAGATAAATGGTCCCCAGCACTGCAGATTCATGCAGGCTTTGTTAAGTGCTCCCCGTCCAGATGATCCATTAGCAAATGATGTCACAGAGCAGTGGAAGACCAATGAAGCCCAAGCCATGGAAACAGCTAGAGCATGGACTAGGCTGTATGCCTAGTCAAATCAAATTGATTTGATCATCAAGTGTGCATCACTTCTCCTGTTCTACCCAGAGACTTCTTCCTTTTTTGTTTGCATTTAATGGACACAGTCTTAGCCACATTACAAAATAAAAGCCCAGACATCTTTAGTCTTTTGGTGATTCAATGCACATTAGCAATCTGTCTTGTCCTGAGTCGCTGTTGGAAAGCATGAGCAGATGCTAGAAGTATCATCTAGATTGTTGTTAAATGTATAAGGCATTGACCCCTCTCTGCATCTATTCACTTCTCCCCCATCATGGTTTAAGTATTAAGCACTGTGAATCAGTTAAGTGTCAGGAGTGTGGGTGTTTTTCTTTTACTTTTTTGTTTGAGGGGGGAGGTAGTTTTATTTAAAATTCATGGGCTCCTTTCCCCCCTTTTATGGTGCATTGGTTAAAAGCAGCTAAGCCGCTGTTCTTTATAATATATCCTCATAACCAAGTCTAACTTTATTTAGATGTTGTAGATGAACAAGCTTGATTGTTTCAAGCAAAATGGGAACATTAAACAAACATCACAGCACTCACTAATAACATTGTGACTTTGCTATGAAGTGTAGAATCCTTCCTTCAAGAAAAAGCTTGCGACAGTTTTGTATGGTTTGTCTGGAAACTTCTGTAAATCTTATGCGTTAGTAAAATATTTTTTTAATTAAAAAATAAAAATAATGGAATTTTTCCATGAACATGTGATGCCCCCTTGTACAGCTTTGGAAATCCTATGGGACAGCTGTATTCTGTCCTGTGGTGTCATTAGGAATCAGTATTAACTTGATGACAAGAGGGGTTTTTGCTTGTTTATTTAAACGTACTTGAAAGTGTCGTTGAAGGCTCCATGAATTAATAGAGGCACCTCAGTACAGAACTTGGCACCAATACATCGTTGTTCTTATGGTCGCCATGATTATTTCAGTCTATTATGTCACTCCTTCCACTGGGATGGGACGTCCCGCTGAGGGCTGTGGACTACCCATAGAGCTGGGGCTTCATTTTGAAGCAGGGAGGAGGGGGGAGGAGAGCAGGGCCAACCAAACGGAACAGGTCAGGTTGTGTGTGCAGTCGGGACCATTTACCACCTACAAGGAAGGCTTTTGCCGAGTTAGCAGCCATACCCGTGGTGATAATCAAATGTGCAGATTCTGATGGCTGGGAGTCAAGAAGGAACATTCTCCACGTACCATGAGTCCCTCACTACACATATTCACAGCTTCTCTATCACACTGGAGATAAGAGTCTGGGGGCCCAACATTGATTTCTTCTTTTAAATATTTGCTTTATAAATATATCATTCACTTCTGTGACTTACCTAAGCTACTTCTTAGATCTGGCAAGTTTTCATAACCTGCAGTAAGCCATTAAGAGAAGAACCCCACTTCCCTGTACCATTAAGATTCCACTTCCCAAGTCGGAAACTTGCATATGGCATTTCCCAAGCTCTTTGGTTTACTTCCTTTGATTCTCCTTGTATTCATTTTCTTATCCCTGCCTTCATAGAGTTTCAAAAACTAAAACTGTCTAATCTTAGAATCAGTGATTCACATGCAGGTATCATGTCCTCCTTTGTTAACTCTCCATCCCTGCCCTTTTCTTTTCTCCAGGTATGCCCTAATCCGGACTTTGCGCTTGGCAGATGGCCCTGATGAAGTTCACCTCTCAGCAATTGCTGGAACGGAGCTGCGCAACCAAGCTAAAAGGCTGTCGGCCAAAATGTAGGGTGTCAGTGTCGCACATTCCTCTGGCAGAAAGGAACTTTCACATAAACGTAACCAGCTCCAACATCTGAACCCCACTATATTTTTGGAACAACTTGAGAATAGTTGTTCCAAAAATATTTATCACTCACTTTTGGTATTGATTTTAGTGTCTATTTTAATCATTGAGTTTTATAGATTCAAGTTAAATAGGAAACTCCATCGCTCTTGTCAGTCTAGTACTTAAATAGTTTAACATTCATTTTTTTAATAAACACTCAAACTGTAAAGAGATCATGAAGTCAGTTGGAGTGCTAAAGCCAGCGCATAAAAATACCTTTGCTTTTAGAATTTTCAGGGATTATTCAATGTAAATGAATATGCAAACACTATTTAATCATTGTGTGGTGAAAATGCAGTGAGGTCTCCTTTTTGATACCAGTTTCAGGGTTGATTGAACAATGCCAACCAACTGCAGAAAGTGAAATAGTTCAATAGATGTTTGCACTAGAAGAAACCTAACTAAAGGGTTGCTTTAGAATATTTATCTTTAAAAGCCTCTTTATAATCTAACAGGAAACATTTATACAAAAATCCTAAAGTGGTAGGTATATAAAATTTCATAGAAAACATGGCATATTGTGTAAAGAAAAGTAATGAAGCCTAACTTAAATTTTTCATAAAATGTTAATGGGCTTAGTGGACAGGTGAAGCCACAGGAAACTTAGATAACTTTGAGAAGAGTTTAAAGACAGTTCATTGTGGGCGCTGTGGGGTTACTTGTAAACACCCTGTGGCTATTTGAAATCAGCAAAGTACAGTACAGTAGCCATTAGCCTCAGGAGACTTTTGGACACTGGAATGTGGTTAATGAGACAGGAACTGATTTCCTTCTATTTTAGTCAATTTTAATTCCCACATTAGACTCAGTGGAAAACTTGTAAGTTTGCTTCAAATAACTTGGAAATGTGGAACAGCCCGCTTTTTCAACTGTTTAGTTTCAGAATTAAGAAATGCTAGGTTTTGAAGACTTAATATGAGAAAAATGGAAACCATCTCATTAATATTTTTTATATGAAACTACACATGGTTGCCATGAATTGGAACAGACTCGACCGCACTTAACAACAACATTAATAAATGATATTATTTTGGATATGTCTGGTTACATAAAATGTATTATTAATGTCACCTGTTTCTTTTTACCATTTGAAGGTAGATGCTGCCAGAAAAATAACTGGTAAATTAAAAATATTTCAAGTTAAAGTATTTCTATTTCTAAAAATGTTTGAACTCTGTTTTCAGACATAAGTTCACCGATTTCCAGAGATCATTTCACTCATTATGCTAATTTCCCCTGGGGTGTGTGTGGAGGGGAGGACCCAAGAGAGATGGAAGCACCTGTATGTGTGTGTGTGTGTGTGTGCGTGTGTGTCCACGCGTGCGTGTGCTGGTGCATGCTCACAGACCACATGTCTCTTCTGCATTACCTTTGAGCCTTACTTTCTCTATACCTCATTTTCTTTCCATGCACTGGGGTTAGCTTATCTATACCTGACAGTTTGTTGTGAGAATCACTGAGGCCAGCTGTTATTGTTGGTGGGAAGTGCCCTTGAGTCGGTTGTATATACATAGTGATCCTGTATAGTTTTCAAGATGCAGCTGGTGAATCTGAACTGCTGACCTTGTGGCTCAAACCAACCTTGTGGTCCAGTGCTTATCATATAGGACCACACCAGGACTGCACTGAGACCAGTAAAACCCTTTATAATGTGGTGATGGTGGTGGTAGTTGTGTGCCACTGAGTCAGTTTCAACTCCTAGCAACCCCATATAGGTTTTCCGAGGCTGTAGATCTTCACGGGAGCAGAAACTCTCATCTTTCTCCCTTGGAAGGACTACTAGATTCCAAATACTAACGTTGCACTATGCTACCAGAACTCCTAATTTATAAATATTTGTATTTAAAGTGGGTAAAATCTTACAATCCAAGCTATTTAATCTTATTACTGTGATGTTTTTGGATAAGCACTAGACCTCAAAGGGGGTTTGAACTGAAAGGTCAGTAGTTCAAACCAGTCGCTCCTCGGAAACCCTATGCAGGGTTGCTATGAGTCTGACCCAACTCGACAGTACTTACAACAACAACCAATTTTTATATGTGTGTCCTAAAAGAAATCGGATTGTTTTTGAACAGTCAATTAAAACTTTTGCCTGAGACTTAGAATTTTCTGGCATTTTTTTCCTCTGTTCTTGAGGAAAGCTGTCTGAACTGTTTGTTGGGGTTTTTTTGTTTTTGTATCTGTGGTGAGCAGGTAACTGAAGTCTGGGAAGACACCATGATGTGTCACATGAAAAAGGCCGTATTATTTCTCCAGCAAAACATTTAGGATCCCAAAAAGGGTAGCAGTGCTTGTCCAGGGTAGTTACCAGGTAAAGGTCTCTTTGGTAACTGAGATTTTTGAGAAAAAATGTGACAGAAAGCTTGATTGATTATGGTGGTGTTGGTTATGTGCCGTGGAATTGGTTCCGAATCATAGCAACCCTGTACAGGGTTTCTGAGGCTGTAAATCTTTATGGGAGCAGAAAGCCTCATCTTTCTCCCACGTAACAGCTGGTAGCTTCGAACTGCTGACCTTGCAGTTCTCAGCCTGATTCGTAACCACTACACTACGCTACGAGAGCTCCTCTTGATTAATTACAGAGGGACTGATTTCATCTTCAACCTGCAGTTAGAGACAAAGGCTCCCCCAGGACCCACGGCACCCTGCTGTTCCAAACAACTGTGATCTGCTTACCTGTCAGAAAAGAACTAAAGTAGGTGGAAAGAACCAGAGTCTAATAGCAGTGTTTAGATAGTTTATGACTCAGTTACATAGGGGCTGAAAAGAATAAAACTAACTTTTCGAATTTTCCTTGAAGTTGAGAAAGAAAGCACTTCTTGCCCAGGCTTTGGAAGGGATCTAAATTAGTAAACGATATGGAAACTATGCTATCATGAAGGAGCCAGGCAGCCTTGGCCTTAACTTTGCCTTTCTTAGCACTAGATAGCTCTTCCCCAAGAAGCAAACAGCTGCCACAGAGCAATCAGCGGGCTCCATGCTAGCACTTCTGGTCAGCGCTTGTCTATTGCACATATGTCTCCAGTGCCCTTCCTTTACCAATCTGGAGGGGAAACTATTAAACACTCTGGTAGTATAGTGGGTTGCAAGTCGGGCTACTAACCTCAATATTGTTGTTGTTAAGTGCCATAGAGTCGGTTCCAACCCACAGCGACCCTGTATAGGGTTCCCGAGTAGCAGCTGGTGAGGTTAAACCACCAACCTTGCAGTTCAAACAGCTTTGCAGTCTGGCGCATTAACCCACTGCACCACACCAGGGCTCCTCAATTAGCAGTACGAAAATACTATCAGCTGCATGAGAGAAAGATGAGGCTTTCTGCTCCCATAAAGATTGACAGCCTCGGAAACCCTACTCAGGGTGGCTATGAGTCGGAATCGGCTCCACGGCACATAACCACCATCTTATTTTTGCCTGGTTTTCTGCAGTAACTTCCTAACAGGGCTTCTGGTCCATTTTCCCGTTCTCTCCTCTCTCAAAATGTTGCTGTGACTTCCGTTTCACTAAAATTCAAAGTCCTTGCCTGTGGCGTGGCGCCTGTCCCTGACACCTCTCTGATTCCATCCACCTGGCTCACTCCAGCACCAGCCCCCAGGCTGCTGTTCCAAGACCAAAGACAGGCCTCTGGGCCTCAGTTCTTTTTAATGTTGCTCTGCCTGACAGGAGTGACCCGAAATTTCCAGATGACTGCTCCGGAGTCACGTGATCAAAGGGCCCTTTCCACGGTTGCAAGCTCTAAGGCAGCAGCACGTGCCTTTTCTCCCTCCACCTCCGTATCTGCTCTTCTCTCTATGGCACGCAGCTGACATGTTTTGTATCTGGTTCTTTCTGGCCTGTCTGCTCACTAGAAGGCACACTGGTGGTACCGTGGGTTAAGCGTTGGACTGCGAACTGAAAGGTCAGTGGTTCCAACTCAGCAGCCACTCTGAGGGATCAAAATGGAATGTCTGCTCCTGTAAAGCTTCACCGTCCTGGAATCACTGTGGGTGTTCCTACTCTGTCCTATTGGGTCACTATGAGTCGGAATAGACTCACCAGCCACGGGTTGCATTTGGTTTCTGCTTCCAGAGTGTCAGGCCACTTGTTTCCTGCTCTATCACTTGCTTCACTCTTGTGTACTGGGGTCTCCTCAGTCCCAGGGCCATGCCTGACATCCCATAGGCACTCATGAAACTTGAGAGAGAATGAGTGAATAAACGGGGGTGCACAAAATGCCCTCCTAACGTGTGGTGAGAGGGCAAAGTGTGCACATATACATCTGCATACAGAACAGTGTAGAGCCTCAGCCCCACCTGTCACACACTAGAGCTAGGGGAGCTAGAGAAAGATGGGAACTGAGAAAGGAAGTAGGGGTCACAGCCATGGGCGGTGCCCAACAGTTTGGGCAGATGGATCAAATACATGTTGAATGAGTACTTAACAGTTCACGAGAACACACAGTTACTCCCCCGCTAACAGGTAATCTAAATCTGTTGGGCCCGAGGGCTGTAATCCGCTCCAGGTACAGAGGGAAGTCAGGACCCCTAAGAGAAACAAAACCACTTCTGGTGATTGTTAGAGTTTTCCAAATCAGCAGGATTGTGGGAAGTGTCCCCACTTAATTCCGGGCAAAGAGCACTTAAGATTGGCATTCCTGCCATAATATTTGTGTCTCTTTCTTCTCTTCAACACCTCTTTCTCATTGTGGCTGGGATGTGCTGTCACAAAGAAATCTACAGGCTTTCTAGCATGGTGTGTGCTCATGATAAAGTCTGTTAAACAAAGGCTTATCTTGGCTTTATCTTCACCCGAAACATATGTGAATAACGAAAGGGTGATTATTTATTCTGTAGCAATGACTTCCTCTCAGGGTCCCCTAAATGGGTACTGGTTAATGAGAATGGGGAGTCCAGGCAGGGTCTCTACAGACTTTTCCCCAGCCCTCCTTCATTCTGCCTTGTTGATGGCTAACAGTCCCCTCACTAGGAAGACACATTTGTTTTACTTTTTCAAATGGGCTAACATGGAGATTTACAGATACTCCACTCTTAACCGCTGACATATCCAACTGCATTCTTCCTTACCCACCCAACACTAGCCACACTGGCCTGCTGCTCTTCCTCAGGGTCTTTCCTCTTGCTTTACTACTCACCTAGAAAACTCCCTCCCCACCACCCACCCCATCTGCAAGGCTTCTCCTTTCTTGAAACCAAAAACTTTAGGTGGATACTTTAGAGACCCCCTATTTCAATGTCTAAGCTTCCCCAAACACATACACACACACTCTCCTTATCTCCTTGCCCTACTTAGGTTTTCTCCATAGAATTGTACACCTTGTAACATACTATACATTTTACTTTTTTATAATGCTTATTATCTGACTCTCCCCACGAGAAAGTATGAAGACAGGGATTTTTGTCATTTTGCTCACCGTTCTATCCTTGGTATCTAGAGCAATGCCGGAACGTCCTCAGGAAATGTTTGTGGAATGCTTGGATGTGTGCTAGCTCTGGGAGACAGCAACCCTGAGACGACCCTGAGACGTGTGGTTCTGTGTGTCAGAAATGCTGTTCACTGGAAATGCAGACACTTAAAGGAATACCAACAGCCGTGGTTCCGACCCTTGCAGAGTGTCAGAATCACCAGGGGAGCTTAACAGAGAACACCTGGGTCTAAGCCCTCAGGCTTCCACCGTTTTCAGTCTCCAGGATGCGTTTGCATCAAAACCACACTCAAGTGGGGGAATGAAATCGGAGTATTAATAGAAAGGAGTACGAATGCACATTAGGTAAAAACTATGTTCGTTGTTGTTGTTAGGTGCCATCCAGTTGGTACCGACTCATAGCAACCCCTATGCACAAGAGACCGAAACACTGCCTGGTCCTGGGCCAACCTCACTATTGTTGCCACGCTTGAGTCCATAGATGTTGCCACATTGCCAATCCATCTCACTGGGGTCTTCCTATTTTTCTCTGATCCTCCACCTTCCCAAACATGATATCCTTCTCCAGTGACTGGTCCCTCCTGGCAATATGTCCAAAGTATGAGAGACGAAGTTTGGCCATCTTGGCCTCCAAGGAGCTCACTAGCTGCACTTCTTCCAACACAGATCTGTTGGTTCTTTTCACAACCCATGGCACTTTCAATATTCTCCTCCAACACCATAACTCAAAGGCATCAATTCTTCTACTGTCTTCCTTATTCACTGTCCAGCTTTCACATGCATATGAAGTTATTGAAAATACCATGGCTTCGGTTAGGCACACCAACCGAATCCTCAAGCTGACATCTTTGTTCTTCAACACTTTAAAAAGGTCTTGTGCAGCAGATTTGCCTAATGCAATACGTCATCTGATTTCTTGACTGCTGCTCCATGAGTGTTGATGGCTGATCCAAGAAGAATAAAGTCCTTGACAACTTCAATCCTTTCTCCATTGATAAGAAAGTTGTTTATTAGTCCAGTGGTGAGGATTTTGTTTTGTTTTTTTACATTGAAATGCAACTCTTCCTGAAGGCTGTGCTCTTTGATCTTCATCAAGAAGATAGAAAAAGTCCTTTTCACTTTCAGCAAGCAAAGTTGTATCATCTGCGTATCGCAGGTTGTTAATGAATCTTCCTTCAATCCTGATGCCACGTTTTTCTTCATAGAACCCAGCTTCTCAGATTATTTGCTCAGCATACAGGTTGAATACGTATGGTAAACAAATACAACCCTGTCACACATCTTTCTTAATTTTAAACCATTCCGTGTTCCCATGTTCTGTTCGAACAACTGTCTCTTGGTCCATGTACTGATTCCACATGAGCACAGTTAAGTGTTTCGGAATACTCATACTTCACAATGTTGTCCATAGCTTATCATGATCAACACAATCGAAAGCATTTGCATAGTCATTAAAGCACAAGTTAACATCTTTCTGGTATTCTCTGCTTTCAACCAAGATCCATCTGAAGTCAGCAATGATGTCCCTCGTTCCACGTCATCTTCGGAATCCAGCTTCAACCTCTGGAAGTTCTCTGTCAATGTATGCTTGCAGCCGTTCCTATATTACCTTTGTTGTTGTTGTTGTTGTTAAGTGCCATCGAGTCGGGTCCGACCCATAGCGACCCTGTACAGGGTTTCCGAGGGTGTAAATCTTTACGGGAGTAGAAAGCCTCATCTTTCTCCCGCGCAGCGGCTGGTAGTTTCGAACCGCTGAGCTTACGGTTCGCAGCCCGATTCGTAACCACTACGCTACCAGAGCTCCTTTAGTAAAACTTTACTTGCATGGGATATCAAAGAGATTGTCCAATGATTTCCATATTCCATTGGGTCACCTCTCTTTGGAATGGGCACAAATATGGATCTCTTCCAATCAGTCAACCAAATAGTTGTCTTCCAAATTTCTTGGCATAGATGAGTGAATGCCTCCAGTGCCGCCTCACTTTCTTGAAAGATTTCCATTTTTATTCCATCAATTCTGGTGCCTTATGCTTTGCCAATTCCTTCAATGCATCTTGGACTTTTTCCTTCATTATCATTGGCTGTTGATCATATGCTACCTCTTGAAATGCTTGAACATCAACCATTTTCTTTTGGTACAGTGACTCTGTATTCCTTCCATCTTCTCTTGATGCTTTTTGCATCATTCAATAATTTGTCCAGAGAATCCTTCAATAATGTTTAAATTGAGGCTTGAATTTTTTCTTCAGTTCCCCCAGCTTGAGAAATGCTCAGCATGTTCTTTTCGGTTTTGTGACTCCGGATCTTTGCACATTTTGTTGTAGTATTTGACTTTGTCTTCTCAAGCTGACCTTTTGAAAATTTCTATCCAGCTCTTGTACCTCCTCATTTCTTCCATTTGCTTTAGCATCTCTATGCTGGAGAGCAAGTTTCAGTGTCTCTTCTGACATCTATTTTGACCTTTTCCTTTTTTCTTGTCTTCTTAATGACTTTTTGCTTTCTTCATGTATGATGTTCTTGATGTCATCCCACAACCCTTTTGGTCTTCGATCTTAAGTATTTAATGTATCAAATCTGGTCTTCAGATGGTCTCTAAATTCAGGTGGGATATATTCAAGTAGAAAATACAATTGGATCAAACTGAAGAATGTAGACTCATATTTTGGCTCTCGTGGACTTGTTTTTATTTTCTTCAGCTTCAGTTTGAATTTGCCTATGAAGAATTGATGGTCTGTTCCACAATCTACCCCTGTACTTGTTTTGACTGATGATATGGAGCTTTTCCATCATTTCTTTCTGCAGATGTAGTCAATTTTATTTCTGTGTATTTCATCTGGTGAGGTCCATGTGTATAATCATCTCTTATGCTGTCTAAAGAAGGTATTTGAAATGAACAAATCATTGATTTTGCAGAATTCTATCAAGTGATCTCCAGCATCATTTCTATGCAGTATGATAATATAAAGGAGGATGGTGATTATATACTTTATATATTTTTTTTTGAGGATTCTTGGTGTGGCGCTGTGGGTTAATGAGCCAGGCTGCAAAGCCATTTGAACTGCAAAGTCGGTGGTTCAAGCTCACCAGCTGCTCCTAGTAAACCCTATACAGGGTTACTATGGGTCAGAACCAACTCAATGGCACTTCACAACAACATACTTTTTTGTCTGGTGAGGGGAAATTTTACTCCAATGCATTACTTATGTTTAAGAGAGCTGGGAATCTCTGCATGACAGGGACTTGGTAAGCATTTCTAGCTTACCAAGGATGCTATGGTGTCGCCATACCTGAATATCATTTGAAAGTAAACTGGTATTTGTTTGCTAAGGTTGGTTAGGATTTCCAAGTAGAAAATACAGTTGGATCAAACTGAAGAATGTAGACTCATTCTCTTAAGACTGTAGAATTGATTTATAGCCAAAGACTCCTTTTGGCTCACTGGAACTAATAATAGCTTTGTCATGGGAAATGAAGGCAAGATTTTTTATTAAAAGCAATACTGTGATCAATTATTTCTTCCTAATTCATTCATTGGAAACTTGTGATGAGGTGTTTTTGTTGTTGTTGTTGTTGTTTTTCTTTTCTTATTCATTTGGTCCCCAAATGATTCACTTGCTACATTTAATTCAGTTTCGACCATCCCAACTACCATGTCTGTCTCCAAGTATCTGAATGAACTTTCACTAAGCCAGGAAATAAGATTGGAAGACTAGCCCTCTCATCAGATGTAGGTGTCAGTATTGAAAGGAGCAACCTTCCTTAGGAACATCAAGGTTCCATGAACTTCCTTTCACAGCCTGCTCTCATATGTACACATGGTAGCTGGTTTTCAGCCTGGGTGGCAGAAAGTAATACAGTGATCGTGACACCATCCTGGGTGGTATTTGACATCCTGTAGGCCAATCCTTAGGAAGAAGCCAGAAGAACCTAGGCCTGGTTGAGGATTTCAAGGCAGATCTGTTGATCTTGGCAGTCCACTCTCTTGCACTTGTTGTTAAGTGCCATCGAGTCGGTTCCAACCCATAGCGACTCTGTATAGGGTTTCAAAGAAGAGGCTGGTGAGCTTAAACCACCGACCTTGTAGTTCAAACAACTTTGCAGTCCAGCGCATTAACCCACAGCGCCACACCAGGACTCTCTTTCACTGGATGAGGCTCAATTCTAAATCCCAAGTCCAATGGAAACCTTTCATGCAAGAGGTCTCTCTCCTTCTAGCTCACCAAAACAGGGCTAATTTAATCCCAAAGAAATAAATAATTTGGTATAAAAATTCATACGGCATCTTTACACACTAATTATTTTCTCTTTAATACTACCTTTCTTTTGTTGGCAAAGCTACAGACAAAAACGATCCAGAAGAAAAGAAGAAACAGCTACTTCACAGAAGCCTCAATGAGTTGTCAGAAGTGAGGCAGGAACTCGGAGGGACTTAAATGTTTCCTTCCAGTTCAGTGATGTTTTTGCAGACACATGATTCTTTAAAGTGTGTCAACGAGTTTCCTTCACCCCACCCGTGTGAGGAATGCATATGATAACTGGACCTGCTGTCCTTGCTCTCAACAGATATTTCATACACTTGACAACTCACTTAGCCTAAGAACCTCTACCCATTTGTACTAGATAGGGCCAAATTTCTAGTAATCATATAACCTTGGGAAGATTAACTGGCTCTTACATGGGAAACAAAGGAAAAGCAAAGACATTTTCAAACTTTCTCTTTAAAGGTCACATTTCCACTGCAGAAAATTGAGAACAGACTTGTCTGAAATTACGTCAATGGAAAAACCTAAAAGTTTAGCCCCAAACTGAAGTAGGCTGATTTCTGAGAAGTTGGCATTGTTGAAAGTATCTCAGAATCAGAGGAGATTGGCCTAGAGAAGGGATTTATAATTCTGGAAACTATCACACAAAGCATTGACTCAGACAACCCTTGTCTTCATTAATGTCAAAGGTTGTTGTATGTGTGCTATTATAGTACGTGTAAATGTGCACTTTTTTTTGAATTGATTCATTCACCTGGGGGATCTGAAGAGGAAAAACACAGCCATGATCCCAGTACTCACAAAATTCACATCCTACAAGGATACTTCACTAAACCAAGGGCTCTAACAGAAAAGGCTAGGTTTCCCAGGAATCCAGGAAACTCCCAGCCCTAATGAATAAAAAGGAGAAAAAAGATGTTCCAGGTGTTTGAGGGTCTAAAGGAAGCAGAGAATGACAAGTCCTAGAAACTGAAAAGTTCACTACTGTGGTCCTGTTTTGTTGTGCCTAGGAAGAGCTATTAGGCACCATGACTATAATGGGTGCACTGGAGATATATTTGAGGTGTGGAAGTGACCAACACACTTAACTGAAAGGGGGGATGGGAAATGCCAAACATGATGTTCCTGGCTGTGGCATGACATCTAGCTAGACCAGAATGTTCACTGCGTTTTATTTCCTCGTTTATTTTTTCACACTGAAACCTCTTCTATAGGTGGATATATATCTATGTAAGACACGACGTTGGGACCCATTATGTAGATCCTTTCCTGTACATTCCTTGGAAGTGAGGATGGTTGAGACTTGTGTCATTTGCTTTGGCCATGTTATCAGGAAGGCAAGGTCCCTGAAGAAGGACATCTTGTTTGGTGTCTTATGTCAGTTCTCTAGAGAAGCAAAGCTTACATATCTGTATATATACATATCTGTAGAATCATTTCAAGAAAATAGCTCACAAGTTGTTGAGGCTGGAAAGTTCCAAGTCCATGGGTGAGATGGCAGGCTGTAGGCTTCTGACTCATATACCTGCAGTGTCTGATTAGCCCAAGATGAGTCCAAGATCAATAGGTAAGATGGCAGACTGCTGACTCACAGGTGCCAGAGACTAATGTCGCCCAGGATTGGCAGACAATATGGCAGACTGCTGGCTCAAGTTCAAAGAACAGGAGGTCAGATGACAACGATCCAGTTTTAGTGTCCAGATCCAGCAAAAAAGGAGAGCACTGACAGAAAGTCCATATATATTGGAAGTAGGTCTTCCTTTCAATTGATTGGCTACTAACAGAAGATTTCCTCATGGAAATGCTTACATTACATTAGGTGTTATCATGGGGGATGAGTATATGATAACTACCGTACTACTGTGGATCATGGCTCCACCCAGTTGACACACACCTCAACCATCAAATTTGGTAGAGGGTCAGCAAAAAAGAGAAAAAACCCCAATGAGATGTGTTGACGCAGTGGCTCCAACAGTTAGCTCAAATATAACAATTGCCTCATATGCATGTGAAAGTTGAACAGTGAATACAGATAACTGTAGAAACATTGATGCTCTTCAGAAACCCTATATAGGGCCACTATGACTCAGAACAGACTCAACAGCACTTAACAACAAAACAACAACATTGATCATATACTTGGATTGATTTTTAATCTGTTTCAGATCTATTAACCTTTTGTTTACCATGCCTGTTTCTGACTGTGTAAACTTTCTGTAGTCTTTTAATATGCTTTAAAATTGGGTCAAGAAAAATCCCTTGTCCATTTGGTCTTACAAATTTTTATAGTATTCTCACAAATGAGCCATGAAGTCATTTTGTTAATATTTTGGTTCAAATTGCATCAAGTTTAATTTAGGGACAACTGCCACCTCAACTGTTTCAAGAGGTAGCATATGATCAAGAGCCAATGATACTGAGGGAGGAAGTCCAAGGTGCACTGAAGGAACTGGCAAAGAACAAGGCACCAGGAATTGATGGAATATTGAAATCTTTCAAGAAAGTGAGGTGGCACAGGAGGCACTCACTCATCTCTGCTAAGAAATTTGGAAGACAACTATGTGGCCAACTGACTGGAAGAGATCCATATTTGTGCCCATTCCAAAGAGAGGCGACCCAACGGAATGCAGAAATCATCGGACAATCTCTTTGATATCCCATGTGAGTAAAGTTTTGCTAAAGGTAATACAGAAACAGCTACAATCATACAATAACAGAGAACTTCCAGAGGTTCAAGTCAGATTCAGAAAAGGCCATGGAACGAGGGATATCATTGCTGACATCCAATGGATCTTGGCTGAAAGCAGAGAATATCGGACAGATGTTTACCTGTGCTTTATTGACTATGCAAAAGCTTTTAATTGTGTGGATCATGACAAGCCATGGACAAAATTGTGCAGTATGAGTATTCCGGAACACTTAATTGTGCTCATGAGGAATCTGTACCTGGACCAAGAGGCAGTTGTTCGAACAGAACATGGGAACACTGAATGGTTTCAAATTAAGAAAGGTGTGCGACAAGGTTGTATTCTTTCACCATACTTATTCAACCTGCATGCTGAGCAAATAATCCGAGAAGCTAGATTACATGAAGTAAAACATGGCATCAGGATTGGAGGAAGACTCATTAACAACCTGTGATATGAAGATGATACAACCTTGCTTGCTGAAAGTGGAGAGGACTTTAAACATTTACTGATGAAGATCAAAGAGCACAGCCTTCGTTATGGATTACATCTCAATGTAAAGAAAACAAAATCCTCACCACTGGACCAATAAACAATATTCTTATCAACAGAGAAAAGATTGAAGTTGTCAAGGACTTCATTCTTCTTGGATCAACTATTAATACTCATGAAAGCAGCAGTGAAAGCTGGACAGTGAATAAAGAAGGCTGTAGAAAAATTGATGCCTTTGAATTATGGTGTTGGAGAATATGGAAAGTGCCATGGGCTGCCAAAAGAACCAATAAATCAGTTTTGGAAGAAGTTCAGCCCAAGTGCTCCTTGGAGGCCAAGATGGCCAAATTTCGTCTCTCATACTTTGGACATATTGTCAGGAGGGACCAGTCACTGGATAAGGATATCTTATTTGGTAAGGTGGAGGGTCAGAGAAAAAGAGGAAGACACCCAACGAGATGGATTGGCCAAGTGGCAGCATCGATGGACTCAAGCGTGGCAATAGTAGTGAGGTTGGCCCAGCATTGGGCAGTGTTTCATTCTGCTGTGCATAAGATTGCTATGGGTAGGTTCCGGCTTGATGATACTTAACAACAACAGCCACCTCTCTCTATATATATTGAAACATTCTGCTCTGTCTTTCCATTCAAGTGTTCTCTTATGTGTCTCAGTTTTGGATAAGTTTTCATATAAATCTTGCACATTTTATTATTTTCCTTTAAATA
Source organism: Chrysochloris asiatica (assembly GCF_000296735.1). NCBI lineage: Eukaryota > Metazoa > Chordata > Mammalia > Afrosoricida > Chrysochloridae > Chrysochloris > Chrysochloris asiatica. Next base: position 6,605,890 of record NW_006408546.1, on the reverse strand, counting down.
TTTTATTATATTTTGTGTGAAAGTGTAACAGCAAAGCAGGTTCCCATTTCAAAATGTTTACATGTTTAGTTGCAATGGTTACATTCTTCAGTCTGTGTCAGGGTTCTCATTATTTCTGCTCTGGCTGTTTCCCTTCCATTAATTGTGTTTCACTACCCCCTAAACTTCTCATCTGTGCTTTAGCATACCTGTTGCCCATTTGAAATTCTTTGTTACTATGTTAAAAGGGTGAAATTCTTTGTTATTACGATAAAAGGTGATTTGAGCGGACAGTTTCAGCTCAAAGTTTAGAGTATCTCAATCCAATAGTCTCAGGGATTCCTCAGTCCCTATGGGTTTTATGTTTCTTTGTGTTGTGAATATTGCTTTATTGTGTTATGAATATTTACTTCTTTATGGTTGCCATACATTATATACACAAAGTTTGTTTTTGTTTTTTTAAGTTTTGTTTTTAATTGATTTCTGTTGATATTGTTGGGTGTTGTCAAGTCAGTTTCAACATAGAGCACCCCTGTGTGACCGAGTAGAGCTGCCCATAGGGTTTGCTTGGCTGTAATCCCCAGAAACACAGTGTCAGGTCTTTCTAGCACAGAATCATTGGGTGGCTTCAAATTGCCAACATTTTGATTTGCAGCTGAGCACTCAACCATTAAGCCACCAGGGTTCCTTGTTGATGTGCCTTTATTATGTGTTGTCATTGTCATTGGTAAGTGTTGTCCAGTTGGTTCCGAGTCATAGTGACCCTGTATAGGGTTTCTGAGGAGCAGCTGGTGGGCTTGAACCACTGACTTTGAGGTTCACAGTCCAGTGCTGATCCTACAGCACTACACCAAGAGTCCCTATTATGTACTGGGGTTTTTTTCTTGTTGTTTTTTTTAAATTGTCTTTATTTTTAATCAAAGATGTCAAGAGTTCAAAAGACAAATCCTTATACAAGCCTAGTACTGACAAACAGCAGTGGTTTTCTCTCCTGACCTTCCCAAAATGCTAACTTCCCAATCCGATAGGCAACTATTTAAAAATAGTCCATGTGATTGACAAGCATGGCTCATTACTTCCATGTTTCTAAATAATATGCGCATGCTACTACATCCCTCCAACTTCAAGAAAGTTACAAGAATGATCACCCATATGCCCTACATGTGGTCTCACAGGTTCTTCAATCATTAACATTTTGCACATTTGCTTTTTTCTCTCATTTTCTTTTTCTAAGCTAGTTAAGAGTTAATGGCAGACATCATTTCAATTTAAAAACAATGTGACACTTGGGGGAAACTTGACCTTGTTAAAATAAACTATCAGATGTTGTTGTTACGTGCCATCTAGTTGGTACCAACTCATAGTGACCTTATGAACAGCAGAACGAAACACTGTCTGGTCCTGTACCAACCGCACAATTGTTGCTACATTTGAGCCCATAGCTGCAGCTACTGTGCCAGTCTTTCTAGTTGAGGGTCTTCCTTTTTTTCTGACTCTCCAGTTTATCAAATATGGTATCCTTCTCCAGGGACTGGTCCCTCTCGATAGTATGCCCGAAGTATGAGAGATGAAGTCTGGCCATCCTGGCTTCCAAGGAACATTCTGCCTATATTTCTTCCAACACAGATTGGTTTGCTCTTCTGACAGTCGATGGCACTTTTAATATTCTCCTCCAACACCATAAATCAAATGCATCACATTCTTCTAAAGTCTTCCTTATTCACTGTCCAACTTTCACAGGCTTATGAGGTTACTGAAAATATCATTGCTTGGGTCAGTTCACCTTAGTCCTCAAACTGACATCTTTGCTCTTGAACATTTTAAAGAGGTTTTGTATAGCAGATTTGCCTAATGCAATACGTTGTTTGATTTTTTCACTGCTGCTTCCATGAGTTGATGGTTGATCCGAGAAAAATGAAGTCTTTGACAACTTCAATCTTTTTCCCATTTATATGGATAGTGTTGATTGGCCCAGTGATGAGGATTTTTGTTTTCTTTATATTGAGGTGCAGCCCATAACGAAGGCTGTGGTCTTTGATCTTCCTTAGTATTTTAAGCCTTCTTCACTTTCAGCAAGCAAGGTTGTACCATCTGCATGTTGCAGGTTGTTAATGAGTCTTCCTCCAATTCTGAAGCCACATTTTTCTTCATATAATCCAGCTTCTTGGATTATTTGCTCATCATAAAGACTGAATAAGTATGATGAAAGAATACAACCCTGGTGTACACCTTTCCTAATTTAAAACCATTCAGTGTTCTCTTGTTCTGTTCAAACAACTGCCTTTTGGTTCCTCATAAGCACAATGAAGTGTTCCAGAATACTCATCCTCCACATGTTGTCTATATCTTGTCATGATCCACACAATCAGAAACCTCTGCATAGTCAATACAGCACAAGTCAACATCTTTCGGGTATTCTCTGCTTTCAGCCAAGATCTAGCTGACATCAATAATGATATTCCTTGTTTCACATCCTTGTCTGAATCCACCGTGAATCTCTGGCAATTCTTTCTCAATGTGCATTTGCAGTCATTTTGGATTATCTTTAGCAAAATTTTACTTATATGAGATATTAATGATATTTTCCAATGACTTCTGAATTCCATTGGGTCACCTCTCTTTGGAATGGGCACAAATATAGATCTCTTCTAGGCAGTTGGCCAGGTAGCTGTATTCTAAATTTCTTGGCATATTTATTCATTTGAGTGAGTGCCTCCAGTGCTTCAACAATTAGCCCCAGCCTTATTTTGGCTGATGATATGGAGCTTTTCCACTGTCTATTTCCACAGATGTAGTCAATTTGATTTCTATGTATTCTATCTGGTAAGGTCCATGTGTATAGTCATCTTTTATGTTGTTTAAAAAACAGGTATTTACAATGAAGAAGTCATTGGTCTTGTGAAATTCTATCATGTGATCTCCAGCATTATTTTTATCATTGCGGTCATTATTTTTCAAATACTTACCTCTTTGTTTATATTTAAGTCACTAATAATTATCAATACATCTTGATTGCATGTTGGATCAATTTCAGACTGAAGAATTTGATTGTTGTTATTGTTGTCAGGTGCCATCGAATAGGAACCCACTCAGAGCGACCCCATGCACAGTAGAACGAAACAACGTCTGATCCTGGGCCAACCTTACTACCGCTGCCACACTCGATGCCATCACTGATGCCACCTGGCCGATCCATCTCGTTAGGGGTCTTCCTCTTTTTCTCTGACCCTCCGTCTTACCCAGCATGACATCCTTTTCCAGCGACTGTTCCCTCTGGACAATATGTCCAAAGTATGAAAGACGAAGCTTAGCCATACTGGCCTCCAAGGAGCACTCTGGCTGCACTTCTTCCAAAACAGATCTATTGGTTCTTTTGGCAGTCCATAGCACTTTTAGTATTCTCCTCCAACACCACTACTCAAAGGCATCAATTCTTCTACGATCTTCCTTATTCACTGTCCAGCTTTCACATCCATATGAGGCTATTGAAAATACCATGGCTTGGGTCAGGCACACCTTAGTCCTCAAGCTGACATCTTTGCTCTTCAACACTTTAAAAAGTTCCTGTGCAGCAGATTTGCCTAATGCAGTATGTCATCTGATCTCTTGACTGCTGCTTCCGCGAGTGTTGATAGTTGATCCAAGAAGAATGAAGTCCTTGACAACTTCAATCTTTACTCCATTGATAAGAATGTTGTTTATTGGTCCAGTCGTGAGGATTTTTGTTTTCTTGACATTGAGATGCAATCCATACTGAAGGCTGTGTTCCTTGATCTTCATCAGTAAATGTTTCAAGTCCTTTTCACTTTCAGCGAGCAAGGTTGTATCATCTGCATATCACAGATTGTTAACGAGTCTTCCTCCAATCCTGATGCTACGCTTTTCTTCATAGAATCCAGCTTCTCATATTATTTGCTCAACATACAGGTTGAGTAAGTATGGTGAAAGAATACGACCTTGTGGCACACCTTTCCCAATTTTAAAACATACAGTGTTTCCATGCTCTGTTCGAACAACTGCTTCTTGGTCCAGGTACAGATTTCTCAGAATTACAATGAAGTGTTCTGGAATACTCATACTTCTCAATGTTGTCCCTAGCTTGTCATGATCCACACAATAGAAAGCCTTTGCGTAGTCAATAAAGCATAGGTAAACATCCTTCTGATATTCTCTGCTTTCAGCCAAGATCCATCGGACATCAGCAAGGATCTCTCTCGTTCCACAGCCTCTTCTGAATCCAGCTTGAACCTCTGGATGTTCTCTGTCAATGTATGATTGTAGCCGTTTCCGTACTACCTTTAGCAAAACTTTACTCGCTTGAGATATCAATGAGATTGTCCAATGATTTCCACATTCCTTTGGGTCACCTCGCTTTGGAATGGGCACAAATATGGATCTCTTCCAATCAGTCGGCCAGATAGTTGTCTTCCAAATTTCTTGGCAGAGATGAATGAGTGCTTCTTGTGCCACCTCACTTTCTTGAAAGATTTCAATTTTTTTTCCATCAATTCCTGGTGCCTTGTTCTTTGCCAATTCCTTCAATGCACTTTGGACTTCCTCCCTGAGTATAATTGGCTCTTGTTCATATGGTACCTCTTGAAATGGTTTCCCACCACGTGCATATGTAAGGGTTTCTTTTCAGCCACTGGGCTGGGCAGTGAGTGTATACCCTTCCTTTCTGGGAACTTTTGTCCTCTGCCCCTCTCCATTAGTATTTTTCTGGAACTAAAACTTTTGGAAAATGAGCTTCTTGAATTGAGCCTCTCTTTTATCTCCAACTTCTCCATCTTTTTTTTTTTTTAATACTCTTGCTTTTTAGATTTGACTCTTTCAATGTTCTTGTTTTTCATTCCTATTTAATTTTTTAAGACCTTATTCCATGAAAAATAACATATCCTTTTTTAAAGTGGCCTCCGGTTGTTTTGTAGCTGTAGAGTTTGATTTCTGAGAGTACTCATGGTAGCATCTGTTTTCAATGTTTACTTCCTCAGTGTGTTTTGAAATTGCCTTTGTTCTTCCAATTTCAGTTTTCTTCATGCTTCTAATTTTCCTGGGAGTTATAGCTGTCAGCATTAATACCAACGTCTGATATCAGAGCTTTCCACTCTGCTCAGCTACTTCAGTCAACTCCCTCATCCATGAAGGGAGTGGTATCATCCAGCACTGTATCAGCTGGTGACAGGTTCTACTTTCAGATACTCTGAATTCACCTTGATCATCTTAGGGCTGACAAGAGCATCTCTGGGCAACTCTACACTTAGAGCCAGCATCATTGTATTCCTCATCCTGCCTTAGATGCTGTGAAACCTGATGGGTTGATTTAGAAGGCTGTTTCAAGTCTGTGAAATATTAAGATGTGAGTCCATTTGAACTTAAGTTCTAATTGAAGCAGCCTTCCTGAATGTATGCACAAGTAAATATTTGTAGAATTACTTCCATATGACCTTTCTTTTTTGAAGACAAATGACTCATTCCTTGAGACTCAAGCCACATCTTTGTAAATTTTTCCCTGAGATAAAAAGTTCAACGGCGTGGGGTTCATCCTCTGCTCACAGCCACTGCCACGTTTGGCAGGAGACAGGGAATGAGTTGGATGTTCTTTGTAGACATTATATTTCATACAGAGCTGAAACCTCTTTACATACAATAACAACCACATAACCTTGTTATGTAAACCATGTATTCTTCAATGTTAAAAAATGTAAGCATATTGTTATTTGTATATATAACTCAGACTTTTCATTAACAATGCTGGGGCCTTTTTCTGCTCATACAGTTATTTCCCTAAATTGAGGCTTTGTGAAAATGATGGTAATATACACAACTTTGTTGTAAGCTTGATGACAAAACGAGTTCATTTACAAATACAACTCTGTTAGCAGTTAACTCATTGGACAGTAAGCACATCCATCATGTCCCTGTAACCACTGGTTTTAATCTGGTTTCTAGGCTGAACTTCAGTTTATTTTTTTTTCAAGAGACAGAACATTGGCAATCTTAGGCCAAATCTAATCTGCAGGTAAATGTTTTTGAAATGTTGACAGAGTTGCCATATTTAAAAATTTGATTTGGCATAGATGTCCAGACTTCCTGCTTCTCCTGGGCTTGGGATCACACTGTAGCCGGCCTGCTCCTCCCCCAGGGCACCTGCATTGGAGCCAGGAATGGGAAAGGATCTGCTCACCTGCTCCTGGCCTCATACAGCACAGAAACTGGAAACTGCTGCCAATCTGTCCTCCTGGAAATCAGCTTCCCAAAGAATTCTGTATACTCTAGGCTCTCCTACTCAATGGACTCCAAACTCCAAGACGCAACAGATCTGACTGTGTCAAGTCGGTGTTTCAGGTTCTCAACTGAACTCCTTCTCATCTTGGAAGCTAATGTGAGTTGTTCTCTGAGTGTTGTGTCTTGAACATCATCTGCTGATTGACAGGCTCAAGGGAAAAGATGTTTTGGTATGTAGGGAACAAAGGGTCTTTATGACCAAAGATTAGGACCATCTGTGAATCTGAGGACAAGATAATTACTTTTAGTTAGGGGTTACAGCACCATGACACCTTTAAAAACAAATACAAAATTTCAAATTGCTTTATGTAGACCTAAAGAACCTTGCAAAACATTTTTTTATCCTAATCTGATGCCAAGGATAAAGATAATGAGAAAAAACAGTGTGTTAACAATGACTGATTTTGAAAAACATCTCTGGCTTTATTATTACTATTGTTATGCCTCACAGTTCCCAAAACCCTTTCACGCAATACTTGATCCTCATAATCACCTTTGTGAGGGGTGAGTGAAAAATGATCAGTATTATTTTATCAAAGAGGGAACAAGCTCAGAAGTCTTTTCCTGCCTTGGTCACCTCCCCTCTGGGCAGCAAAAGGGAAGTGCTTATTGTAACATGCGGACACACATTCCCCAAAGCTAAGTGATTAAATTCTTAGGCAACAGGCTGTCAGAAAAGACCAAGGTTATCTGCAGTATGTTTTTCTGGATTTCTGAACTGCAAGGAATCCTGAGCTGATTGTCTAGTGATAATCTGAGGATTTATAAATGAGACCTCTTGTCTGTTTCTGGTTTCCAGTGTTCTTCCACTAACTGCTCCCTCCCCAGATGGGCTATGTGATACCAGGGTCTGGAGATCTGTAAGCCCTCCCAGTTCCTCCCCAAACACACTAAACCAGAGGGCTCATGTCTAAGTCACAGTTAGCTCTGGATGTCTGAGGCTCAGCTTTTACTGGACCATAGTGTCACCTTGATGGTAATCAACAACTATACCAACCAGGAGTCCCTGGGTGGCATGAACAGTTAAGCACTGGACTATGACCTGACAGGTTGGTGGTTTGAACACACCCAGCAGTGCCTAAGACAAGCCTGGTAATCTCCTTCTGTAAGGTCAAAGCCTTAGAAACCCAATGGAGTAGTTCTGCTCTGCACACAAGGGATCACATACATGAGTCAGAAACAACTGGATGGCCACACACGTCATACACCAACCATATCAGACACTCCGTCCTCTGCAGGGTCTTTGTTTTCCTATTACCTGGCTCATGCTGTCTCACTTCCATGGACTGAGGGAAACTGAGTCCACACTTCTGTCTCAGATAAAGCCTTCACACTAAACGATAAAAACTCAATTTCCCCCATTAGAAACACTGGCTTGAGCTTGCTGCTGCTGTAGGACAGTGGCTCACAACAGAGACATTAGTGTCAACTAAAAGTAGTTTTGATTTCTTACTCTGATGCCAGCTGTGAGACCTGCAGTAAGTTACCTCTCTAGACCTCAAATTCTTGACCTGGACAACTTGTTCTGAGATTTCAGGAGGTTGTGTGGGTGTACAACACCTGATGATAGGCACAGTAAATGTTCAAGATGGTTAGGCAGGATTGGTATTTGCACATCATTCCTGGTGTAGCACTGTGGACTAATGTGTGACTGCAAAGTCATTTGAACTGCAAGGTTGGTGGTTCAAGCTTACCAGCTGCTCCTTGGAAACCCTATACAGGGTCACTATGGGTCAGAATCAACTCGACGGCACTTAACAATAACAACTGTAGGTGAGTTCAGATGACCATTTGTACTATTGTTTGGGACTATCAATTGGTTTTGATTCACAGCCATCCCATGTAAGAGAGACAAACTGCCTCACGGTTTCCTAGGCAGCAAAGTCAGTTTGAACTGCAAGGTTAGTGGTTCAAGCTCACCAGCCACTCCTCAGAAATCCTATATAGGGTCGATATGGGTTGGAACTGACTTAACAGCACTAACAACAACAACATCCACATCTGGGAATTGATATTAGTATGGCTGACATACTAATGAAGTTAGGAATTATCAGATAAATCCAAATGGATTATGAATCTGTGCTGACTAAATCAATTCTTAGAAATTAAGGTCTATATGAGGTCTTTAAAGAGAAAAATTAAACTTGAACAAAGATGTCTCATTAACAAAGCAGTCAATCCCCTTTATTTTTAAAATTTTATGTACACATATGAATGATCTGTATAATGTACATTCAATATAGAAAGCTTTATATATTTGATAATGTATAGAACATTTCACAATTACACTAATATCTTCCATAACATCTTGACATCGTTCTTAAATTTAAGTTTTTTGTTTCTGTTTTTTTTTTTTTTACAAGCTCCTTTGCAATTTGGTAAAGCCAGTTCTCTACACGGATGTGTACTGTCCGCTCTGGGAAAGTTACTGACTGAGGAGCCCAGTGAATGGGGCAGGGACAGACCTAACAGTGCTCAGTGGTGGGAGGACAGTCACACAGACACGATGCAGGAGATGGAGACACCCTTTCCAGGGACAAGTGACTCAGCTCAGTTTCTGTAGACTGCAGCTCTACCCCACAGTTACACTAATTCAAAAAACATTATCAAAACTAGGAAGAAAAGTTTTGTCTTTTTGATTCACAGTCTTGTAAACAGATATGAAGGAACAAAATGTGCTTACATACACCAAGAAAAAAGATTCTTGCGTACCCACTTAGGGCGATCCACAGCGTACTTTCTTATAACGTTGATACAATTAGAATCACTGACTGTTTTCCCAAATAAAAATATATTTATAGAAAAAAGGAATAACACTGTCATGAAACCAGGAGAAAGGCAGTAAGAGTTTGCTTCAACGTATCAGCTGGAGGAATGTGGACTTGGCACTGGCCTGTCAGCGTTTATTGTCTTTCACGGATATTTCAAGTCTGATAGCCAAGGTCACCTGCCTCGTGGTCCACGGGAGGTGGCAGGTTAGACATGACTGATGAGGATGCCCCCGCGGTAAGGTAGCCAGCAACTCCAGGTCCTGCAAGAGAGAAAGAGAACACACACTTCAGGGAACAGTCGTGTCAACACACGGACCTTAAAAACCCGCCAGACCCTGGCCAAGCACCCCTTCACAGGGAATGGGTAATCTACGAGAATTATCTAAATGGAAAACTGTCCGTGACAAACAGCTACATAGCACCATTTTCATGTTTTACCTTTACTACACGACAAAATTAAAAATCACCTCAAAATTTATACTGGATAGTAAAAGCCATGTGGAAACCTGAAAAATATTTCCATCTCACATCTTCTGGGAAGTTTAATCTTTCCAAAAAAAAAAAAAGCCTGGGCATTGAAAGGTAATTACGTCAAATGGAAAAAATGGGAACAAACAAAGGAAAGAAACTCAATACTCTGTTATCCCATCCAAAAGTCAGACTTTTAAAGAAATTCCCAACATAAACACATAAATCAACACTAAAGGTAACCATTTTTCATTTGGTGTAAAGAAAAGCTGTTATAACAAATAGCACCAAACAAACAAGTGTTGCTATCGAGGTCTCTGGAAGAGTATGGAAGGCTCTAGATATCTGCCATAGGTCAAAACAAGAAGACTATAGAAAATGGCATTTTATATGTCTTCGTTAATTCTGACAGTCTCTCATGAAAATGCTACATATGCCAGCATGTATCAAGATGTGTCTCTAAGCATACATTGGTCTTAGTCCTCTTGTTTATTTAAACTTTTGTATAGACATTTAACTACAGCTAGAAGCATAGCACAAACTACACAAAGTACTACAGCATAATATTGTGTACAGAGCAATAATACTGTTAGCTAAAACTGTAGGAAACAAGGCATACGACTGAGGAACACTAAATGGCTAGGACTAGAAGGGCAGTGGAAGCGGCATGCATTTAGCAAAACAGTTCTCTACCTGCTTCAGAGAGCTACACAGAAGTTAGCAAGCTGCCTGGCAGAGCAGTTCTAAAGCCCACTCCTGAGGTGAAGGGGGCTGCTGCCAGTTAGAAGGGAAGGAGAGACACCTGAGGGGAAAAAAGAAATATAAGCAGCGAGGGAAGTTGTGAGGAAGTGCAAACAGTAGAGCAGTTTGATGAAGGCCAAGGCATAACGGGGCTGATGAACACAGTTCAGGTTCGTCTTGCTTGCAGTACCACTGAGCAGGACACTGCATCTGGTGTGCAATTACACGGCCAGCGACCACTCAGGCTGCATGAGCTGTGACATCCTAGCCAAAGTGCCAAGACACTGGAAATCTTGTACTAATAAAGGGGACTTTTCGTCATTAAGCCACTATGAACCTGCATCTGTAATTTGGGCTTTGCTGCCCATGAGCCCCAGGAATGCCCTTATGACTTCCTGTCTTTGGCCAAACCAGGATGCCAGGCCTTCCACAGACTGCTCAGAAAAGACCAGCAGGCCAGCGAGTCCCTCTAACAGCGAGGGTGAGGGCTGAATATCACACCGTGACATCACTTCCCACCCATGTATCAGTCTTTAGCCTTGAGTAAGATTACTGCAAAACTGAAAAGTAGCTCTCCCCGAGGATGTGACCCTTAGGAATAAAACCCTGAACACCAACCACAGATTGATACGGTTCCTCAGTACTTCTGACTATGGACTCACATCACATCAAAACGCTGTGAGACCAAACTGAAGATGGTGTGCTGAAGCACCCTGGTCACTAACTTTCAACTTGTTTAAGGAATGACTTTTTAGACACTTCTTTTGACCTAGATATGAATGGAAAGAATTACTGAGACACTGGGGGGCACTGCAAACTGAGAAAGTTTGGGCATCTATGGACCACAATCTAAATTATGAAACAAGGAACCTAGGATTCTCCAGAGGGGACCAAAGTCTAGTTCCCCCACCATTTGCCTTTTGAGGGAAGGGAAAGACAAATCCATTTCTGGATGTTTCTGTAAATCAAGTCTGAGATGCTCTCTCCCCAGTGCCACCAACCTCTCCGTGAGGCCATGGATGGTTTCTTGGGGCCAGAAGGTGCTGTCTGGTCCATGAGGATAAGGACACAGCAGTTAGTTGCCCCACAGAAAGGTGGACAAAGAGCAGAGGCGGCCAGATATGGGGGGCATGTAGAGGCACCAGGCAACACCGTGCAAGGTGTTAAGACTGCCCAAATTGTGTGATCTTGGTCAGGTATAAAGAAAAGAGCAAAAAAGTCATAAAAGCAGGTTTAAGGAGAGGCCAACTGCTCTATCTCTCCCTTGCATGACCTCAAGAAGTCAAGTTCTGCAGAAAAAGTTCTTCACCTCTAAATCCTGCCCCTAAAAGCATCATCACATTGGCTGGCATCTAACTCTTTCTGTAACATTTCTTCTTTCTTATTTCCCTGTTGTTAAGTGCCCTTGAGTCAGTTCTGACTCACAGCAACGCTGTTTAGGGTTTCCAAGAAGCAGCTGATGGGTTTGAACCACCAACCCTGTGGTTCGCAGGAGAGTGCTTGTCCTATACACCAGGACTCCAGAAACAAACTAGACAGACTTATGTTAATCTGTCAATTGCCTCTTCAAATACTGAGCATATGACTGAAGGCATGTGCTGGGTAGCCAGGGAGAAGACAAACAAGAAATGTACATTTGGTCACTTTCTCATCCTACTTTCAAGTAGTAATTAACTTTTCCTTATCAAACTACTTCCTTGTCAAACTCATCCTTAAACGTTGTTAGAAGGAGGGTTCTCATACCTGACTTGCAGACTGATTACAGGGGGGCTGGCTACAATCGGTCATCTTCTTTAGATTGAGGCTAGGGTAGGGTAAACCCTAATTTAACAACATCCCAATTCAACACAACATGTATAAAGTTCCACAGAAAGGGATTTTACCATTATTAGAAGAACGTGTCCCTATTACCAAACACACGACACAGTATCTCAACACAAAAGCAAACTTTTCGCAAGCTATTAACACACATCATTTCAAGTGGCACTGAGTTAAAAACTCTAACTCTTTAGTATAAAGTTCCAAAGATGGAAAAATCTTCTCATGCAAGTGATGTCTCACCAAAAGCACATCCTAGATTGTTATGTGCCAAAAGGTGAGCAGTTCCTACACAAGCACAGTGCAGATGGTCCCCGATTATCCTGTGTGGACCTGCCTGCAGCCTTCCGTGATGCCCTTTAGAATGGCAGCACAAATGCCAGCCCTCTTCCAAACTGGGATTGATACCATCTTCTCCGCTTACTAGCTTTATTGGAACTCTGCCCCTTGTCCTGGCCAAAAGATGTGAAGAAGCTTGTAAACTCCAACGTTTCTTCTGCCCTTGTTGTTGCTGTCGTTAAGTGTTGTCAAGCTGATTACAATTCATTGTGACCCTGGTATAGGGTTTCCGAAGGAGCAGCTGGTGGGTTTGAACTGCTGACCTTGTGTTTTGCAGCCCAGGGCTGATCCTACAGTGCCATACCAGGGGTCCTCTTCTTCCCTAGCCCCCCTCTATTTCCACAGTTCCTTCTCACACCTCATTCAGAAAAGACCTCAGGGGTCCAAGCACAGAAACCTTTTACTCCCTGTACTTTTTGTCTATAGTTACTAGGGGATCCATGGGAGTAGGGGACAAAATGATTTCCAAAGGAAGCCCCTGCCTCTGAAGACAATTCTTGTCTCTACTGCATTCTAAGCTCAGACGTTTTATTTATGAAGTCAAGCCAATGAATGTTAAAGTACAATGGAGAACAAACAGAATACCTTCCTGTAGGAAAGCTTAAACCAAAATATAGCATTGAAACAAATACCCCGTGCTACCATGGAGTCAGATTATGACTCCCAGCAACCCTACTGGACAGAGCAGAATTGTCCAATGGGGTCCCAAGGCTGAGTGACACATCTTTTTTCTGTGGAGCAGCTGGTGGGTTTGAATTGCCGACTCTGAAGTGACCAGTCCAGTGCTGATCCTACAGTGCCACACCAGGAGTCCAAAGTCATCACAGTGGGGAAAAGAGAGCAGTACTGTCACAACCAAATCTAAAATTGAAAACAGGTAAAACGTTCTCCACATTTTTTAACACTGATAATTCAGTCTTTTCAATATATAAAATTCTACTCTGGTGTGGTGTGTCGTAAGATAAACGCGGGACTGCAAGGTCAGTTTGAACCATAAGGTTGGTGGTTCAAACTCACCAGCTGCTCTTTGGAAACTCGCTATTGGGTCATTAAAGTCTGAACTAACTCGACAGCACTCAACAACAACAGATATTACTAACTGTGAGCACAATGGCTCCATACACCAAGCACTGAATTGTGAACCACCGAGTCTGTGGTCACTCTGCAGAACATGAGGCTTTCTGCTCCCATTAAGATTCAGTGCCTTGGAAACCTTGGAAACCTATCAGAACCCAGTGGAGGGCACTTAACAACAAGAACAGCATATTAGTAATCAGGATTAGTAAAGCAGTTACACTGGTATGAGAAATACTGGTAATTTTCTTTCTCTTAGTTTCCTGGTGGCAAGAGGGCACAGAGCTGACACCTTTTAGAGTCCAAAATTTCAGGCAAATGGCAAGAACCACCCCAGATGTAGCGTAGTGGTTACGAATCGGGCTGCGAACCTTAAGGTCAGTGGTTCGAAACTACCAGCCGCTCCGCGGGAGAAAGATGGGCTTTCTACTCCCGTAAGGATTTACACCCTCGGAAACCCTGTACAGGGTCGCTATGGGTCGGCTCCGACTCGAAGGCACTTAACAACAACCCCAGATTCTTTAGGGTTACTTTTTAACTGAAAATTTTTTCTTCTTCAGTTGGAGCCAATATGACAACTTATTGTTGTTTGAAGTTCCGTCCTTGTGGTTAGCAGTCCAGTGCTTATCCTATAGCATCACCAGTTTTCCCATATATTCCTGTCCCCACCCCAAAGGAAGCACAAAGCCTAGATAGCTACTAAAATCCCAGATTCCTTACTGGAAGCTTGTAAGAAAAAAGTTTTATTTATGATTGTACAGATCCAGAACTTCAATCTGTTATTATGGCAAAAATGGAATAAGACAACTATGCTTTTGATACTGGGGTGTGGCACTGTGAGTTACTACACCAGACTGCAAAGTCAGTTTGAACCACGAGGTCGGCAGTTCAAGCTCACCAGCTGCTCCTCAGAAACCCTACACAAGCCCACTATGGGTCTGACCTGACTCGACGGCACTTAACAACATCCCTCATGAATAGCTGTTTCTCTTTATACATGTGTAAGGCTACCATTTAAATACAGACATGCTTCAAGTATGACACAGGACATGATTAATGAAGTGGCTCAAAACAGAGCCAAATACAAGCTGCTTTAGTTAGCACACACCTACCACCACACTTTACATGCTGTACAAGAAGATCAAGTACCAGACGAAAAGCAAAGTGCTACAACATGCCCACAGCTGGTTTGAGAAAGGTTCACCTAAGAAAACACTCTAAGTGCTCATTTAGTCTATTCAGGGCAACAGGAAGGTGCAATGTCTCAAGGTAACCAACCAGCTGTGGCTTACCTGTGAGGTATCCTGCTGTTTGTGACTCAGAAATGAACAAATCATGTTTCTGATCTTTGAAGGCACTCCAGACTGAAGAACGAGACAGGATTTCATTTACCTACAGAAGTAAAGCAAACTCTTCAAATATCAATAAATTAAGGGCTGTGTATTGGAAGATGGAGTCAACGAGAAAAATCAAATGCCCGGGACAAAGAAGATTAGCTGAGATCCTAAAATGTAGTTCGACCCAATAGTCATCAGACTTTCTTTACCACATCCCATCAAACCAGACCTGAAGGTGACCTTAATTTTCACTCTAAAACACCATGATTTCAACCTACAGTTAACCGACTTGTATATAATTCCAGCAGGAAGATTCCTGTAAACTGTAACAGCTGGCTAACAGTGTGGTAGGGGTTAACGAATCATTCCTGATGAAAACAAGGTGTGGGGAAAAGAGCTCGCAAACTTGAGCCTAAGATCAAAATCAGTCTGTCAAATTATGAGATGTAATCCTCATGGGAAATAAAAGTACATTCTTACAGAAAAGATGAGAATGTAATGCAAGTAAAATGGGTAACTACTATCTAGTAAAATACATACAAGTTTGAATATAAACAATGTGTGTGCCTGTGTTAAACTGCACTGAAAACCTTGAGGTGTCACTGAGTTTACTGTAACTATTCAGTGTGGACTCTTTCTTTCCCCACCATACTCTTAATCTAAACTCCCTCTTGAAACCTTGTAAGCCAGTCACTTCGTGCCTTTATTGCCCCCTCATTTTAGGTAACCAATGTCTAAGTTGCCTGTCTCTATCTACCCTGTGTACAGAGGGGATACCATTGATACTTGATGTGAAGACTCCTTCCCTCTCTGTTGGTATTTAGATTAACTACCTCTCTGAGTATAGGTCAGGTTCATCAAATTGTAGAAATTTACCCTTGTTTACTTTATGAAAAAAAAATTTTTTTTTTTTTTATAATCTTCCTCTAGTTGAGATCTGATTATCAAGCCATTGAGGCTAGGTCAAAAGGGTACTGTCTACAAGTTTGGGTGTTCTTGTGCATCTCCCCTCACTTCATATCAGCTGGATGCTTCACTCTCAGCCTTTTGTGGCTATGTCCTTGTCCATGGGCTCAAGCGTCCTCAGGTCTCACCACACATCGG
This sequence comes from Chrysochloris asiatica, assembly GCF_000296735.1. Lineage (NCBI taxonomy): Eukaryota > Metazoa > Chordata > Mammalia > Afrosoricida > Chrysochloridae > Chrysochloris > Chrysochloris asiatica. Next base: position 6,589,974 of record NW_006408546.1, on the reverse strand, counting down.
ACCAACCAGCCCTTCCTTTTCTCTCTCTCATCTCCAGGTCAAATGGGAGTCAGTGGACTGAGGTTAAACTCAGCCCATTTCTTCATTAATTTCCTGTTTCTTTTGTTGTGTCTTATTTGTGTATTAATGTTTTTCTGTTGTATTTGCTGACTTTGGGGGTGTTCAGTAATTTAATTTTCCTCTTTGGTTTTATTCTGTAGTTCTGTAGCACTGTCTACCAATGCTCTTTTTGTAGGTTTACATTGACTTCAGATGAAGTTTTCCTTAATGTATCCCCTGTGTCTGCGTGTTTCAATTATATAAACAGTGCGGGCAAGACCATGGCTTTGTGAGTATGAGTGTGGCGATGGCAGACTAACCTGTTCTCCGTGCTGCAGGCTTCGAGTCATTGCCTTGAGAGCTTTAACAATCTGAGCCTTAGTGGCAGCTGGGCTGTCCAGATTTTCAAGGCCAATGCCTTCTAGTAATTTTAAGAGGTATGGGACCAGATCTGCTTTCAGGGCCTAGAATAACATATTAAGTATATATGAACATACAGAAAAAGGTTAACCATCCACTAACAAAATAATTTCACCACCAGGATTAAGCCATTTCTAAACTGTTTTCACACTGCTTGAATCCTACAAACAGAAAAATTTTTTTAGCATGTCATAATAACTATGTTCCTATTATTTAATAGGAGTCCTGGTGTGGCTCTAAGCACTGGACCGCAAGGTCGTTTAAACCACAAGGTTAGCAGTTCAAACCACCAGTCCTTCCAAACAGTTGTTGTGAGTTGGAACTGACTCTGCAGCACTTAGCAGTAACAGTGTTATTTAATAAGAACTTAATCCATGCCATCAATTGTTCTGAATGCTTCTTATTGTTGTTAAGTGGTGCCGAATCAGTTTCAACCCACAGTGACCCTGTATAGTGTTTTCTAGGAGTGCCTGGTGAGCTTGAACCACCAAACTTGAGATTCACAGATTCTGCAAGCCCAGTGCATTAACCCACAACTGATTATTTCATTTAATCTTCCCAATAACTCGGTAAGATTGGTATTATTAGTATCATAGATAGAAAATCCAATGTGTGGAGGGTGGATAAACTTCAGTCACAGAGCTGAACAGCAACACATTCTGTATCTGGAACCTCAGTTTTGAGCCACTCCCCTCATTAATGGCAGCAAGATGTAAAATATCTTACTAGGTTTTTAAGATTTTCTTACAATGTCTTATGCATTTCATATTAGCCTAGCATAAGCAGTCTTCAGGTATTATACGACTTTCACTGTCCACTTGGGAAGTCAAAGGGTTGAGATGGAGGCAACAAACATCTGCTGAGTGTGCCTCTTCTTTTGGATGCTATTCTTGCATTACCTCACTTAATTCTTAAAGTGACCACTAGAGGTAGCAGTATTTTTACAGAATCTGGGAGTAGTAAGTATCACCCCTGATGTCATAGAGACATCCAGTGGCAGGCCGAGAGCTCATGTTCTCTCCAACACATCAAACTAAACTCTACAAACCAAATGTAAGTTGGAATCTCAGAGGATCCTATAAAGCCTTGGGATATTGCTATAAATACCCAGTGCCACTACCTGCCTAAGGGTGGGTGACATCAGAAAAACACCTGTGAAGTAGAAGGGCTTTGTATTCAGAGTAAGGATGTAAGATTCCACTCTAGCATCTGGTAGGTAATGGGAAGCCTCTAAAGGATTTTTATATGAAAAGTGACCCAGTTATAAAGCTATGTTTTAGAAAGCAGTTTTCTGCAGTCATTTAAAAATGTACTTTTTGTTTCAACTCCTTAACAGTTTGTCTATTCCACACAAGTTCTATTAGGTGGATAATTTCTCTGAAGAATAAAGTAAAAATCTCGGCATGCATCATGAACATTACACTTAAAAACACAATTCAGAAGAAATTTTTCCAGGGAGGCTGAAGTAAATTCTACACAGTAAGCTAAGGATAAAATGCTCAATAGATAAAAAAGTGAATATTTAAACATCTAAAAGTACTTTGAATTCATTTAGAATTTTGGCACTTGACCTCCTTGTGACTGTGCATTATATATAGATATGTGTATGAGTTTGTGTATTAATTAAATAATCATACATACACTAACTCAGAAGTTAGCTTTCTAGAAAACCTACAGGAAACCAAACCAGTGCTAAATAAGGAAAAATCCATTGGTCTGATACATTTGTTGTTCTAAGCAGTACTGAATCTAGAAAGTTACTTACTTGCGCTACTAATTCATTCTGCTCCTTCTGAAACATTCGGTTAATTGCTTCACAGGCTAGACCAACAGTATCTGCTCGCTTTTTCATTCCATTCATCAGTGGGCCAATGGTCTCTAATGATGCCAGGGCTCGAACACACAGCTAAGTGCCCCAAAACAAACAGAAGGCTAATTATAAAGTAGCAATGCTTGATACAGCACAATAAGCACTATAAAAAGGAATGAAAAACCTATATTCAGTCCAACTGTCAAAATAAGGTGAGTCAAACTAGGCCTATTATCTTACTTTGAACAGATTTTTAAAAGTAATTAAAATATCACGTGGTTCACTTCTGAGTTGGGACCTTCCCACTTGAGAAGTCATGCAGACCAACCCAGAACTGCTAGGAGAACCAAAGATTCTTATTGAGAGAAAGACCTGCAGAAAAAAACAGACTGGTGGGTTGTCTGAATACCAAGCAGATTGTTTGCTTTGGAGGCACCAAAGAATAATAAAAAGTCAGCCCAGCAGGGAAAACTCCCTTCTAGGATGGAAAGTCAAAGGGACCCCATGAGCAGTCTAAGTATGCTCGCTGGTGGTCACCTGGGTCTACTTGTGAGTGGAAGTGGAGGAAATGTAGCAATGAAGACATGGGCTGAGTTTGGACATGTTCCATTGGCACATGTTGACCTTAAGATGAGAGAAAAAAGAGGAAGGTCTGAAATTTAGGGAGATGTGCGAACTCCTGAGCCCACAGGCACTGACCTCGCCGCTGGGGTCCAAGGCTGAGAATGAAGCGCTCAGCTGGTCTGAAGCACAGAGAGGTGTGTGCTAACTCTCAAACTCGCAGCCAGTATCCATTTGACCTAGCTTGGATAACTAGTTGACCAGAACTCAGCTGAGCAAGATAAAGATGTCTGATACTGTGAACAAGTGCAAATTGTTACAATTTGATGAACTAGACTTTTCCCTATAAATACAATGACTCAAAATTTCAACCAGAATGGCAGGATTCTTCGTATCAAGGAACAACCTTGTTTCCTCAGTGTACTGGGTTCATAGGGACAAGAAATTTAGACACTGGCTATCAAAATATGGAGGGAGGCAGTGAGGGTGACAAAGCAGAATTCCTACTGAAGTTTCCCTCCTTTTCCAGATGGATATGGTGGAAGGAGGTGGGGGACGACAGTAATAGATTTTAAGACTCGATTGTGAATAATGTATTCAGGATGAATTATGATGATCACAACTGTCATTGTAAAAGATATGCAACTAAAAGGGGAAGTACTTAATCCTTCATTTCAGGTACAGATGATCCGAGGACCATCAAGAAGGAAGAGCATACATGGAGTGTGAGATCCCTACCTAGAAAAGTGGTAACAGCAGAGACGGTGGCAGAGGGAGTGTGATGGAGAGAAAGAGTAGCTGCAGACTGTAGGCCCATGAACTGAGAAAGGCTGTGTGCCTGCGGACAAGAGGCTGCCTAGCTGGCAAAATGTGCCTTTTGGACTTTTAAACAAATATACATTTTTTGTTTTGTAAGTGAATAGAGGTTTAAAAAAAAAAAAATTAGGTCATGAACAATTTTGTTGGGTTTTATTCTAAGTACCACAAACAATAATTTTGGTTGAATTGCTAATTTTTCCCCTTGATTCTTTCATTTTATGGTTTGTGTAGTTTGGAACTCTGTTGTCAAGTGTATATATTTTTATAACTGTTATCTCCCTGATTATCAATAAAAACAATTTGACTTTAAAAACAAAAAATATCATGTGGTTCACATGCAGAAAGGCATGTGGCACAGAGGGAAATGATAATGAAATGTACATCAGTCCCGAAGAGGAAGCACAGATAAATTCTGGAATAACATAAGCTACCAAATACATTCTATCAGTACCTCGTTATCAGACAGGACATGGATGACCCGAATGGCACTCTTAGGAATGGCGTTGTTTCTGTGATTCATTGCCTGGATAACTTTGGGAAGATGGCCCAATGGGGGGACCTGGTCTGCTAGCTGAGGCTGTGCACTGAAGAGACATACTGTTGCCATTGTCAGAGTTTCCAGAGTTTCCCCCTGGAGGATATGAAAATGACCAAAAAACAGTAGCAAAATATGAACTGCTGATAAACTTCTAAAGATCCTTGACAATTATTTAGTGCTCAAAACTAGGTAAATCCACAAATTCTAAGAGCCTATACTTGAAAATTGAGTCACAAATCCTAAGAGGATAACAACCTTCCCGCCCCTCTCCTTGATAAAAGGACTTCAAGAATATGCTCTTCACCTAAGAAGGTTTTCACTGGGCCAGGTTACATACATCTTATGTCAACTGTAGGCTTAAGACGTCATCTCCCAAAAGATATCACTAAGAAAACTTTTAAACAATATAGAAATGTTAGTGTCCAAGAATATCAATACAGGAGAATGCAGAAGTGTTTCCAGTTGTATTAAAAACCCTCCTTTTTAACATGTCTGGCTGCCATAATGTACTTTGCATCTGAATATTAAGATCGCAAAGAGCTGTAACTTATATACCATTGTATTCAGACATATGCAGGTTCTGTGATCATTTGATAAAGGAGGTAACTGGGGCAGAGATGTGAGGTATTGCAGAGTTATTTAGTAAGTGGTGGAGCTGGAACTTAATCCCAGGACCACCAAACACTACCACTCAGGCTGCTAATGGACTTGCTATAGCCAGTCTGTTTCATTCAACCTCTAATTACATCTCAATTACTTTCACTCTAAAGCTCAAGTAACAAAACCAAGACAAAGGTCACTTTCTCACTTTGTATTTTGAGCATGGTTACAGGTACATCTATATAGTACTACTTTCCTGTCAGTTCCGTTAACTGGGGTCATCCCTGCTATCTACTCCCACTAAGTAAAGACTTACCCTAAAGCAGGACACACTTCCAGGGGAACAATTAACATCACTGAATACAGACCCCTCTGACTTTAGTTCAGAAATAAATATTATACTTAAGCATTTTGGTGTGGTGCTGTAGGATAAGCAGTGGACTGTAAGGTCATTTGGACGGCAAGGTCTATACAGGGTCGCTGTGAGTTGGAATCAACTCATCGGCACTTAACAACACAACACTAAGCTGGAAGAGGTAGTCAATTCTTAATGTATGCTCTGTGAAAATGTTGTTTTAACAATACTATCAGTATATTTATCAAACCATTTCAAAAGTGTGCCTGAAGACTGAAGCTTACATGAGGGTTGTTCTTCTCCAGGAGCTCAGTGAGTTTTTCTAATAGTGCAATAAGAAACTCTCGAGGCTTTCTTAGAACCCAAGCTGGCTGTGCAATGAAGATTCTCAAGAAAACTCCTCCAACAGCAAGTTCACCCTCTGCTTCTCCAAACACCACAGCAAAATCTTCTGACAACTGTAAAGGAGAAAGGACCATCGTATAGTCAAGTCACTCAATAATGATTAGTTATATATGAAGCAAGAAATGCACACTGTACTGAAGAAACGTACCTGAAATTAAGCTAGTGCTTAATAGCAATTAATATAATCAATTATTGAGTTTCCTTTTTGCTTAATAAAGCTCAGAAAGGGTACTTTTATAAATTACTTAAAACGTTGAGTATTCCTACTTTTAGGTTAGAAGTCTCATTTTTTCAGGGGGAATAACCAAGAGATTTAATGACAAAGTATCTATAAGATTAGCATTAAACTGATTCAACAAAGGTTAAAAAGAAAAAAAATCAACACACAGTAAAACGCAAAATTTCCTCTTCTGAATAAAGTGCATCTTACCTTCCAGTTTGTATCAGGATTATCTCGCTGATTTTTAAAGTGCCTTGAAAAAGAAAGACAAGGAGAGAAAAACATCAAACTTCAGTGAAAACCACTCTTCTGTTAACCTTTCGGGTAAGTCTTACAGGGTGTTAAGGCAGAAAGGGGAAACCTTCGCCCTTCCCAACGACTATAACTAAGCCATGAGGTTCAACGTTACTTACTCTAGCATCATTTCTCTAACTGTTGTGGAAACTTTATCTCTGGAGCTATCATTCCAAATTAACTCAGGATTTTCATGAGTTCCTTCAAAAATATGTACAGCAGCTTCAGGGTTGTCTCTCATAGCATCCATGAAAACACTTGGGAGAAATTTCATTAATGTAATTCGAACCTATGTGAAAAGGTTTGAGAAAGAAAGAAAAACCGTCTACTGGAAACATCTCAATGTTTAGTTCGCTTTACATTATTCTTTAGACAGTGATTTACGTTTTGCTATTGGGACCAGAAGTAACATCCAAGATTTCTGGAGATTGGTGACAGATAAATAAATCTTGGTATGCAAAGTAATAACAATACTGTACTTAGGTCTCCAATTCATTTCTGTAAAATCCTACCCCCACCTCAGACTTGAAGAAATACAGTGTCCCTGGTTTGTAGTCCCTGGATCTCGCCTTGCCAGGACATGCCCTGCACATGCTGTTCCCCTTTCCCAGAATGCCCTGCTCCTCTAGCCCCACCCTCTACAACACAAACTGTTGTCATGCTGCCTTTGTGTCTAGCAGTATTTTTTATTGCATTTTTCTTTCATGTTTATGCTATGCTATGCTTTTTCCAAGAAGGATTTTTAAAATATACCCATCATGCACATAAACATAAACTGCAATCAGTTAAGTGAGGCACAGGACAGAGGGAAAGCGAGGGTTGGGAAGGTAAGTAAGTTTTCCCCTCTCATCTTGACATGGCTCTCTCCTTCATGTCAAGTCTGCACTCAAATCTTATCTTGCAGAAACCTCTCCTGATCTGGTCTTTTCTTCTCATTGCTTGTATTCTCAGTGCCTGGTACAGGAATAGGTAACCAACTATTCGCTTAACAAATGAAGATTAAAATATGAAGTCAGTAAGTACATAAAGGAATTATTACTGTTGTTGTTTCATGCTGTTGAGTTGATTCTGACCATAGTCACCCTGTATAGGATTTCCAAGGAGCAGCTAGTGGGTCTGAACTGTACACCCTTGTGGTTTGAAGTCCAGGGCTGACCCTATAGTACCACACCAGGAGTCCTCATAACTACTGTTGTTGTTGTTGTTGTTAAGTGCCGTTGAGTCAATTCCGACCCATAACAACCCTGTGAGTTGGAACCACTGACCCTGCAGTTCAAACAACTTTGCAGTCTGACGCATTAACCCACAGCGCCACACCAGGACTCCTAGTATTACTAGCAATATGCAAATTTAGCTCTGGAATTCTAGCAGTCAGTGAACTGAAGGAAACAATGTCAATTACATGATCCAGAGCATCATAAAGCATACCTATGCCAGCTGCTTCAGCAAAGTCCAAGTCTAATTGTTTCTTGAAGAAAAAAGTCATTTCTCCTAAAGCTCCCATAGGAAGGCATTTTGCTATGTATTAAATAATGCCCTCAGGGTGAAAAGAATGAAGAGGTATTCAGGCTTATTTCTTCCTCTCTCTCTCCTGTATGCTGACAGTACAGTGCCAAAACACAATTCAATTCTACAGAGGCCAAAACTTGTACAAAATGCAATTAAGTACTGTCACCAGTCTGGGCCATGAGCCAGTGAATAAAAACCACGTTAAATCTTATCCACTGTGGTACACCCTATCTAAAGCATCACATTCCCACAAAGTCCGGAGAAACATTGAAAATCAGAACATGATTTAGTGCTATTTATTCTGATTTCCTCAGTGTGAAGCCCCCAAACGTCAGGTGTATAGCCAAGCTGTCCAGAGTCATTAAGGTAAGGTAGTAGCAGCACAGCATTATAAAGACAAAAGTTCTGCTAAGACTGGCAGGCCCAAAATGCTATAATTTTCCTATAAGCCAACAGCTCAACTTTTAGGGTTAATTTTTTTTTTTTTTTAAAACAAAATTATCTTTTTGAACTATTATTCATACATTTAATGAGGAACTCACTGTAATTCTTTTCATGGTCCCCGGCAACACTTAAAATCTAACAGGACACTGTGACAGTGATTCGACATAAACTTTAGAGCAGAAACATGTGATATTGATATAATGGAATAAGTTAAAATGTATCTAAAAAACTACTAATCTTTTATTTTTTTAATTACTTCATAGCTTGAAACAAAAATTAGATTTGTTTTTATGATAAATAAAATAGGTTTGAAATGAAACCTTTCTAGATACTACACATTTAGATACTTTTAATGAGCTATGTGGGAGAAAGATGAGGCTTTCTGCTCCCGTAAAGATTTACAGCCTCGGAAACACTATACAGGGTTGCTATTAAGTGTGAACCAACTCCACAGCACACCACCACCACGCCACCAGTAGTCTGCCAACTTGTCATACTGTGGTGGCTTGTGTGTGGCTGGAACCAATGCCATCAGTATTTTAAATACCAGCAGGGTAATCTAATGGTGGAAAGGTCTCAGAGGAATATCCAGACTAAGACAGACCAGGAAAAAGGAAAGGCAGACCAAAATACTTAGGAATAGCAGTAGAACATTATCTGATACAGTGCCAGAAGATAAGCCCCTCAGGCTGGAAGGCACTCAAACCATGACTGGGCAAAGAGCTTCTTCCTCAAAATAGAGATGACCTAAATGAGACAGAGTGGACTTTCATTTGCAGCTGTTTTAACTCAAAATGAGAAGAAACAGCTGCAAACAGCCATTGATGATTATAACGTGAAATGTACAGAAAAATCAAGGAAATTGAAAGTTGACAAAATGAAATGGAACACATAAAGATAGATATCCTAGGCATTAGTGAGCTGAAATGAACTACTGAGGTCCATTCTGAATAGGACAAGGATATACTTTACACTATGCTGAGGACTGCAAACTGAAGAGAAATGGTGTTGACATTCATGGGCAAAACAAGCATTTCACCATCTATAGTGAGTAGGTATAATATCCATATGCCCACAAGGAAGCCCAAGCCCTACTGTGGCACTGTAGGGTAAACACTGAACCAGTAACCCCAAGGCCGACATGATGGCAAACAAGAAATAGACTAATTAATACGACTGATTGAAATATACAGAACAACCACTAAAGCCAATGATGATGAAATTGAATCCTACCAAATTTTTCAACCTGAAATTGATCAAACATGCAACCAAGGTGCACTGGTAATTACTGGTGATGGGAATGTGAAAGTTGGAAACACAGAGAAAAAAAATCATAGTTGGAAAATATGGCAATGGTGACGAAAAAGATGCTGGAGATAGCATAATAGAAATGTGCAAGATTAATGACTTATTCATAGCAAATACCTTTTCAACAATGTAAAAGGCAGCTAGCTATACAGCTGAACCTTACCAGATGGAATTACAAAGAAATCAAATTGTCTACATCTGTGAGAAGAAATGATGGGGCAGCTCAACATTGTGAGCCAAAAAAAAAAAAAAGGCCAGGGGCCAACTGTGGAACAAACCATCAATTGTTCATACACAAGTACAGGATGAAGCTGAAGAAAATTAAAACTCCTTGAGAGTCACAATATCATGTTAACCAGATCTTACCTGAATTTAGAGACCACATCAAGAACAGATTTTATACATTAGACACTAATGATTGAAGACCAGAGGAGTTGTATGATGGCATTAAGAACATCATGTGCAAAGAAAGCAAAAGGTCATTAAAAAAAGATGGATGTCAGAAGAGACTCTGAAACTTGCTTGCTCTTAAGGGTAGGGAAGTTAAAGCAACTGGAAGAAATGATGAAGTAAAAGAGCTGAACAGAAAATTTCAAAGGGCAGCTTGAGAAGACAAAGTATTAAAATGAAATATGCAAAGACTTCGAGTTAGAAACCCAAAGGGAAGATACAGGCTCAGCATTTCTCAAGCTGAAAGAACTGAAGAAAACATTCAAGCCTCAGGTTGCAATATTGCAGGATTTTAAAAGCTCAGCAGCTGTTCCTTGAAAACCCTAAAGAGGGTTGCTATGGGTCCGAATTGACTTGACGGCACTTGACAACAACCTCACGGGCAAAATAGAGTTCTGGTGTGGCATGGAGTGTCAGGGACTGTCCTCGACATAGTTGTATTGTTCACGAGTGTTTGGTTCACAAGGAGGGGAGATCCAGCGGCAATAGGGATAGCGAAAGAATACACAGACAGACAAACAGAGGGAGACAAAGAGGCACCCCGAAACCAGGGTGGATGCATCACTGGTGGGCAGACTTGGGAATACAGGCATCGTAGCCTCTGCAGGCAGCAACTCACTGCCCTGCAATCTTTACTGCAAGCCCTCCAACCTGTAATGCACTGCAATCTTTACTGCATGCCCTCCAACCTGTAATGCACACCTGGGCCGACCTGGGCCTCTGTTTTATTTAGGGGAGGAGCTTCACAGCAAGCTGGGAGGGACTAAAACAAGATACAGCTAACATCAGTAATTTTCCAGACATTCAGACATACATCGAGCTTCGCTGGTTCGAATCCCAGGCCTGCAACTTGGTTTCTCAGGCTCAATTAACATATCTATAGCCCCTGAGCTCAGTTGGGGCAAGGTGAAAGGGAAGGACAAAAGGCTTGGGCGGAGTCCCGCTGTTTTGGTTTCCTGAGCCAGGTTTTCAGGAACTTGGCTGAAAAGCTAACACTTGGGACAGATTTAGGGAAGATGGCTTTTTTGTCTGTAGAACAAAGAACTGGGAAGTAGCTAAGCTATTTTCAGTTAATCTTTTGGAGAAAGGCTTAACCTTATATTTATCTGTGGACATTAAGGGCTCATGTTTGGAATTAAATAATATAACTGAACACTACGATGAAAAACAATTTGCCATTAACTGCCAAGGGCTAGATCTGTTCCTCAGAGCCTGCGACCTGTAACACTCGGGCCTATAGGGTCTCGAACTTCTGACCAGGCCTATACACGGTCTGCAACAATGGAGGACTGGCACTGGACTACTAACCACAGGATGGTGGTTTAAGCTCACCAGCCACTCCTTGGGAATCCCTTTACAAGGTTGCTATGACTTGGCAGCACTTAACAACAATAATGGGCAAAATAATAAATGATGCAGGAAGCATCAATAGAAGATGAAAGGAATATACAGCATCACTGTACCAAAAGAACTGGTTAATATTCAATAATTTCAAGAGGTACCAATCATATGATCAAAACACAGTGTGCTGACAGAAGAAGTCCAAGGTGCACTGCATTCACTTTGGAAAAAGAGTCTTCAGGAATTGATGAAATGCCAGTTGAAATGTTTCAACAAATGGATGCAGTGCTGGAGGCACTCACTCATTTATCCTAAGCAATTTGGAAGACCTGGCCAACTGACTGGAGATCATAATTTGTGCCCATTACAAAGAATCGTGACTCAACAGAATGTGGAAATATTGAAAAACATTAATATCCCATGCAACTAAAATTTTGCTAAAGCCCATTCAAAAACTTGCAGCAATACACCATCAGCCAAAAATTCAAGCGGTATTCAGAAGAGGATGTAGAACTAGGGATCTTGGCTAAAAGCACAGAGTACTACAAAGATGTTTAATTATGTTTTATTGACTATACATAAAGGCACTTGACTGTGTGGATCATCACCAAGCTATGGATAACATTACAAAGAATGGGTATTTCAGAACACTTGTCATGAGATGCCTGTACATAGACAAAGAGGCAGGCATGAGAACAGAACTAGGAGATACAGAACTGGTTAAAATCAGCAAAGGTGTGTGGCCAAGGTTATATTCTCTCACCATACTTACTCAATATTTATGCCAAACAAATATTCCAAGAAGCTGAATTATATAAAGAAGAACTTGGCATCAGGATCTGGGGAAGACTCTCTAACCTGCGATATGCAGATAACACAACCTTGCTTGTTGGACATGAAAAACTCATGATGAAAATCAAAGACTACAGTCTTTAGTATGGACTGTACACCTCAATGTAAAGAAAACAAAAATCCTCATAACTGGATCTGTAAATAATATCATTAGAGCGATGGCAGAAGCCATGTCACCAAAGGGCAGAGCGGTGGGGGACCCTAAGCATGAAGGGCTCATTGTTAAGCAAGGCCACAATGGGTCTCCCCTTGGAAGGCAAGGCCCCAGGAGGGATCTCATGTGGGGTGTCTGCAGTTTCTGTCTCTTTGTTTTAATCAGCTTATTTTTAATTTTCATGATTTTATAATAAAAGTTTTCAGTAGAATCTTAGTAAGAATTATATTAGAGATTTAAAACTTGTTTTTAGGCACCTTCACACCATATTCAATCATGTGTAGTCCTAATGAATGCTTTTCACACTAACAATAAGTTTCACCACTAGGAAAAACCAGCTAAAGTTTTTGCCAGTTCAAGTTTAAGATTACATTCAACATTCTGTGTAGGTTAGGTCAGGGACATTAAGACCTTTAGAAAATTAGCTAAAATACAATTAAGGGCTAAGGGAATAGTAATAGATCATAAGCAGAAATTTAACTAGATGTTTTGTATAAAGAAGTTGTTCCGTTTCTTCTTAACTACAAAACTTTAAGTCCTTTTTATGCTTCTTGTTTTTCTTGTTTAATCAATCATGAGAAACAATTGTGTTGTCAGTTACCATAGCAAATAATGTTTAGGTACATGTGATTAATGAATCTATCGAAAATAATAGGTGAAGGTAGAAATAGTAGTTAAGATTTAGAATTATGTTTTAAGGTTACCCTGACATTTTAAGATGTCAGAAAGACTAAGGTGTTTTAACAAGATCATTTGTGTGATGCTTCAAAGAAATTGATTATTATGAGATCGTGGTCCATTGTAACGGTATATAAGGAACTAGATAATTGAGTAAAATCATCATTAAAATTACTATTAAAATAATATCATCATCATCATCATCAGAATTTAGCACAAGTCATCGACTCCATGTGATTTTTTTTCTTCAGCCGACTCCACACATCCCTTCATGAGTCCCCCTAATAAGTGTGTTGGGGCTGGCCCTGTAGGATAAGTACTGGACTACGAACCACAAGGTTGGTGGTTCGAGTCCACAAGCTACCCACAGAGAAGAAGATGAGCCTCTGCTCCCATTAAAAACTGTACAGCCTTGGAGACCCTACACAGGGGTTGCTATGAATCTGAATTGACTCAGTGGCACTCAACAACAGAAATAAATGGAGAAAAGATTGAAATTGTCAAAGACTTCATTTTCCTTGGATCTACAATCAATGCTAATGGAAGTAGCAGTTAAGATATCAAACAATGTACTGCATTAGGCAAATCTGCTAGAGAAGACCTCTAAAGTGTTCAAGAACAAAGATGTCACTTTGAGGACCAAGGTGCACCTGACCAAAGCCATGGTATTTTCAATAGCCTCATATGCATGTGAAAGTTGGACAGCGAATAAGGAAGACCGGAGAAGAATCAATGCATGTGTATGAGAAGAATACTGAAAGTGCCAAAACTGCCAGAAGAACAAACAAGAAGTATGACTGGATTGCTCCTTAGATATGAAGAAGGCAAGACTTAGCTTCGCATACTTTGGACATGTCAGCAGGGACCAGTCCCTGGAGGACATCATGCTTGGAAAAGTGGAGGGTCAACGAAAAAGAGGAAGACCCCCAACGAAACAGATTGACACAGTGGCAGAATTATGAGCTCAAACATACGAACAATTGTGAGCATGGTACAGGACTGGGTACTATTTCATTTTGCTGTGCAAAAGGTCACTGTGAGTCAGAACTGATTCAATAGTACCTAACAAGAAGTAACAACAATGAGCTATACGAGAGGACTTCAAAAAGCAGAAAAATGGAATTAAAAGATAATTGAATTTTCCCATGAACTTTTTGAAGCTCCTCATATTTATATTTGTAGGTCACTACTAAAATCATCTATTGACTGGCTAGGTTAATTTTTTTTTTTTTCTTAATTTCACAAATATATTTAATACAAGCAGAAAGTCTACAAAAATACAAGTTATCTGGGAAACTTCAACTATTCTTATCACTGTATCAATGGCTAATACTGTGCATAGCTTTAACAGCAACAAATTGATTTCTTGTTAAGGTGGTTAAATATAACAAATAAAACCGTATAACCCTTAAAAGCTTACGGGAATTACTGCATCACATGTTGGGCATGGAGTTGTTATGAGCTGGAAGCAACTCGATGGCACCTAATAACAACAAGGCTACTCATAATATTTTAGGAAACTTTATGTTTAGTTGAATTTTAGTTTGAAGAGCCATTTTCATGAATATTATGAAATCTATACAAATAGCAAACTTTAGTTTTACTTAGGTTAAGTGCCTTAATTATTGTTGTTGTTGTTAAGTGCCATCGAGTCAATTCCAACACACAGCGACCCTATATAGGGTTTCCAAGGAGCAGCTGGTGAACTTGAACCACCAACTTTGCAGTTCAAATGACTTTGCAGTCTGACGCATTAGCCCACAGCACCACACCAGGCTTCCAACTGCCTTAATTAGGCTAACTCAATGTTAAATCTTCTTATTTGCAGGTTTATTTAGCTTAGTGTATTATGATCTAATACTTCAGGGGGTAAAAAGCATATTAAGTTATTTTATAACACATTATTTTCTTACCTTTACCATCCAAGGTTTCGGCAACCTTCATAAAATTAGTATTAAAGCAGTAGAGCTTCAATAATTAATTTCCTTCCTAGGATTTATCCTGTGTGCTTACCTTTGGCCCTATTAATTTATCTGCTGTCATTTTAGCAAAAAGTTCTGCTGTTTGCGCTCGAACTTGTGGATGTGTTGAATTGCAGAACATATCCAATAAATAAATCAAAGCTCCTATGAAAGAAACCAGCATTAATGCTTACATTATAATGAGTATTCTTTTCTAACAGCAGAATTCATTTTAAACCTTATTTTAAGTAAAATTAGATGTCAATCCCATGCTATTTTAACTATTAGCCTTCCAAATACATTCTTCTAATAATTAGATTATACAAAGCAGCACACACACACACACACACACAAAAAAAAACTTCCTTGTATTTAGCATGACTAGATGAGAAATCACTTCATACGTTACCCTTTGTCATTGCTTCTTTGATTATTTTTGTACTTGATGTCAAAGCATAAAGAGTTTCCAGAACAAGCTGACGACCTGCAGAATAAAAGACATTTGAATGAAGGTATCATCACAGTTGTTTACATTTACTTGGTCAGGCACTAAACAAGATATTCTACACAAGGAATTACACTTAACCTGTAATGTGGAAAAGGAATTGCAGTTTAACAAGTACAAGATTTCATAGTTAATGAGCAGCACTGCTGGATTTTGTTACCAGGTCTCTACGAAGTCTATACTTATGACTACTACGTCATACTGTCTTTCTACCTCACTGTCCCTTGCACAGTCAAAATTTTTTACCTTCTAATACCCAAGAGAGGAGCTCTGGTAGCGTAGTGGCTACGAATCGGGCTGCGAACCTTAAGGTCAGCGGTTCGAAACTACCAGCTGCTCCGCGGGAGAAAGATGAGGCTTTCTACTCCCGTAAAGATTTACACCCTCGGAAACCCTGTACAGGGTCGCTATGGGTCGGAACCGACTCGACGGTACTTAACAACAACAACAACAACAACAACAATACCCAAGAGACACTTTGAACAAGGACCTAAGAACTTAATCTGGTTCTACTGTCTTATGGGGATCGGGGGTGGGGGAAAGAAGACAAGGACCCTGTTGCACTCTAATACATAACAGCATCCTTTGGGACACAGCCAACGATAACGCTCACCTCTTGCCACTGCTGTATGATATGCAGGTATGCTGGGCTACTGGATTTCACTCTAGAGTCTAGAGTCATATGGGAATAACAGACACACAGCCACAGGAGTAAACAGTTGGCAGACAAAAACAACAACAACAACAATAATAAAAGCTGGAAGCTGGGCTGGGCTGTCAACACAGAAAAGAACATACCCTCAAAAAAGGAGATTTCTAGCTTTCTACTCCCGTAAAGATTTACACCCTTGGAAACCCTGTACAGGGTCACTATGGGTCGGAACCGACTCGACGGCACTTAACAACAACAACAACAAACAGAAGCAAAAACCCACCACTGTTCTGAACTTAGTTTCAAAGGCAAAAAGCTTTTGTTAGGTGCCATTGAGTTGGTACCGACTCATAGCAACATTATGCACAGCAGAACGAAACACTTCCTGGTCCTGGGTCAACCTAACTACTACTGTTGCCACGCTTGAGTCCATCGATGCTGCCACTTGGCCAATCCATCTCGTTGGGGGTCTTACTCTTTTTCTCTGATCCTCCACCTTACCAAAAATGGTATCCTTCTCCAGCAACTGGTCCCTCCTGACAATATGTCCGAAGTATGAGAAATGAAGTTTGACCACCCTGGCCTCCAAGGAGCACTCTGGCTGCTCTTCTTCCAAAACGGACCTACTGGTTCTTTTGGCAGCCGATGGCATTTTTAATATTCTCCCCCAACAGCATAACTCAAAGGCATCAATTCTTCTATGATCTTCCTTATTCAATGTCCAGCTTTCGCATGCATATGAGGTTATTGAAAATACCATGGCTTGGGTCAGGTACACCTTAGTCTTCAAGCTGACATCTTTGCTCTTCAACACTTTAAAAGGGTCTTGTGCAACAGATTGGCTTAATGCAATATGTTGTTTGATTTCCTGACTGCTGCTTCCTTGAGTGTTGATAGTTGATCCAAGAAGAATGAAGTCCTTGACAACTTCAATCTTTTCTCCATTGATAAGAATGTTGTTTATTGGTCCAGTGGTGAGGATTTTTGTTTTCTTGACATTGAGATGTAATCCACACCGAAGACTGTGGTCTTTGATCTTCATCAGTAAAAGTTTTAAGTCCTCTTCACTTTCAGCAAGCAAAGTTGTATCATCTATATATCGTAGGTTGTTCATGAGTCTTCCTCCAATCCTGATGCCACGTTTTTCTTCATAGAACCCAGCTTCTCGGATTATCTGCTCAGCATACAGGTTGAATAAGTATGGTAAAAGGATACGACCTTCTTGTAAACCTTTCTTAATTTGAAACCATTCAGTGTTCTCATGTTCTGTTCAAACAACTGCCTCTTGGTCCAGGTACAGATTCCTCATGAGCAATATTAAGTAATCAGGAATACTCATATTTCACAATGTTGTCCATAGCTTGTCATGATTCACACAATCGAAAGCCTTTGCGTAGTCAATGAAGCACAAATAAACATCTTTCTGATATTCTCTGCTTTCAGCCATGATAGCCCTCATTCCGCGGCCTTTTCTGAATCCAGCTTGAACCTCTGGAAGTTCTCTGTCAATGTATGCTTGTAGCCGTTTCTGTGTTACTTTTAGTAAAACTTTACTCACATGGGATATGAAAGATTGTCTGATGATTTCCGCATTCTATCGGGTCACCTCTCTTTGGAATGGGAACAAATACGGATCTCTTCCAATCAGTCGGCCAGACAGTTGTCTTCCAAATTTCTTGGCAGAGATGAGTGAGTGCTGCCTCACTGTCTTGAAAGACTTCAAGTTGTATTCATTCAATTCCTGGTGCCTTGTTCTTTGCCAATTCCTTCAATACACCTTGGACTTCCTCCTTCAGTATCATTGGCTCTTGATCATGTGCTACCTCTTGAAATGGTTGAACGTTAACCATTTCCTTTTGGTATAGTGACTCTGTGTATTACTTCCATCTTCTCTTGATGCTTTCTTCATCATTCAATAATTTTCCGAGAGAATCTTTCAATAACAAAAGTCGAGGCTTGAATTGTTTTCTTCAGTTTCCCCAGCTTGAAAAATACTCAGCATGTTCTTCCTTTTTATTTTCTGATTCCAGAGTTTTGCACATCTTGTTGTAATATTTGGCTTTATCTTCTCAAGATGATCTTTGAAATTTTCTGTTAGGCTCTTGACCTCCTCATTTCTTGCATTTGCTTTAGCATCTCTACGCTGGAAAGCAAGTTTCAGTGTCTCTTCTGACATCCATTTTTACCTTTTCCTTCTTTTTGTCTTCTTAATGACTTTTTGCTTTCTTCCTGTATGATGTTCTTGATGTCATCCCACAACTATTCTAGTCTTCGGTCTTAAGTGTTTCATGTATCAAATCTGTTCTTCAGATGATCTCTAAATTCAGGTGGGATATATTCTAGGTCATATTTTGGTGCTCGTGGACTTGTTTTCATTTTCTTCAGCTTCAGTTTGAATTAGCCAATGAGTAATTGATGGTCTGTTCCACATCTGCCCAGCCTTTTTTTGACTGATTATATGGAACTTTTCCCTCGTCTCTTTCCACAGATGTAGTCAATTTGATTTCTATGTATTCCATCTGGTGAGGTCCATGTACATAGTTGTCTCTTATGCTGTCTACAGAAGGTATTTGAAATGAACAAATCATTGATTTTGCAGAATTCTACCATGCGTTCTCCAGCATCATTTCTATCACCAAGGCCAAATTTTCAACTACTGGTCCTTCCTCTTTGCTCCCAACCTTTGCATTCCAATCACCAGTAATGAGCAATACATCTTGATTGCATGTTTGATCAATTTCAGATTGAAGAAATTGGTAGAATTCTTCTATTTCGTCCCCACTGGCTTTAGTGGTTGGTGTGTACATTTGAATATTAGTGGTATTAACTGGGCTTCCTTATAGGTGCATAGATATTATCCCTATCACAGATAGCATTGTACCTCATGACTGATCTGGATATGTTCTTTTTGACAATGAATGCAACACCATTCCTTTTCAATTGTCATTTCTGGCATAGTAAACCATGTGGTCATCAGATTCAAAATTGCCAATACTAGTCCATTTCAGCTCACTGATGCCTAAGATATCAATGTTTATGAGTTCCATTTCATTTTTGACAACTTCCAGTTTTCCCAGATTCATACTTCGTACATTCCATGTTCAGAGTTTCAATGAAGGTTTACAGCTGTTTCCCTTCAATTCATTATGAGTTGTGCCCCATCAGCAAATGAAGGTCCCACAGGCTTTACTCCACTGTCGTCATCATGGTCAACTCTACTTTCACGAGGCAGATCTTCCCCAGTTGCACTTTGAGTTCCTTCCAACCTGAGGGGCTCATTTTCAGCACTGTATCTGACGGTGTTTCTCTGCTATTCATAAAAAACCTTTAGAGAGGGGATAAAAGAAGGTTAAGAATTTTATGTATTTACAGCATCAATGGGGTGAAGCGTGGCAACAATAGTGAGGTTGGCCCAGGATCGAGCAGTGTTTTGTTCTGCTGTGCATAAGGTCGCTATGGGTCAGCACTGACTCGATGGCACCTAACAACAACAACAACAACAACAGCCCTTAGGAAACAGTATTGTTGTTAAGTGCCAATGAGTCAATTCTGACCCATAGCAACAGTATAAGACAGGTAATTTAGTCTAAAATCTACATCACAGTATAGTAAGCTGATATTTATCTTTCAGCTATTTTGTTTGTAGTTAAAATACTGTTTGCACTACATAAATTAGTAATGAGTATAAAATTACACTTTCAAACTAGGATTTCTATAGTACTTTTTGCTTTATCAACCAGTTTACTTATGCACTGTTTGAAGTTTCACAAAGCAATTGAAAAAACAGTGAAAAACCCGGTTCCGCGGGAGAAAGATGAGGCATTCTGCTCCCGTAAAGATTTACAGCCTCGGAAACCCTGTGCAGGGTCGCTATGAGTTGGAATCGACTCCACGGCACTTAACAACAACAACAACAACCTGTAGCTAGTCATAATTACTATAGTAATAATCTGTAAATGAGTTTTAAAAGTTGCTGTCATGCAGAGATAGTTCAATGTCATTACTCAAGAAAACAAAATTATTCAATGGAAAGTCAATTCCATTCAATGCAATGAGAAATATGACACACCTAACATGTACAAGGCCCATGAGATCAATGAGACAGGGTTCCTGCACCAAAGGATGCAAAGAGACTTGAAGCCAAGACTAATATGACTTGCAAGGGGTTGGCAGAGCTGACTGGGCAATATATTCTGATGCTTAATGGTAAAGTTAGAGGTATATTTCAATTGTCTATAAAAGTCAGTAACTTTGCCTTTGAAAAGCAACCTCAAGACTGGTTCTAGCACACCTACAAACTATGAAGCTACACCAATTGTACAGCTTATGTAGAGCCTGCAATGTAGACAGTGTTCAAGAAATCAGGTTGGTGTGTGTTTACAACTCAATTTCACCTTGTTGATAAGTCTCTTATTAGGCTCCAATTAGTAAAATACAAACTATGCAGACCTAAACCGTAAACTAAACTAAGCTAAACACAAAGTGATGCTTACTTCAAGCCAGGGTTTGTTGTTTTTTTTTTTTAAATCATCCAATACCATGTGGTTTATAACCTATAGAATATACCAAAGTCTCAATTGCTCATTTGTAGACTGTACTCAGCATATGAAAACCCCTATGTTATTTTCCTCTTTTAATGCCTTTGGACCTCTCTCTACCCTCAACTTTCAACTTTTGATATGAGGAATGCAAAATAATCTTATTGGCCTATCTAAAATACTATACGGAAGATAAATCTCATGTAAACAATGTCACCTAAAACATTCTAAAACTACACAACTATGATATAATGTAAAAAATTTTGTATTATCTATGTAACTGCTCCCTCTCTATGAGTTGGCCATGCTATCACTCCCAAATTCCATTTGTGAATATACATACTTGATGGCAATGAATGTAGAAGAGCCAATAAATTGGACAAAACCATTGATTCACCAATATTGTTGACACAATCTTGGTTAGACGTCACTATATTCACAACCTGAAAAATTAATCGATAAGGTATTAAAAGTTTTGGAAAAAATTTTAGACCTAACTCAAATGAAGTCATGCAGACTTTACAATATCTGATTGACAAAATATCTGATTGACAAAATATGTAATTCTTAAGAGAATAATTTGATCTTAAAAGATGGACTTTATTACTTTGATCTTTTGAGAAATAAAAATATTAATGTTCAAGTACACATAATGTACATCAAACCCACCAGCCACTCCACAGAAAAAAGATGTGGTGGACTGCTTCCATGAAGATGACAGCCTTGAAAACCCAATGGGGCCTTTCTACCTTGTCCTGTAGTCATAATGAGTTGTAATCAACTCAAAAGCAGAGGGTGTAGTTTGGTTTGGGGTTGAGGCGTATAAAAGGCTTTGATACTACGCCAGTGTAGGCTCCAGAACTGTGGACACACTATATTATTGGGAACACTGCAGTTCCTTACAAACACAGATCTGGAAGTATAATTGTTTAAAACAATAATGATCCTCACTACTGGAACCTTCTTTTTGCTTTTAGAAGGAAAACATGTCTTCAGTACCCAGCACAAGGATTAAATTCATCATTATGTCAGGAAGAATAAGGCATGTTCTTCTTTCAAACAGAATGAATGTTCAAGTAAAACTTTTATAATACATATCTAGAGATGAATGTAACTTAACTGAAACTACATAACCAGCATTTCAAAGCAATGTAGATTTCAAAACATTTATTTTGAAAGTTACAAGGTGCATAAAGGAATTATGGAAGCTTGGGTTTCAATTAAAATAACATGTGCTTTAAGCTTTTGAACCAATTTAATGTTTGAACATTATATTAAAAATATGTTTTAAACCAAAATGTAAGCTAAGAAAACATTACACAAATCAAACTACTGCTGAGCCTGTTATGACAGGGCTGAAATGATTACACAACTGGCTGACATGTTTTACACTGAGCAGGAACATCTGAAGAATGACCCTAGGAGCTTCCTCTGGATTGTCTGGACACTGAGCCAGCTGTGACAAGAACTACCTGCTTCTCCCAGAGGAAAACGCTGCACCCAAACAGCTTTCTACTACCATGGTTTCCAACGCTCTTAGACCTCCATAAAGGCCACAGGTTCTGGAAAGCTGGCTTTTCTAGACAACTCCTGTAAATAGCATCAGATACCAGCTGACTTAGTTGTGATTTTCATTGAAAATGTTGTTTTCAAACTACACTTACAAAAGGGACAGCAACTGAAAGGGGGAGAAGTAAGGTCCATCCTCTGGATCACAAATCCACAATGTGGATCTAGCCGAGCACTCTCGCCTCAGCATGCCTCTCTATAGGGACAAGTAATCATGGAACCTCTATTTATTCTTCCTGATGACCTGTGGCTTCCAAGCTTCCTGAATATAGTCTATTCCTGAACCCATACCACATGACATTGTAGATTCCAAGCACACGACTAAAAAAAAGAAACACCTTGAACAACATTGTACGATAGTCACCTTTTGAAATTCAAAATTTAAAAACATATTTATATTACTTAACAGGCATACTTCCATTCAACGTTGCAGAAGGATTGATCAAGTCAGATACATTAAGGGGTAGAAAAGACAACAAGCTTTAGTACAAACACTTTTACCTCTAAGGCTAATTGTTGCACTTGACCAGCTCCATGGACTCGGAGAAGAGAAAATATTAACTTAAAGTGCCCAATACATTCACTTTCAGAGCCTAAGGAGTAAGAATAAAAGACTTTTATTTCCAATAGGTATTCTAAATTATACACCTTCATATACTGCTATTTACATCAAATACAAGTCTCTGATAACCCTTTCTAAACCTCTGTGGCATCAACGGAGTAGAGTGTTTCTGCAATTGGAGTATTTCTTAACAGGCAAAAAGTAATATATTAGCATTTCTTAGTGTTGTTCTGTTTTCCCATTCCCACCTTTAAACCCCCAGGCTAAAATTAAGAAATTTTCCAAATAAACAATCCAGATACAGCTAAAAAATAATCAGGTTGTAAGGTAGTTAGTAACTTTCATTCTTTATCCATAGACTGTAAAACTATCGACCTTGGCCTACTAAATACTGACAGAGCTTGACTTCATTTGGCATGAAGACAGACTAGATTAGAACTCTGTCACTTAAGAAGTACATAAAAATAAATAAAATAACTTTTAAAATACTAATATGCACACACAAAAATCTCTAATGACATTATGTAAAATTGAATAGTAATTTCCATTTCTACGCACTTAAAACCCAATCACATGTATTGACTACCATTTTTTTCTGTGTGTGAATAAAAGCAAAAGTAAACAATATGGTTTTATTTACACCATATATTTCCTTTTCTTATATGGTAGGTAAAACCTACTGTGCAGTTTTAAGTCCTAATAATATAAATCTTTTTTAAGTCTCAAAAGGATAATTCACTAAGATCACTTTGAGTTAAAGTCTGACAATATTCCATAAATATTGTTTTTAAATTCAGTTTCAAAATACTTAGCAAGTAAGAATTTTTATGACTACAAAAATGACACACAAACCATACTTTTTGGCAAGTTTTTTTTTTTTAATAGATGGTATACAAGTAAAGAGCTCCTTTACTTGTATGGTGTGGTACTGTCAGCAGTTCAAACCCACTAGCTGCTCCTTGAAAACCGTATATAGGGGTGCTATGAGTCAGAACCAACTCCAAAGCATTTAATAACAACAATACGCAAATAAAATATCTGTGGAGGCCCTTCCCCAATTAAAAAAAGGTCCAAATCAGTAATTGGTTCTGCCATAATCTATTTTGAACCTAATGCACCACTACTGATGCTCAATATGCCAATTCCAAATAATAAGAAAGGAAACCTTGTTCAGATTTTAGAACAATGCCTTTAGTAACATCCCAATGGATTGATAAATGACTGTTATAATGTGAGGATAGTTTGGACTGGGCAGTGTTTCGTTCTGTTGGGCACAGGGTTGCCGTGAGTCGGTACTGACTTAACGGCACCTAACAACATTATAAATAAACTATAAACTCAAAACAGAGAGTGAGTACACCTAAGAGATAAAGATATTTTTTCCCAGAAAAATTTCATTACTAATGGACATCTGAAATTTTTTTTTTGGAAATAGCATACAAAACTCAGATATTAACAGTAATATATACTGAAGGAAAAATAAAGTCTGAAAGATATTACTAAGAAATAAAAGACTTTGAAGTCTTCAAGCAATTTAAACTGAATTTGTGCTAAATTTGTTATCAAACCAAGCTTATCTAAGGTAAAACTTTCAGATTTTCACATATACATTTCCCTAGATTCAGGCTAGAGTATTTACTTTTTCTGTTAGGTATGTCTTCTTAAAGATGTTTAATGGGGATTATCACCTTCTCATAATTTCAAATTTTAAATACCAAAAACTTCAGGCAGTTTTTTTAAAGATGTGTGTCTATAAACACCTGGCACTGTTACAAACCAGAGAAGAGGCAAAAATAAGACTACTTTATAAGAAATCTAACGCAAGAACTTACGTATATTTGGTTTATCAAATTATTTCACTGAAAGAAAAGTTTTTAGTATCAAATTATTTTTATTTTCTTCAACATATTTAAACTCATTTTCTCTTGAAGATATGACTTCTAACCATGGTAGCTTAACTACTCTCTCCAACTTACTCTCTCTAAAGTAAATATACTGGGCTCAATTTCTCTGATAAAAGTTAAGAAGCAGACATTTCAAGGCTTCTCTGTAATAAGAAGCATATTGATGAGGGTACAAACACATACCTGGGTTATATTTTATGACATTTCTCAGAGCTTCCAAAGCCATCTCCACTCTTGGCAGGCGGTCTCCGTGCTGCTCGGATTCCACTTTTGCCGCATGTGTGATGGCCATAAACGTGTGCAGGTACTGGGCCTGGGAGCCAATATAATCCAAGAGACTGGCAGCAAATGCTTTTGGAACCTAAGTCAAACCGAAAAACGTTTGAGAACATGTGTGTTCTCAGAAATAACCTATCACAAAAACTCCATGGCAAAAGAAAAAATTCTAGGCAATGTAAAGTAAGTATGGTTAATTTATACATACAAGAGGAATTTAAAAAGCTGATGGGAAAATAGGATTAAAAGGTAATGGAATTTTTCCATGAACATTTTGAAGGAACTGACACGTATAATATATATTGGAGTCCTGGTGTGGCGCTGTACAATATAGTGTTGGCCTACTAACTACAATGTTGGTGGTTCAAATTCATCAGCTGCTCCTTGGAAACCCTATGCAGGGTCACTACGAGTAAGAACCAATTCGAAAGCATTTAACAACAATGTGTATATCTAGGAGAAAGATGATGCTTCCATACAGATTTACAGCCTTAGAAACCCGTTGTTGTTGTTGTTAAGTGCCTTTGAGTCGGGTCCGACCCATAGCGACCCTGTACAGGGTTTCCAAGGGTGTAAATCTTTACGGGAGTAGAAAGCCTCATCTTTCTCCTGCAGAGCGGC
>NW_006408546.1:6485566-6563834 GCF_000296735.1 Chrysochloris asiatica | reverse complement strand
GTTCTTTGTTCTATAGACAAAGAACCCATCCTCCCTAATCCTTTTCCAGGTGCAGCCCATTCACCTGGGCTTCTCCAGTCCTCCTGAAAACCTGGCTCAGGAAGCCAAAACAGCGGGACTCCGCCCAAGCTTTTGTCCTTACCTTCCACCTTCCCCCAACTGACCTCAGGGTATATAGATATGTTAATTGGGCCTGAGAATCCAAGTTGCTGGCCTGGGATTCGAACTAGCGAAGTACGATGTAAAGTTACCTGAGTGTCTGGAAAAGTACTGATGTTAGCTGTACCTTGTCTAAGTCCCTCCCAGCGTGATGTGAAGCTCCTCCCCTGAATAAAGCAGAGGCCCGGGCCTCCCCAGGTGTGCATTACAGGTTGGAGGGCATGCAGTAAAGATTGCAGTGCATTACGGGTTGGAAGGCATGCGGTAAAGACTGCAGGGCAGTGAGTTGCTGCCTGCAGAGGCCACAATGCCTGTACTCCCAAGCTTGCCCACCAGTGATGTATCCACCCTGGCTTTGGGGTGCCTCATTGTCTCTCTCTTTGTCTCTTTCTGTGTATTCTTGATATATTGCAATCGCCGTCAGGTATCTCCTCCTCGTGAACCGAACCCCTATGTCGAGGCAGGTCCCCGACACCTACTGACAATATGTCCAAAGTATAAGAGACAAAGTTTGGTCATCTTGGCCTCCAAGGAGCACTCTGGCTGCACTTCTTCCAAAACGGATCTATTGGTTCTTCTGGCAGCCCAGGGTACTTTCAATATTCGCTCCAACACCATAACTTAAAAGCATCAATTCTTCTACGGTCTTCCTTATTCATTGTCCAGCTTTCACATGCATATGAGGTTATTGAAAATATCATGACTTGGGTCAGGTGCACCTTAGCCCTCAAGCTGACATCTTTTATCTTCAACACTTTAAAATGGTCTTGTGCAGCAGATTTCCTTAATGCAATATGTTGTCTGATTTCTTGACTGCTGCTTCCATGAGTATTGATAATTGATCCAAGAAGTATGAAGTCCATGGCAATTTCAATTATTTCTCCGTTGATAAGAATATTATTTATTGATGCAGTGGCGAGGATTTTTGTTTTCTTTACACTGAAATGCAATCTATACAGAAGGCTGTGCTCTTTGATCTTCATCAGAAAATGTTTTAAGTCCTCTTCACTTTCATCAAGTAAGGCTGTATCATCTGCATATCGTAGGTTGTTAACAAGTCTTTCTCCAATCCTGATGCCACATTTTTCTTCATATAACCCAGCTTCTCAGATTACTTGCTCAGCATAAAGGGTGAATAAGTGAAATTATACACCCTTGCTGCACACCTTTCTTAATTTTAAACCATTCAGTGTTCCCATGTTCTGTTCGAACAACTGCCTCTTGGTCCAGGTATAGAGTCCTCATGAGCACAATTATGTGTTCTGGAATACTCATACTTCACAATGTTGTCCATAGCTTGTCATGATCCACACAATCAAAAGCCTTTGCGTAGTCAATAAAGCACAGATAAACATCATTCTGACATTCTCTGCTTTCACCAAGATCCATCGAACATCAGCAATGATATCCCTCGTTCCACAGCCTCTTCTGAATCCAGCTTGAACCACTGGAAATTCTCTGTCAATGAATGCTTGCAGCCGTTTCTGTATTATCTTTAGCAAAACTTTACTCGCATGGGATTTCAAAGAGATTGTCCAACGATTTCTGCATTCCGTTGGGTCACCTCTCCTTGGAATGCAGACAAATACGGATCTCTTCAAATCAGTTGGCCAGTTAGTTGTCTTCCAAATTTGTTGGTAGAGATGAGTAAGTGCCTCCTGTGCTGCCTCACTTTCTTGAAATATTTCAATTTTCATTCCATCAATTCCTGGAGCCTTGTTCTTTGCCAATTCCTTCAATGCACCTTGGACTTCCTCCTTCAGTATCATTGGATCTTGATCATATGCTACCTCTTGAAATGGCTGAACATTAACCATTTACAGTGACTCTGTGTATTCCTTCCATCTTTTCTTGATGCTTTCTGCATCATTCAATAGTTTGCCCAGAAAGTCTTTCAATAACAAAGAGTCGAGGCTTGAATTTTTTTCTTCAGTTCCCCCAGCTTGAGAAATGCAGAGCATGTTCTTCCTTTTTGGTTTTCTGATTCCAGATATTTGTGCATATTTTGTTGTAATATTTGGCTTTATTTCTCAAGATGATCTTTGAAATTTTCTTTTCAGCCCATTCTGTACCTCCTCATTCTTCCATTTGCTTTAGCATCTCTACACTGGAGAGCAAATTTCAGTGTCCCTTCTGAAATCCATTTTGACCTTTTCCTTCTTTCTTGTCTTAATGACTTTTTGCTTTCTTCATGTATGACTTTCTTGATGGCATCCCACAACTCTTATGTTCTTTGGTCTTTTGTGTTTAATGTATCAAATCTGTTCTTCAGATGATCTCTAAATTCAGGTGGGATATATTCAAGGTCATATTTTGGCTCTTGTGGACTTGTTTTCATTTTCTTCAGCTTCAGTTTGAATTGGACAATGAGTAATTGATGGTCTGTTCCACACTCTGCCCCTGGCCTTGTTTTCACTGATGATATGGAGCTTTTCCATAGTCTCTTTCCACATATGTAGTCAATTTGAAATCTATGTATTCCATCTAGTGAGGTTCATGGGTATAGTCATCTCTTATGCTGTCTAAATAAGGTATTTGAAATGAACAAATAATTGATTTTGCAGAATTCTATCATGCGTTCTGCAGCATCATTTCTATCATCAAGGCCATATTTTCCAACTACTGATCCTTCCTCTTTGCCCCCAACCTTTGCATTCCAATCACCAGTAATGAGCAATACATCTTGATTGCACATTTGATCAATTTCAGATTGAAGAAATTGGTAGAACTCTTCTATTTCATCCTCACTGGTTTTAGTGGTTGGTGTGTAAATCTGAGTAACTATGGTATTAACTGGGTTTCCCTGTAGGCAAATGGATATTATCCTATTACAGACAGCATTGTACCTCATGATTGATCTGGATATGTTCTTTTTGACAATGAATGCAACACCACTCCTCTTCAATTTGTCATTTCCGGCATAGTAAACCATGTGGTCATCAGATTTAAAATAGCCAATGCCTATCCATTTCAGCTCACTAATGCCCAAGTTATTGATGTTTATGCATCCATTTCATTTTTGACAACTTCCAATTTTCTCAGACTCATACTTCGTACATTCCATGTTCCGATTTTCAATGGATGTTTACAGCTGTTTCTTTTCATTGAGTTGTGTCCCACCAGTGAATGAAAGTCCCATGGGCTTTTCTCCCACGGGCTTTACTCTATTTGCATCATCACAGGCAACTCTACTTTGACGAGGCAGTTCTTCCCCAGTTGCATTTTGTGTGCCTTTCACCTTGAGGGGGCTCATTTTCCAGCACTGTATCTGACAGTGTTTCTCTGCTATTCTCTGCTAAGGTTTTCAGTGACTAAGTATTCGGAAGTAGTTTGTCACTCCTTCTTCCTTCCTAGTCTGTCTTCATCTGGAAGCTCATCTGAAACCTGACCACCATGGGTGACCTGCTGGCATTTAAAATACCGGTGGCATAGCTTTCAGAATCATAGCAACTCACAAGCCACCAAAGTACGACAAAGTGACAGAAAATTATATATACTTAGCATATAAATTCAAGAGTTTCACAAATGTCTTAACTCATTCTGCTTCCTAGTTACTTATGTATATTACTCTGCAACAAATAACACACATTATGGTTTAGAAATTCCTAGGGATCATCCTAAGAAACGACCTGATGTGACCTCAGCCACCTACTGCTCACCTGTATTCTCCTAGTCCTGCTAATCATGGGCAAGACAAGGACTTTCAGGTGGTGACTGGATATGCTACATGATGATATGACCATGTAATTGGTCACTGCCAGCTCTGCTTGAATTTCCACTTGCAACCAGCAAGTTGAAATTATGTACGAGTATAGCTCTGGTAGCGTAGTGGCTCCAAATTGGGCTTTGGACTGCAAGGTCAGTAGTTCGAAACTACCCACCTGTTCTGTGGGAGAAAGATGAGGCTTTCTGCTCCTGTAAAGATTTACAACCTCGGAAACACTGGACAGGGTCGCTATGAGTAGGAACCGACTCCATGGTACCTAACCACCACCACCACCATATGCATAAAAACAAGGAAGCTTAAAGAGTTCATGGAAAAATTCCAGTCTTTTTTCATTCTACTTTTCACAAACTTTTTAAAGTCCCTTTGCATAAGTAATAGATGGGCAGGGGATAATTAATTATTCATGAGCTCTACAAAATTTAATTCTTTGACATTTGAGAAAAAGGGACTCAAAGCTTTCAACAGTTACCCCATCACATACCCAGGTAGTACTTTAATGCATACAATACGAATAAGCTAGATACTTTCCAATTCAAGTGCTCAGAGGTATCAAACAAGACTAATACCTGACGGCTTACCTCTAGTTGGAAAGTAGGGACTTCATTATACACCCTCACAAAAATCTCTCCTACAATAAGCTCCTTGGCATGATCACTGTAAACAAACTCTGATCCATAAGTTTTGTCGCAATCACCCTTTTAAAAAGAAAAAAAAAAACTGTTAAATGTATACTAAAATCATTAATTTCTGGTTGTAAATCTTTCCTTATTCAGATTAATTAAAAGTGATGTTATAATAATGACAGAAAAAGCAAAAAAATAGTCACTGAAGCTGATAAAAGTACAGTCAAAGACACCTCATAGAACTGAGCTAATTGGTTTGGAAGTTGGAGTGCAATGAATTATGCAATGTCTCTTCTAGCCTTAGTTTTTGTAACTCCTACCCAATGACTTTTTTCCTGATGGGTCTGGGTAAGAGATGGTGGGGAAGATGCTACTAAGATTATATGGTTCAGCTTTGAGTGACTGTTAACAGGGCTAATTGTGATTATAAAAACGTAGAAATTTAACAAGGGTCTTTGTTAATTCTGCCACCTTGCTGGGTATAAAACGACCCATCTTGGTGATTAAGAGTGAGCGGTGCTCTCCTTTGCTTGGCTAATCAGGTTAGCCTTCATCTGACCTCCGGTTCTTGGGCCCTGAGCTATCAGCTTGACCCGGTTCCACAGCCTGTGAGTTAGCATTCCGATTCTTCGAGAGTGAAGAGAATCCTCCAGACTGACATCTGAACTACACATCTGGGATTTACTAGCCTTCACAGCCATGTGAGTTATTTCCTTGATGACCTGTGAATTCTGTGAAATGTTGCAGTGACCTGTGGAACCCTGGGTCATGGAGAAGAACACTGAGCAAAGTAGTAGTGGTTGGTATCAGGGATTATGGAATGGTACAGCACTATCAGAAAGTCGAATGTTTGGAATGTCTTTAACCTCCAACTCATAGGGAAAGCCTCATGTCGACCCTTACAAATGAAATTACTGTTGCAAAGGTTTAGGGGCATGACTTCAAGGGACATCCCAGTTAATTGGCCTAAAAATGTGGTTAGTGCTTTTATACTACCTTCTGGTTTGTTGCATAGTGCCTGGGGTTTTACAAGTTAGTAAGCAGCCATCCAAGGCACAATAACTGGTCTCCATTCACCTGGAGCAACAGAAGGAGGAGGACAGTCAGGAAAAGGTGGTGACAATGGAATCTGTGGCTAACTGCCTCCATGAACAGTTGTTCCTTTGCCATGAAACCAGAAGAACTGGATGGTGTCCAGACACCATTACTGAACATTTTTATCAGAGACTCCCTAAGGAATCCTGATCATAAGAGGGAAAACTCAGAACAGAAAACTCAGTTCAAATGGACTCCACAAACTTTGGAGTCATGGAGGCTGGATGAACCTCCTAAACTAGTGCCCTAACATGATGTTTAAATCATCAACCAAAAACAGTCCCTGAAGTCTTTTTAAAATCAAACAATAGTTAAACTTAACTAGTAGAGAACGCCTGCCTTGAGCATTGTGCCTTTTTAAGATCTACCTTTATTTTATGTGAGTTCTGGTGTGGTGCTATAGAATATGTACTGGGCTGCTAATCACAAGGTCAGTGGTTCAAACTAGTCACTCCTTGAAAATCTATACAGGGTCACTCTTAGTATGAAATGACCCAATGGTACTTAACAACAACATGTAAGATAAAACTGACATTAGTAAACTTGAAATATTCAATAGTAATCTTAGGGAGCAGAAAACTCATGCTAAAAGGGGAAGAGCAGCTCATAAAAGAGAGTGAGAATAGATGTACAACACAAAGAATGTCATCAATGTCACTGAATTATACACATAGAGACTTGAACTTTGAGAAGCCCCCTCATATATCCAAGAACAAAACAATAAACAAAGTAAATGAAAATATCAACTGATCTGAAGAGAAAAAAGTGGTAGGGTACATGTCTCATCATACAATGTAATGTTAATAATCTATAAACAGTAATGTGCTGCACAGTGTTACATCATAATTTTTAGTCCAAAGATTTCTATTATAACTCGTCTTATAATTTCAAGATGACAGATGAAAGTGTTTTCCAGTTAGCACATATAAAGCAAGTATGCAGTGCAATAAACTACTTAATATGTCTCTTCTAGCCAGAGTCTTGATATTTCCCACCAAATGACTCTTTTCCTAATGGGTCTGGGTAAGAGAAGATGGTATCAGGATTCAGCTGTGGATTTGGAGTTAACTGTAATTATAAAAACTTGAAACTCCAGCACAGGTATAAAATGAGTCACTTCACAAACAGAGTGGGAGGAAGGGTCTCACTACCATCAAAGAGGAGCCAGGCATCGTGCATGTCCCTTTGGACCCCTGAGGTCCCTGTCAACCCGGGGACAGAAAGTTGTGATACCAGAAGAGTGGCAAAGGAGTAGCAGAACCAAGAGCGAGAGCACGAGATATAGTGGTGGCTTCCCAGTCTATGGAGCAAGTAAAGTTGAATGACTTTGGGCAGGAGGCTTGCTTACAGAGTGGGGTGCCTCCAGACACTTAACTGGGGGGAGAAAGTTAGGTTTCCTGACAGACGGAGCTAGAACTGCATGTCTTCAGGCTGATGCTCATGGTGGAGTGGTGTGTCTTGTGGGCATCTCTCTGTAGTCCTAAAAGCTTTGCTGACATTACCTGGGTAGAGAGAGGCCTGCCTGTGGCATGGCTGAGGAGAGACTGTCCTAACTTTAACAACTGTGTCCTGTGCATTTTCTGTTTCTGACTTCTAACCTGTTAACCTCCCAAATAAACCCTTTAACTGTGAGTATGGTGTCTGAGTTCTGTGTGCGAACTGCAATGAATTATCAAACACAGCTGAGAAGGAAGTGCTGTGGGAGGGATGGTCGCTGCTTTTTTTCACTCTACTCAGTAGGTATCTAGACTAGTCAGATATAGGGTGATATCACTGTGAAATAAGCAGTTAGAATGGATTTTAAGAAGAAATACACTGAACGAAAGTCCTGAAAAATACGGTCTCTAAATAAACAGTGGATGATATATCTACAGGTTAACAAATTCAGAACTGTTTCCATTATTTCTTGTCCTTTGGACTAAGACCAAGTGTAAGAACAGTTTCCATTTAAGGAAATTAACAAGACAGAAAAGAACACAAAAAGGTTCCACTAAGGATTTAGGCTGAAAAATGAAAAGTTACATTTGACTGAAATAGCATGTGAAAGCATCTAATAGATTGTTATATACCATAAAAGAAAGACGCTGATTACGTTGCTTCTGTTAAAAAGAGAAAGTACAGAAACAAGAGACCAGTTCTGTCTAGCAATGTACTTTTCAAAAATCTTATGTTTAAAACGTTCGGGGAATGAGTTCAAAATAAAGTCAAGATAAATTCCAGCATAAACAGTAATAGTTACACTTTAATAAATTCTAAGGTCATACACTTAACTGCTTTTTAAAACCATCAAGAGTCAACCATCTGGTATATGAATTATCTGGCCTCCTCCTTCCATCCTACTGTCTTTTGTTTTTCACATGGTCTTGCTAGCTTCTCTACTTGCACGAGGCAGGACAACGTATTTAAATTTGATATCAGAAGTAACTGTGGTTTACTAAGAAAAAGGGGTCGAAGTAAATAAAACAGAGTTGTTGGAATGCTGATAAAATAAAACTGGTTGAAATAGGTTCTACAAACATATATATTATATGTATATAGTAACAACAACGAAAAAGGATTGTAACATTGCTAATATTAAAGACAACAAAAAATGCTGTGCTTAAATGGGCCAAATATTAGGTAGTAAAAAGTAATAGAAAAAAAAAAAAAGTGATAGGCTTAAGTTCTTCATCCTACTTTTGTGAATAGGGACTGGGCTCTTAATAGTTCATATTTGTCTCTCCCTGTGTGGCAGAAAGCAGAATGATGAAAATTGAAGCAGCTAGGAATCAAATGAGTTTAAAGGACTAGCGGAACGGAGCACCTGAACATCAGTCTCCATGACCCTGAGACCATAAGAACTAGATAGTGCCCGGCTACCACTACCAATTGTCTGAAAGGGCATTAGAGAGTAGGAAAAGATGCAGAACTAAACTCAAAATTAGAAAAAAGACCAGGCTTACTGGTCAGAAAGAGACTAAAGGCACTCAAGACTATGTCCTTGGTCATCCTCCAAGCTTGGAACTGAACTCACCCTCAATACTCAATTTTTAACCAAGCAGTAGGTATGTATATTGGTGGGAGGAGGGGGAGGGAACCACAACATTAGTGAGGATGGAATGGTCAACGATTAGACATCCAAAGGGCAGCATTTACCTAAGGACAAACTTCAGAAAGGTTGGGAAAGATGGTGAAATAGAAACAAGAATAGCAAGGAGGATGCGGGATAACTGATGTGACATTGAAGGGAATGAAACAAAGTACAGGATTTGTTCAATGTAAAACTAATGATCTGCTCTGTAAACCTTTACTCAATTCACAATAAAAAATTTTTTTTAAGTTAAAGACTTAATTACTCTGAAGTGAGAAATAGTTTGTTTATAGTCAATATTAGGCTATACTTCCAAAATTCTATCAAAGCTCAATAAATATTAAACAGCAGAATGCATACTTTTTTAATCATATTTTCTTGTTGAGATTCAAGGAATTCGAGGAGTTCTGCTCTTGTACAATTGTTCCATATTAAATAGGGGTTCTCTGTGTTACTGTTAAGCATCTTCAAAATCTAGGAAACAAAATAGTACTTTGTTGTAACATTTAGAAAAAGCAAATAGTAACATACATTATCATTCACTTAAAATTATCTATTACATGATAGGCATTGTACCAAATAACTTAAGTATAATGACTTAAACAAGTTTGGTTGGTGGTATTATCCGTTTTGCACCCGAGGAAAATCAAGGCTGAGACAGCGAAAATACTTTGCCCCAGGTCTCACAACCCTTAAGTGATGAAACTGGGATTCAAATCTGAGTTTGTTTGATTTCAACATTTTAACATTTACTTTGCTAATATGAAAATTACGTAAGATATGTTGCGTTAAATCACTTAATAAACATTAAACAGACACAATGGCTGCAACAATGAGATCAAATACAGTAAACACTGTGAGGCTGGAGCAGCAGGACTGGGCTATGTTTCATCCTGTTGTATACAGAGTGGCTATGAGCTGAAGTGACTTGAAAGTGGCTAACATGCTCTGAAAAACAATCACAATCCATTCTCTCCAGTGGTAATATCAGTTCTATGAATGATGAAAGCAGAGAGGTAATACCCTCCAACTTATACAAAAGTCAAGGAGCTCTGGTAGCATAGTGGTTACGGATCAGGCTGCTAATCTCATGTTCAGCAGTTCGAAACTACCAGCTGTTCGGCGTGAGAAAGATGAGGTTTGCTGCTCCCGTAAAGATTTATAGCCTTAGAAACCCTGAACAAGGTCGCTATGAGTCGGAACTGACTCCATGGCACATAACAACAACAACAATACAAAAGTCACCTAAACCTTGTTTTGAGAAGGTTAACTACTTACTTATAAAGGAAATGACTGAAAACATAGATGGGTTTTTAAATTTTCATGGAAAAATGGAATGCTTCCACAAACTCTTTGAAGACTTCTGTATATATGGTTGTTGTTATTACTGTTAAGCGCCATCGAGTCAGTTCCAATCCATAGCGATCCTGTATAGAATTTCCAGGAGCAGCTAGTGAGCTTGAACTGCCAACCTTGCAGTTAAAACGGCTTCGCAGTCTGGTGCATTAACCCACAGTGCCACATCATGACTCCGTATTTATGGTTAGAAATTGTTAAATCTTAGAGACCTGGCAGTTTAAAATAAGCATTTCATTAAGTTGAAGGGGACTCCAGCCATGAGTTAATTCTACAATGCTACAACTTTTTTTCCTGGCTATAGAAATAATCACAATTATTGGTATTTCTGGAGAGAATGTTTTCAGTTAACAGAATGCATCTAACTGGTTAGCTCCAAGTCCACAAAGAATCTCAGGGTCACCTAAGACTCCTCCCCACTCTTGGATTCAGAGAGATCAGGATACTGCCAGGGTCATGTACCTATTTTGTCATTTACACCTATATACCCATATAAGTGTGTGAGTGTATTTGTTTTAGGATTGCATTCCAGTCTTGTAAGTAGGTGGACTACTTGTCATAAACAGCCAGAAGTAGATGAGCTATCCTGAGTCTGCGTACTGTAAAACACCATTCTGAGTTCATTTGCTTGGCCCATCCCTTTGTGAGTTAAGGAAGAGAATTAGAGAGGGCTCCACAACTGAGAATCGTAGAACGGGTGTGTAGCGCTAATATCAGTATCAATCCATAAGTAAACGGAATTTTATTTTTATAAGAAATAGAATGCAAACAGAATCAGTTTTTGGTTTTCAAAAGCAATCACCAAAGCTGTGTTCTTTAAGTATGTACTTAAAGGATCTTGCACTGCTCATCAAAACCCACACTCCTCTTTAAGCTTATTTCAAAACCTATGAAGCACGTACCTCTGCAGCACTAACCACAGCAAGTTTTCTAGCAATATACGGTGTTAGCATGCCAGCTAAACTTTTCCTTATGGTTGGATTTTCTGGGGTTGCTTGTTCTTCAGGCAAGTACCCTCCAAGCCGACTTAGAGCAAGGACACTCAGTTTGGCAAGGTTATTGGCTACTTCCTATTATTAACAAAAAAAGAAAGAAAGAAAAAAATCATGACATTAAAGTAGCTGTCTTACATAGGTAACATAACATAACTTTCTGGAATCAAACCTGCATGGAACATATTTTATGAAGCACTAAGCAAATAAGAAAGAAAAAACACTAGAGTTTCCAACACTGATGTCACATAGTTTATGCATTAAAAAAACTTCTTTACTTATGAGAAAGCATAAGAGCCTATATATTTACTTCTATCCAATAGTTAATCGATAATTTAAAGAAGCACATTTAAAGGTCAGAAGAGCAGACTCGCCTGCTGCACACACTGACAATATGAGTACTGGATGACAGTGAATAGGCAAAGAAAAGAGACAATACCGATAAAAATAACACAGTTATTCAATGGGTAGGAAAGTCAGCACCAAAAGCCTGATAGTGCACTTATATTTCCTTATTAGACAACCATAATTTTATAATCATAAAGGTGACTGAGTAATCAAAAGATATTAAACTATGTCCATTATATGATACTGCAAATTCCTTTATCATGAACCTTCTAGTTGAAGTGGTTAACATAAAAAGTTTGAGGACTTAAAGATTAGCAAACTTAGTTACTATCTTGAATAATAGTTTATCTCTTGGGAACTCTGGGTAAAGTTTTTTTTTTTTTTTACTTCACATTTAGCATGAAGCTCTGGTTTGGGCTCAAATTCAGTAATACAACTGTGTTAAAGTTACCTGCTGGTTTGTTTCTTCATTTTTCTGAATACCACTCTCTTCCAACGTGTAGTCATAATTAAACAGATAACCAAGCAGATGCCACAAAATTCCAGCTTGAAATAGGTGTGTCTGTAGCCAGAAATCCACAGCAAAAGAACTGACACATTCTACCCCAAGAGCAGCCACGCGTGGAATACTCTGAGAGGAGAAAAACAAAATTAAGTTGTAGGGTTAAAAGAAGATCTCAAGAAAAGTTGGTTGCTTTGAAGTTATGTCAAACAGCTACCTTATAATGCAACTGATTACCTATTTTAAATTCCTAAGAAAATGTAAATCTATACCCTTTAATGCCTAATTAAAAAGTGACCCCTATTAAGACATATCAGAGGTAGTATTTTTGAGGCTAGTATCCAAAGACTTGGGAATTCATTCTTTCTCATTTTACTTATGGTATATATACAAAGGCAAGTAAAAAATATTGCTATAAGATCACAGAAACCTTTATTTAACATAAATATCAAAATGTAAAGCTACTGCTTCTTAACATCTCCTTCACCTAGGTCTACACACTTCTGAAGGCAGTGTTTCCGTCTTTCTAACCCCCTTCATTGAAGAATTCTGCATGATTAGATTTCAAGACAGTAGTTTTGACACCCCTGAGGGACTCAAATCATGTCCTTTTAGGTGTTCTCTGAGTTTGGGAAACAAAAAGAATTCTGACAGGACAAGACCAAGCAAGGATGTACGTGGATGGGGGCCTGTGTTGTCCTAGAAAAAAATCCATTAAGATGATCCCTTTGGAGTCTCCAAAACCAGTTCTTCTCAGAAAGTAGTACTGATTAGACATTTCTATCTTTTTTTCTTTTTTTTTAAGGTACTGCAATGAGAAGAAGATGAGTATATTACTGGGAAATCTGGTCTATACCCTTCCAATGATCTCAGAGACATGTTTAGACACATTCTGTTTGAAATAAACCATGCATGTATGCACTGGAACCCTAGTACATATAAATTTTGAGATCTTAAGAAGCAATTAGCAACCCACAGGTTAATGTTAGGTACGTCAAGGATAACTTTTGTACAGGTTTAAGAATTTACATCTTTCTATCAAAGTTCATATTCTTAAGCATGTATAAGAACATAAAGCCATGAAGCTGATATACTTCAAATATTTTAATAAGTGATTCCTTACTTCTAGGTACTTTAGTCCAGGACCAACATTTCTATCCCCCTCCGTTAACTCTCACTTTGCCCCTATCGTACCTTCCCACAGTCAATGCCCCCAGCAGCTTTCATTGGTAGGAAACAGGAAGCTTTCAGATGGCTACAGACTTTCCTACTAGGTGTGACTTACATTTTGGGTTTAATGGTCTTTTAATTTAATTATTAATTTAGTGTAGCCTTCCCTCTTCCTTGACTCTCTTCTGATGTTTAGGGGGACCCACTTCCCTTTATATAAGTCACTCTAGTCTTATTCTCTGTGTTCTAGCTTAGGGACAAAGCCTTTATTGACTGCAAGGTTTCTATGAAAAATACTTCCAGAGACTCAAATAACTT
Organism: Chrysochloris asiatica; assembly: GCF_000296735.1. Classification (NCBI taxonomy): domain Eukaryota; kingdom Metazoa; phylum Chordata; class Mammalia; order Afrosoricida; family Chrysochloridae; genus Chrysochloris; species Chrysochloris asiatica. The sequence goes on along the minus strand of NW_006408546.1, from coordinate 6,550,474 downwards.
ACTTAAAAAAATAATTTTGGAAAAACAACCTGTTGACAAGTTGGAAACTGACTACATGACAAGAAATCCCACTGCTGACTGTATATGGAAGGCATTAAAGATGAAATTCACCTTGCCGAAATAGAGTACCCGACAGAGATCCTTAATGACACCTGGCATTTCTGTGATCTTCTCTCGGCACTCTTCAAACTGTGCAGCAACACTGTAGCATTTGCTTATGTGTCCACACACCTGCAGACAGCAAGGCCAACAGGGAAGTGAGTCATGTGTGCGATCATCATACATAGACCCATTATTATCAAGAGGATTCATAGGAACCCTATGGGACAGAGTAGCATTGTCGCACAGGGTTTCCAAAGCTGTGAATCTTTACCACAAATGTTCTGAAGGCTGCTCATATAGCTGAAGAAGGGGCAAAAAAAAAAAAAAAGATTGCCTATTAATACAAGGAGCAGCAAACCAAAGCCACTGTGGCCCATGGGCCAAACAGACTCAGGACTTCAGGGTTTTACCTTTTTAAAGGGTTGTTAAAAACACACACACACAAATATGAATACACAATGTTGTTGTTGTTGTTAAGTGCCATCGAGTCGGTTCCGACCCATAGCGACCCTGTACAGGGTTTCCGAAGGTGTAAATCTTTACAGCAGTAGAAAGCCTCATACAGCTTCATAAATTACTCTGATTTCTACAGAAAAAGGTTGTCTCTGGATTAAGCTAATTTTGCACAGTATATTAAGACAGAATATTACAATTCTATCTTCATACTGTTGATGTCAATTAGTTAAATAAATGAATGAAGACACCCTCGTGCTTCATATGTCTATGTAGCCAACCTAGTGGAGACTTGTGACTGTACTGCGATGACTCTTCTCTGGTGGCACAGTGAGTTAAGTATTGAGTTATTCACTGAAAAGTGGGCAGTTGAAACCCATCAGTAGCATCTCTGGACAAAGATGAGGCAGTCTACTTGTTTAAATATTTACAGTTTCAAGAATACTATGTAAGCAGTTCTATAGTGTTGCAATGAGTTGGAATTGACTCATTGGCAGTGGGTTTTAGATTCAGTGTGGGACATATGATTCACATAGTGAGATGCTCACCCAAAGGCTAGTGGTTGCAAAGTACCAAGTCACCTTAAAATTAAGGTCTGAAAATCTACTTTCAAAAAATTCATCCACAAAAAACCTTATAGAGCACAATTCAAGCCCTGGAGTGGCACTGTAGGATAAACACTGGACTGGTAATCACAAGGTTAGCAGTTCAAACCCACCAGCCATTCTCAGAAACCCTACACAAAGTCACTATGAGGTGGAACTGATTCAACAGCACAAAACATGAAACAGAATTACATGAATGGCAACTGGCAGTACACTTCTCAGCGCATGCGCTCGACCATAACATTGGTTTGAACAGCAAAGTCGAGGGTTCAAATTTACCAGCCACTCCTCAGAAACCCTATACAGGACCACTATGACTCATAACCAAATCAATGGCACTTAACAAAAATCGTTGGATTGCATATACAACTCTCAGCCCAACTGCCACCTCAAAATAAAAGATGAAACACAAAATCTTGAACTCAATTGTCCTTTATTCTAAATTTTGTTGGCATAAACAAAGCAACAAACCCACTACCCTCAAGTTGATTCCAACTCATACCAACCCTATGGGACAGGGAAGAACTGCCCCAGAGGGTTTCTAAGGCTGTGTAATCTTTACAGAAGTAGACTGCCTCATCTTTCTCCCACGGAGCGGCTGATGGGTTTGAACTGAAAAACTTTCAATTAGCAGGCCAGTGCACGACCAGGGCTCCTTGGCACAAACAAAGGGCCACATAAAAAGAGAAACTCTACAACAATCTTAATTCTTTGTGAATTTTCTATCAACTTTAAAACATATAAGGCCAATTAACATACCAGGCATGGAAGAGAGTGGCAGAGAAAGAAGTTGGGAATAGGGGCAAATATATAAAAGAAGTGGCAAAATTACAACTGTTTAAAGCTGAGTAATAGGCACATAAAGCTTCATTATATTATTCTCTAAGAGAAAAGACAATAAGCCAATAGTAAGTAGTCTACCACAGGTGATCCTTAAGTATGTTACACAGACCAGCAGTATTGGTACCACCTGTGAACTTGTGAGACCTGCGTACACCAGGCCCCCAGCTACCCACAGATCAATAAGCCCGTCAGGTGGTTCTGATATAAGTCAATGTGTGAATCACTGGTCTAGTAGTCGTTTCTTAGAACCATACGCTTTAGCCTCACCTGTACTGACATGTCACATGGCTTACTAGAGCGATTCAAGACAGCCACACAACGACTAAACGCCTCTTGTAACACCTGCAAAAAAGGAAATCAGTCATTAATGTGTCTTTCTCACTTTATATCTGAAAGACATTTTCCAGCAGAAATAACATGTAAATAGCCTTTTAATGTTATTTTAGCTATATGGCAAATGAATGTTTGTTCAATTATCATTTGGTAAGCTGTTTCTTTTTAGTTATTCCCAATAAACTACTTTGTAAGCAACATTAAGTTAATTTTGAACCCAAGGCTCTCCAATGCATATGATAAAATATGGCTTCATTTCCCCCTTAATTTTGGTACCAGAATATAGTGCTACCTGATAAAGAAAAAAAAAACTATTATCAACTGTATGTGTATTTGTACCTTTTTTTTGTGGCAGAGTAACGGTTTATTATCATTATCTTAGTTTTAAAAAGAGATTTTAGTTTTTAGAGCAGTTTTGACAATTCCCACATATACCTCAGACATCCTGCACACTCATTCTCCTTACTATTAACAGTTTGCATTTGTTTGGTACCATTTGTACTCTGAATTCTATATTGTCAACAGTCGCGGTGGTGGTGTGCCATGGAGCCTGCTCCTATATAAGGTTTCTGAGGCTGTCTATCTTTATGGGAGAGAAGGTCTCATCTTTCTCCATGAGCAGTCATATGATCTACCTAAACCAGTTTAATGACCAGCAAAAAGGCTCTCCATGTTACCTCCATTCCATTTTCCCTTCTCAGCTCTTCAGCATTGAGGGCCGAGCAGTTGACAGTATGGAAAGCAAGCTCTGCAGCAGCAGGCAACAGTGGTGATTCTTTTGAGAAAAGGAGGTCATCTGAAGTTTCCATTGTGATTGTCCTAATTAGCATTGGGTATCCTGCATACTTATAAGGCTGTAAATCTGAAATAGCCAACATTAGTATTGGGAAAATGTGACTCTAAGAGTCTTTTGCATCAGTAATACTAAATCTATTAAAACATGTTATAGAAACAAGTAACATGGTAGAATTACTTGGAAGATAAAATTAAAATTCAGGAGTAACACATGCGTTACCTTCTTTATGACGGTTGAAAAGGATGCTCTGTGTTTTCAAAATTAGAATTATATTTTCTGGATCTGGTCCATCCACTATTTTTGCTGATTTGGTACATAAAAATTCATATGCTTTATTTACTTTTTCAAACATATCCTGTATATAAGCGAAGATAATTAACCTTTAATTTGGAACATCTCAATCACAACCTAAACAGAATACAGCTGATTTGCATTTTGCCAGTTATTTCTTACGTCATTAGTTTGCTTTGTTTTACACATTAAGGAATTCATTACAACTGAAATCTACTAGTATCCTGTGAAATAATTTTTTTTTCCAAACTACTATCCAATTATCTTAACACTATTTGCTGAAAACACTATTTCCCTCACTAGTTTTATGCCAGTGGATTGAGTCACAAGGTTGGCAGCTCCAATTCACCAGCTGCTCCTTAGAAATCCTATGTAGGACTGCTGTGAAGTCGGAATCGACTCGATGGCACTTCACAACAATATGTCATATTAAACTCATACATACTAGAGACAATTTGCACTGATATAAAAATAACGATAGTATAATCATGATACTGTACATTGAGTATTGTTGCAAGGCACTGCGCTAAATGTTTTTAATACATTATTTGAATTAATCGCAACACGTGTGAGATATGCACTGTTACTATTCCTGTTTTTTAGAGGAAAACAGGAGTTTAGAGATGCTAAATAAATTACCTATAATGTTACAATGTCAACTGATGGAAAAGTGAAGACTTACACCCAGGTCTGACTACTAAATTCATGCTTACGGCATTGTATTAAATCCCAATGATCTATGTGATGATTCTTGTGGTGTAAGTATCACAGTTTTACTATTGCAGCTCTATAGGATGTTTTAATATAAATCAATCCAATGCTAGTTTCCCATATTTTCTTCCTATCTTGTTTTCTCTCTCAGATGAATACTGGAGAGCTTGCTACCAGGTTTTCAAAAAGAACCCACGCTTTTAGTTAAAAAACAATTTGAACATGTAAAGCAACATCTTTTCATTATCAAGTTTTTCCATTTTGGAATACTCTACTGCCCACAAGGAGAAACAAGTGTCCTTGGATAGTGGAAATGTCTCTAAGTTTCTAGCAATAGACTACCAGTCCTAGTTTGGAAGTGTTGTTATGTGATTTCTTCTTTTATGAATCTCCATTGGTATTTTAGAGTCCCGATGTAGCACTGCAGGATAAGCACTGGATAGCTATGTACAAGGTCAGTGGTTCCAACTCACCAGCTGCTCCTTGGAAACCCTATACAGGGTCGCTATGAGTTGAAACCAACTCGATGGCACTTAATAACAAAAATCAATTGGAATTTTAATAGGAGCTGGAGAAGGCAGGATCAGGAAAGGCTAACAGCAGATGATTTTGAACCAGAACCAAATTTATTACTTCTTAAATTAATCTGAAGTTGTTTGAATGCACAAATCCCCAAAACAATCTAAATAGCAAAAACTATAAATAAATTAACTTCATCTACATTCCATACTCATGTAGCTATCCATTGAAGTGGACCACCAAACAAACATGGAACAGGACAGAGAATGAAATCCTTAAGTTACCTGTCACAAGGACAGTCCTACTGGTAAAGTGAGGAGGACCATGAAGGCAGAAAGCACAGGTATATGGACTGGGACAGGTTCCGATGAGGCAGAAACTGGGTAAGAAAGTACAAATATCTTTTCTCCTCCTAACAGTAGCAGAGACCAAAGAAGCCAATCCCAAAGCCCTTATTTCAAAGGCAGTACATACCCTCCCTTCAGGATTCTTATCAGGGTGGTACTTTTGTGCAAGCCTGAAATACGCTTTTCTTATCTTGCTCTCATCGTGCCTATTGAATAAGGAAAACATTTCATGAATACAGTCAAGTGCCAGGAAAAACATTTACACTATCATCTAAAATGATTTTACAGGCTTACTTTATAAAGAGTTCTATGTGACCTTTTAATTAGGCAGTATGGTGTGGTGCTGTATAATCAGAGCTGGACTGTGAACCAGAAGGTCGACAGTTCAAACCCATCAGCTGCTCCTCAGAAACTATATACAGTGTCGCTGTAAGTCAGAACTGACTTGAAGGCATTTAACAACAAATTAAATCCATTAAGATTTAATAGGATTATTTTTTATAAGTTACCTATTCAAGGTTGTCATTCACTTTCAATTGCAAAACTACATTTGGGGTTTGAAGAACTAAAATAATTTCTTCAAAATAAAGAAACAAACATACCATTTCAAATTCTATACTTCTATGTTATTATATCAGTGTTGCCAAAAATGTACAAATCTTTATTCATACTTACGAAAATGTCTTTTAAACCACTGTTATCTAACATATCTAATGTTGTTGTGTGCCGTCGAGTCGGTGCCGACCCATAGCAACCCTGTACAGGGTTTCTGAGGCTGTAAATCTTTACGGGAGCAAAAAGCCTCATCTTTCTCCCATGGAGCAGCTGGTAGTTTCAAACTGCTGACCTTGTGGTTCGCAGCCCAATCTGTAACCACTACGCTACTAGTTGTTGGAACTGCAAGGTCGGTGGTTCAAGCTCACCAGCTGCTCCTTGGAAACCCTATACAGGGTCGCTATGGATCAAAATTGACTCGACAGCACTTAGCAACAACAACAACGCTACTATATAAATTAAATAAAGAGACTGTACATTCTTTCCTATACATCTGTCATTGAGCATTCTAGGCATGCGAGTATCAAATGTCTTCCACACACATAACACAAACTGCAAAAGGACAATGAGTATAAGTTAATATCACATGCCAGATCTGCAAACATTCTGCACACACTTTCAATTAACAGACAGCAATGATTATAATAGCAATAACATAAGGCGGCAATTCTGCTAATTAATTTTCAATAGAGAAAAATCACGTGAATAATTCTATGTTTATTCTCCTCTGAGTGTCTATCAAAGAACAGGCAAAAACAAAAACATAAACAAATTAAGTGCTGGTACATTTACATATATTTAGTATTAAAATTTTAAGGCAAGGCAGACAAAATAACTCACGGTCCCTGTCCTTGAGAGAGATTAAGAACTTCATAAGCATCATCTATTGACATCATAGGCGGCTTCTTTTCTACTTCCTTCTTCCAGGCATCAAGAGTATCTTTTAGAAGCTTAACCTTAAAGACAGAGGGGTTGACTTGAACTTACTAAAATAGAAATATTTCGAAATACAATTTTTAGGTTATAGAATTAAGTATCCAGAAATGATTATAAGCTATTTTTATGGTTTCCAACTATAAAATCTGTCAGCCTTAATTCCAACTCCGGAGAGCAGCTCTGGTAGCGTAGTGGTTATGAATCAGGCTGCGAACCTTAAGGTCAGCGGTTCGAAACTACCAGCCGCTCCACGGGAGAAAGATGAGGCTTTCTACTCCCGTAAAGATTTACACCCTCGGAAACCCTGTACAGGGTCGCTATGGGTCGGACCCGACTCGATGGCACTTAACAACAACAACAACAGTGACCCTAGTAGAACTGCCCCATAGTGTCCAAGGCTGTAAATATTTACAGAAGCAGCTGCCACATCTTTCTCCAGTGGAGCAGTTGTTGAGTTCAAACTGCTGATCTTTCGGTTAGCAGCCAAGTGCTTAACCACTGCTCCACAAGGGCTTTTATAAGGTTTGCAAACCTCAAACCAAACCCACAGCCATCAAGTCAATTCTGACTCACAGTGGTACCACAGGACAGAGTGGAACTGCTCCCCTACAGTCTCCGAAGCTGTCACTCTTAACAGAAGCACACAGCCTCATCTTTCTCCCCACAGAACAGCTGACCTCTTAGCTAGCAGCCCAATGTTTAACCCACTGCACCACCAGGGACCCTTTTTTTTTAATGGTTTGTTGTTGTTAAGTGCAGTAGAATCAATTAATAGTATAGGATTTGAGGCTATACATCTTTATGGGAGCAGAAAACCTCATCTTCCTCATCATCTTGAACCACCAACCCTGTGGTTTGCAGCTTATCCTACAAAGGCACTGCACTCCCACTTTTTTATGTTTCAGGAAAATACAACTTAATCTGCTGACTTACCGGATCTTTAATGGGCCAATCTGGAAATCGAATTGTGTCACAAAGTTGTTTGAGGTAATAAATATTACAAAATAGTTCATTTTCTAGTGGTGGATAGTTGATAACTGGAATGGGACAATATTGATAGAGTGCTCTTGTGTTACTCTGCAGACGAGGTGTGAAATCAGCAAGATGGGCAGCAATCTTCTCTATCATGAGGCGCCTGCAATTATAAACACTCCAAGTATTATGAATCATTTTATTTTAAAGAGAACATTAAAATAAGGTAATCATATGATGCAGTTTACATGGAACTCCATTACTGACCTAAATTGAGAACTGGTAACTATGTTAGAGTATTCTAATCAAAGTGTGTAAAAATACTCAATGGTGACAAATATTTATAATTTTCTTTCTGAACACTTATCTGTAAAGAAGACCATAGAGAAAAAGGTTGGCACTTTCAGATTTTCCTACTGAAATGTCAGATATTAGAAGATCAAGTGGATTCACAAAAATCCATTCATAAGAATATAGCCACTACATGGTACTAATTTAACTTATCACAATAGGATCTAGCCCTTTCCTAAGCAGAACTTTGACTTGGTCAATGCATAGAGAGAACTATCTTAGACAGAGACTCAGGCTAACCAATCTCAAGAGAAAAAAAATGGCACAGAAAAATGATGTAACAATTTTATTCATAATTCTATAAATTTGATTTCAATGGGAAAAAAAACCCTTACACAGAATATATTTATTCTGACATGCCAAGCTATCAACCCAACTGGGAGGCCCAATAATAACTGGCAGGTGGCACAGGGACCACAAGTCAGCCCAAAAGGGCTCAGAGGGCAGGGTTCTCCACAGAGAAGGCCCTGACAAAGGAACTATGAAATGCCAGGTGTTTCCTGGACTGTCTGGCTGGAGACTGCTGCCCCCTGCTTCTGTTCCCTCCTTTTACTGAGTTTCCAAAGGTTTCACTTATAGTTTTCCCCTTTCTAGTTAAGAACATTCCTTAGAAATGTTAACCTTTAGATAAAAGTCAAAACATGCTGGTTAGGGAAACCTCATTCTTAAGTGATTTTAGATATTTCTGCTCAGATCTGTTGCATGTGATATAGTTTTAAATTAGTTGGGTATAATTACCATTTAAATTCCCAGGATTTCTGCCTTGATTTATCTCTATAGACTCCAAACACACATATCAGTTTGTTGACTAAAGTATTTCCAGGCCTACAAAACTGTTTAAGCAGAACTGGTGGAAATAGGTCCTACCTTTATATACGGTCTATTAAGGTTAATAGCAATTTTGTTAAATAATGTTAGAACTGACAAAGCTTAAGGCTTTCTCAAAACCCATCACACATACACACCTTATTTGATACCAATCAACTTTAGATTATGGTACCAGTGAAAGCATTTCTTTGAACATTAGTCAACTCAGGTAGCCAAGATTCTGAATATTAAGTATATTCAATCACTAGATAGAGGTGATGGAAGAACAGCACGGTGAAGGCACTAAATGACATTGAACTGTTCACTTTAAAGCGGTTAACTTTATGCTATGTGAATTTCACCACAATTCCTAAGAAGAAACAAAATAATCAATCAAATCAACTGGCTATTTACCTCATTTCACTACTCCAGATTGCTTCTGGAGTATCAAATTCTCCCAGAAAAATCTCAGAAAACTTCTCAGGTTCATAGTTTTCTAAGTAACAAACCATTGCTTCAGGTAGAATGTGCCCAAGTATACTTCTCTGAAAAACATCTTGACCTTTTGTCTTTAAAACAAACAAAACAAAATATAGTCAGAAACCCTAAAGTTACACCTTTCAATTTTCTAACACAAATTATAGCTAGAAAACACTTTTAGAATAAAATGCTTTACACTTTGGAAATTTAGATCTGAAAAAGGCAAAATGTGAAGAAAACCACATATAAACTAACTGTGAACACGAAAATCCCAGTTTTGTGTGGCAATGAAGGTGAAGGCGTAATTGTGCTCATGAAATAAGACTGCAATTGTCAGGCTCACAGACAGGCTTTTTACTAAACATGATGTCAGAATTATTACATCTGATAATAAGGATCAATTTGTAGACATAATTTAAAGTACAACTTGATTTCCACAATTCCTTAGACATTGTTATTACTTTTCCTATCATTTTTGCTATCTGTCAAGGACATTGCTTATGAGAATCAACAGAAAGGTTGGTTAAAATCACAAAGTTGGTTTCAATCACTCTTTGGAAACCCTATACAGGCTTGCTATGAGTTGCAACTGACTTGACAGCACTTAATAACAACAGCATTTCTAATTGAAGGAGCCCTGGCAGAGCACTAGATTCTGAGCTGGACTGCTCACTGAAGGGTCAGTGGTTCGAGTCTGCAAGTCGCTCCATGGGAAAAAGATGAGGCTTACTGCTCCTATAAAGATTTACAGCCTTGGAAACCCTATACACTATTGCTGAGTCGGATGACCCAATGTGGTGAACATAGCCACATCCACCACCATTTCCAACTGAATCCCAGTGTGGTGGGATAACCACCTAAATGCAAGGCTGGCAATTTAAGCCTACCAGTGGCTCCTTGGAAACCCTATACAGCATTACTGTGAGTTGAAACCTACTCAACAACACTTCCCAGCAACAGTGAAGGTCTAAGTATTAACAACATGCCATTCCTCCTTACATTCCGATTGCCTAGAAATTAAGTTTTGCTTTAAATATTTAATACATTTTAGTTGAAATGATGTATATAGTTTCTAATACTACAAAATGTAACAAAATTACAGACATAACCTCCACAGCAAAAAATGGGTCGTGAAGGTGCCTCCCCACCCCCCAAAAAGTCAAATGCTACATTAATGTGGTAACAATAGAGGCAATTTCTATTCCTGATTTTTATTTTATAGTCTCACTTTGTATACAGCTATAGACATGTTACAGCCATGGGCATCAGTTGAATACTATTTGGCAGTCTGATTTGCTTTCTAGTGCTTCATTAGCTGTTTGGTAAACATTCAGCTTAGTCTAGTGTTTACTATTAATGTGACATATCATCACGTGATTCGTCTTCCAAACACTGGTCTAGTTTTGGTTTTCTCTTTTGCTTTCGATAAAAACTATGTATCAATGCTCCACAAAGAATTCAACAAATTTCTTAACCAGTTTCAGTTATATACTGACAATAAACAATCTTTGTAAAAGGTAGGTATAAAGTTGCAGGATATCAAAACTACCTGAATAAGTCTCATCGTTTCTTGGATCCCTAGTTTTCTTCTGCAGTAAAATGGCAAGAACACTTGGGAGCACCTGAAAAATTAAGCAGCTTCAAAAAAGAAACCTAGCACTTCTGCATCCTTGGTATCTCAACAAAGCAGTGTGAAATCTGACTGAAACTTAGCTGGAGTGTATGAGACTCAGGTCAAGAATAATTTACGGAAATCACTTGTCTAACTTAAAGAGAACTATGTGCATTCACAGAGGAATCAAGTTATAATTCACACCTGCAATTTCAATATGAAGTTTAATGGGTAATGTTTATTTTCATTTTATATCTTAGCCTGTCCATGTGCAAGGTACTACAAAGAATGTAAAAACAAATCACAGCACCTGCTCTCAAGTGCCTAAAATCGAGTCATCACGTAAGCAAGCGTACCGCAGGAAACTTTACAGTGCCAAAACAATGCACCCAGTGTTAATATATGCACTCAAAGAGTTAAACTGGCTTACCTCCTCTGACTTGAAAGCCTGTTTCGTATGTGTGTACTTCAAAAACCTACAAAGGAAAAAATGATTTGTCAAATACAGGAACTGATTAGCTTTTGTGGTTGTCAAGCGCTGTTGACTTGATGCTGACTTATAGCAACCCTGTACTGGGTTCCCAAGGAGCAGCTGGTAGGTTTAAACTACCAACCTTGTGGTTAGCAGTCCAGGGCTTATACTACAACACCACACCAGGACTTCACCTATATGTGTGTGAGTGTCTTTATTTTAGGATTTCATCCCTGAGTCTTATAAGTAGGTAAGTTACTTATAAGCAATAGCCAGAAGTAGAGGAAGTATCCTGATTCTCTGTAGTCTGCACATTGTGAAACACCACTCTAAGTTTATCTGCTTGTCCCATCTCTTTTTAACTCAAGGAGGATGAGAATGAGAGAGGGCTCCATGGCTGAGAAATATGAAGCAAATTAGCTTTTGTATAGAATGGATTTGTAGCGCTACTATCTTTAAATTTCTAAACAGATCATACATACACAAAAGCCACAAAAGGCAACTTATAAATCTGTATTTCCAAACTGTTTCATTTCACATTATGGTAAGAATTTGAATGAATTAGAAACATTTAAAAATTATAGTAAAAAAAGAAATATGGTCACATTAGATGGAATTCTGAGTATTATTTCCCCCTCTTCAACTTTCCAAATTCTCACAAATGTCCAACAGTTTTACAATGAAAAACTTAATAAAGAATGGGATACAAAACATTTCAGCAAAATAAATCTGCCCATGTAAACTTCAAATAAAAATTTTTAAATAGGCTAACATTATAGTTCCTACCGAGCAACAGGAAGCACATTGGAACCAGTGTACATCATGATAAAAAAAAACACTCCACTCAGATAAAGACGAGGTAACTGTGGATTATCTTGCATGATATGGTACAACAATATAGCAACTTTTTCAACAAGAATGGGGTCAAAGGTCAGCAATAGCTAAAAAAGAAAGAGGACATTTTGGTCATTAGTAAAGAAAACCAGCTATATATTATCATTCATTTTAGGTTTATGCATTTTATATACTAAGGCTACGGTTTCTTATGTGGTTGTGTTGCTCAGTGCCATCGCGCTGGTTCCGACTCATAGCAACCCTCTACAGGGTTTCCATGGAGCGACTGGTGAGTTTGAACCACCAGTTCAAATGTGGTTCAAAACAGCCTTGCGGTCGAGTGCTTTATCCCACAGTTCCACATAAAACAAAAATCTATGATATTAATTAAGATGATCTATGAATCTACCAAGGAGCTCTGATAGGGTAGTGGTTACGAATCGGGCTGCTAACCTCAAGGTCAGCAGTTTGAAACTACCAGCTGTTCCACGGGAGCAAGGTCAGGGTTTCTGCTCCTGTAAAGATTTACAGCCTCGGAAACCCTTTACCGGCTCACTATGCGTCGGAACTGACTCCACAGCACATAACAACAACAAATGAATCTCCCAGCAGATTTGAAGAAATGAATCCTTCAATAACATTTAATAAATAACTGTAAAAGAGAATACATAAAAACTTATTCACAAAAAACCCCCAAACACACCCGAAGCCAGTTTTTTCATAACGACAGGCAAAAGTGCTTCTAGTGCAAGAATCTTCCTGAGTAGACTCCTCCATTAAGGACAGAAGAGAAAAGAAGCTATGTTTTCAGTTACAGTTCAGTTGAAAAGAACAATCTCCTCAAAGCTACTTGAGAACTCAACCAGCAGAACAAAGAAAAATGATCAGTGAAAAAGTACTAAGAAATAGATTTAGAAGCACAGCTAAAAGTCAAGAGCTAAACAAGTACCAGAAGAAGCGACCTTTAGAAATTTGTGCTTTAAATTCTGAATGCACTATCTGGGCCTACTTTACTGAATTTGGGATAATAAAAACTATAGCGAGTTACAATGAGTGAACAATTGATAAACATATTTAACAAGTTTTTCTACAAGCTTCACTATGGTTCGTACCTCAATGTAAAGAAAACAAAACTCCTCACTACTAGAGCAATAAATAACATCATGATAAATGGAGAAAAGAGACTGAAGATGTCAAAGACTTCATTTTCTTAGAACCACTGTCAACTATCATGGAAGCAATAGTCAAGAAATCAAATGACATACTGCATTAGGTAAACCTGCTGCACTGACCTCTTTAAAGTATTCTAGAGCAAAGATGTCAATTTAAAGACTAAGGTGTACCTGTCCCAAGACAAGATGTTTTCAATCACCTCATATGCATATGAAAGTTGGACTATGAATCAAGAAGACTGTTGACTCATTTGAGTTATGGTATTGGAGAAGAATAATGAAGTACCATGGAATACCAAAAGAACAAACCGTGTTGGAAGAAGTACAGCGAGAATGTTCCATACAGGCTAGGATAATGAGACTCTGCCTCTCATACTTCTGATATGTTATCAGGAAGGACCAGTTCTTGGAGCACATCATGATTGGTAAAGTAGATGTTCAATGGAAAAAAAGGAGGACCCCAATGAGGTGGACTGGCACAGTGCCAACAGCAATGGGCTCAACTTTAACAATTGTGCGAATGGCACAAGACCAGGAAGTGTTTCCTTCTGTTCTGCATAGGGTTGCTATGATTTGGAACTGACTTGACAGTACCTAACAGTAACCTCTACAAAGCTTAACAAAATTGACATTGCAGTTTTCTATTAATATTTGCAAAGTCCCAAATTTTGGGTCAGATGATACAAGCAGAAAAATTATCATAACAAAGAGAAAAAGTACTTGCTCAAGAGTATGAGGACATGGTTCTATATTGAATGCTAGACTAAACATTTATATGTCTTTAAATACATAATTTTAAAAGTTGTCTGTGGTCTTAAGTGTCTTATTTGTTCAACAAATTATTAGAAGTTATACTAAGTTATACTAAGATTTTCGTAGTGTGAAACCTGACATAACTTTGGCACATATGAAAACCAGTAAGCGACAAAACACAAAGTATCAGAAACATTAACTGTACTAGAAGAATCTGGACACTCAATTTATCTTAAAAATAATTAACTTAAACAAAAAAAACAAATAGATAACAAGTTGTTATGGAGTTGATTCTGACTCACAGAGACCCCATGTATATCAAAGTAGAACTGTGCACCATAAGGTTTTCAATGGCTTATTCTAGTGGTCATTGCCTTAAAATCAAATGTACAAAAATCCCTTACCAGCTATGTAGGTAATATTCCGGACCACTAATACATTTACCTACAGTGCTTGGCAAGATGACGATCTCCCAGAATAGAGGAAGTTAAATAAAAACAAAATTAACCTCTAAAAAATATTTTAAAGCATACTATAAAAAACAGAAGGCATACGCAGTTGAAAGCAGCTAGGTATATAAGTAAAGTTCTTCTCCTGGACTGCTTCAACTGTTCAGGTATTATTTAAAATTATACCTGAAAACTTAGATAAGTCAGCTTTATGTCAAGTTGACCATGTATCTTAAAAGTCTTTCAATCATCCATTTCTGGTTTGAAATGGAATGTTATTTGCATTTATTTTCTTCTCTTTTGTTTTTGTGAGTCATGGAAAAATGTGAGGGGTTGATTTTGTAGGCATAGTACTTAGCTACATCTTTAGAGGACAGTTGGACACAGAAACCAAATCCCTTCCATTGCACCACCTCACCTATGCAGCTATCTGGTGCACTACGTTTGCAGTGGTAGTGGTTTAGAAGGAGCACTAAGTGCTTTGTCATTTAATGGTGGGAACAAAAATGTCCACACTAGTAAAACCACACAAATTTTAAAGTATAAGTATACTAGCAACAATACTTAAATAACAGTAGTAAAACAGTCTGTTAAGATACTATCATATTTAGAAGTCTGTCATTACTGACTTACACACACACATAAGCCTCCATGTGTAATAACTGCACAAGGTACATTGGCTGGGAATCAAACCAGAGTCTGCAGCAAGGAAATGGAGAATCCTATCCACTGAACACTTAAATTATGCTCATGAGGAATCTATACACGGACCAAGAGGCAGTTGTTTGAACAGAACATGGGAAGACTGAATGGTTTAAAAGTAAGAAAGGTGTGCAACAGGGTTGTATTCTTTCACCATACTTATTCAACCTGTATGCTGAGCAAATAATTCAAGAAGCTGGGTTCTATGAAGAAAAACGTGGCATCAAAATTGGAGGAAGACTCATTAACAACCTGCGATATGCAGATGATACAACCTTGCTTGCTGAAAGTGAAGAGGACTTAAAACATTTACTGAAGAAGATCAAAGAGCATAGCCTTCGGTATGGATTGCATCTCAATGTAAAGAAAACAAAAATCCTTACCATTGGACCAATAAACACCATTCTCATCAATGGAGAAAAGATTGAAGTTGTCAAGGACTTCATTCTTCTTCGAACAACTATCAACACTCATGGAAGCAGCAGTCAAGAAATCTAACAACGTATTGCATTAGGCAAATCTGCTGCACAAGACCTTTTTTAAAGTGTTGAAGAGCAAAGATGTCAGCTTGAGGACTAAGGTGCACCTGACCCAAGCCATGGTGTTTTCAATAACCTCATATGAATGTGAAAGCTGGACAGTGAATAAGGAAGACTGTAAAAGAACTGATGCTTTTGAGTTATGGTGTTTGAGGTGCCATAGGCTGCCAAAGAACCAACAGATCCGTTTTGGGAGAAGGGTTGCCAGAGTGTTCCATGGAGGCCAAGATGTCATACTTCAGACATATTGTCAGGAGGGACCAGTCGCTGGAGAAGGATATCATGTTTGGTAAGGTGGAGGGTCAGAAAAAAGAGGAAGACCCCCAACAAGATGGATAGGCCAAGTGGCAGCATCAATAGACTCAAGCGTGGCAACAGTAGTGAGGTTGGCCCAGGATTGGGCAGTGTTTCGTTCTGCTATACCTAAGGTCGCTATGAGTCAGTACCAACTCGATGGCACCTAACAACAACAACAACAGCCACTGAACCACCAATGCCCCTACACATTTATGTCATACTACAGCAATATAAAAATATATCATTGTACAAAGACAAACTGAAAAATCAAACCAAGTTATTGTTATAGAGCTTAAAATCAAGCCATGTGCAGTTAACTAAAACAAACAAACAGACAGAAGGAATACACTTCCATAAAAAAATCTCTGGGACCTGACTAGTTTAGGACTAATGCTAATTCTGGAGTATAAATAGTTTAATCCCAAAAGGGAAGAATAATTTTTTTTAATTAGCATATCCTATATAATTGCAATTCAGTGCTTTGAGTCAGTTGCTACCCATGAAAACATTTAAGCTGGAATAGGCAAATCACGAGGTTTAAACTAGTGCCGTAATTTTTTCTTCACATCTATATCCTCATATCCACATTTAGAGCCTGCTGGGGCTTTTCAGTAGTCACAATATCAATCTGCACCTTGGACCAGTGTAATTGACATTTAATTTTTACAACAGTGTGATTTTAAGAATAGATAAGGAATTTCTTGTAGAATAATTCTGGAGTCAGGGTGCTACCCATGTCTGGACTCCTGAGTACACAATCTTCCACAGTATATTCAGACTGTCAAACTTAATTAAAAGTAAATTAAACAAACAAACAAGTGTTGATCAGGGCACAGACTTTTAAAAAATGCATAGAGTATAATAATAAAAAACAAAACAAAGTAAGGCTTATAATAAAATTGTTGTTGTTATTGTTGTTAAATGCCATCGAGGCAATTCCAACCCAGAAACGACCCTGTAGAGGTTTCCAAGGAGCAGCTGCTGAGCTTAAACCATCAGCCTTGCGGTTCAAACAACTCTGCAGTCTGAATTAAGTAAGGGTAAGTGAGCCTTAAATCATTGCTTAGCATTAAAACATAAAAGTAACTTACCTGAATAATATGAGGGAGGCAAGTACTATCTGACAACAGTCTTTTCACTCTGGGTAAAGGTCGAATGATAGCATTATCTTGATCCCTAGAAAATATTTTCTATGGTCAACATTTAATATGTTTAATAAGATCTGCATTTTCACAGCATATGGTATTCTACTATGCAGAAGCAGTTACCTTACTTTTTGTTAATGAAGACTAAGCTCTCATATAGCTGGGAACATGATTAGGTATTTTGGTTTAAATCTATTTGGCTGCTTAATAGGACTTCATTTCCTTCCATAAGATTTCCTTGAAAAACAGTACCCTAGAAGAGCCAAAGACTCTTATTTATTATTTAAATGATTAAACTTGGTGTTGTCCAACACACTGTCAGTGGGAATTTCTCCCCAAAGAGCATATTAAACTTTGTCATAGGAATGCAAACCCAAATTTAGCTATTCAAAGTATTTTAAAAGCTTAGCTTTAATGTTAATGCTACATTATTTCTAAATACTAATTCTATTTTTTTTCCAGTTTCATCTGATTTTTAAAGAGAACCAGAGTCATGGGAACCTTAAGAAATATTAACTATGTGATTTTCAGTAACTTACACCACAATATATACTTAGCACAGTAATAAAACTAAATGCTGTGCATGAAAATACATTGCGAAGATTTAAATGTTCCATGTTAAAATTAAAATTACAATTATCAACAGGAACAAAGCCTCACTTTCACTAGTCAAGTGAGGGCATAATGTAGGCCTCAACTCTAGTTCTAAACCAAGAATGGTCAGTCAACCTGGCATCATCTATCTTGCGTTTTCTAATGACTTATCCAAAATATTTGTATCTGATTCACATAAATATTATCACTGCACTGTTGCTAGCGTGCACTCAGAGCCTTGATTTTATAATGCTCTTTGAGGCCTCACAAAGAAAGTTGTTTTTTAGTTACTTTATCAATATAATTTGAAAATGATTTATTTTTATTCCAAAAAGTTCCAAAAGACAATGCAGCATACGGACAATTTTGTTCTAAATCATTACAATGACCTCATGCTATTACTGAAGAACAACCTACATAAATGAGGAGAGGAAGATATTTTAAAGTCCATGTTAATAATTTTAGAGTATTTTAGAGTTCATAAAGTGTCCAACTGCATTTTACCTGCTTGGAAAATATCCACACATTGATATCAACATGTTCAGTATAAGGGTTGCAAGGTCAGTTTCATTCAGTACAGCCTGTCCACTGGCTAACAAACACCACTTAAGCTGAGGTATGGCCTGCAGTGGTCGCCATCCATCCATGCCTTGAGCCCAGCACCTGGTTTTTGCATTTAACATTCCTTTGGTCCACAATTCTTCCATCTAAATGGACAGAGGGCATCATTGTTACACATGAATACATAAAATGAAAATTATTTTCTATTTTAAAGGAAATTTATAATAAATTATGAAATAAACATATAAGTTCCCTATTTTTTTTAAAAAAAAGCAAAAAACAGTAGCAACCAAGTTCTGCTGTAGGTCTTCAGGAAGTCAAATTTGGCTACTGATGTAAGAAAAAATGGCCCATTAGGTGGCTAACTTACGAATCATAAGGAAAACAAGAAAGAGTGAAACTGTAGGCAGACAGTAAAAAAAAAAAAAAAAAATTATATACAAGCAAAATTCTTGAACCATATGAAAGTTATATTTAGTCAAATTCCAAAGGGGCAAAGCCTGGGAGATAGAGCCTGAAGGTAGGTTCAAATATGGGGAGATAGTAAGTGGGAACTAGTCTTCGTTCTTGGACTATATTAGCAATTTCCAATGAATTTCAGACTGCACATTAAAAATTACTATTCATACCACATAGGTCCATTATAATATGATGTAACTGGGAATTAGTATAAAAAAATTCATGAATAATCTGAATGTTATTGCTATAATGACAGCTTTACACAGCAGGATTTAGGACACAATTTGTCTGTGTGTTTCTCTAGAAATGCAATCACAGCCTTCACTAGATGGAGTGTATCAAGAGTCCTTGGAGTTGATGACAGTATTTCAAATCACAGTCTAAAAATATTTCACATATCTATGTGCGCTAAGCAGAAAAGTATAAGGAAGACTAACCTTTACAAAAAATGTCTCCATGACACATACCTCATGAAATCCATACGGGCCACTCCTTTCTTTGTCTGCATTGCCAAAATACCATTCCTTCTCACTTTCTCTTTTCATATCTGGAGCAGCTTCAATTACATTACTCTAAATTCATAAAAGATCTGGTTATTTTCCAAAGGAAAATATATTGTCATAAAACAAAACTATAAAGTAATATAAATACACAATATGGATTAAGAAGGCTTGGTACTGTAGGATGAGCACTGGACTGCTTGCTAACCATAAGGTCTGTGGTTCAAACCCACCAGCTGCTCCATGGAAACCCTATATAAGGTTGCTGTAAGTCAGAACAGACTCCAAGGCACTTGACAACAAAACTGTATCTAAATATATACACACACACACATCAACTCCTGGTGTAGCACTGTAAGATAAATACTGGACTGCGAACCAAAAGGTAAGATTGAAGGTTCATACTCACCAGTTGCTCCTTGAAAACCCTGTACAGGGGTCACTATGAGTCAGATTTAACTCGACGTCACGTAACAACAACAGAATATATGCATATATAAATGTGTATGTATGTATATGACACTGTGGGTCAAAGCGCTGAATTCGGCGCTTAACAACAACATATATATGGGTTCCAACCAATAGCGACCATGTATATACGGTTTCCAAGGAGTGGCTGATGAGCTTGAAGTGCAGACCTTATGGTCGAGTGCTTATCCTACAGCGTCATACCAGAACTCTCTCTGCATGTATATTTATATATGCTTATATTCCTTTAAAAATTCAACAGAAATTTTAAACGATCTTATTTGAAAAATATTTCAGTATACCCTATAGACCAAAGAAGCTATTTCCTTACTAAGATGTCTTTGAAGTAAAAAATTCCCTAAATTCACCTAGTGAGCTAAGTTAATTTCAGACACCTAAATTCCGAATGGTCATAAATTCTTAGGACACACACTGTAGTAGCAAAAATATTGCAAACCGGTATATAAAGTTGTTGTTAGGTGCCATCGAGTTGGTACGGACCCACAGTGATTTTATGCACATGAGAACGAAACACTGCCCCATCCTGGGCCAACCTCACTATTGTTTCCAATTTGTTTCAAATGCTGCCACTTTGCCAAATCATCTCACTGGGGACCTTCCTCTTTTTCTCTGACCCTTCAGCTTACCAAACATGATTTCCTTCTCCAACGACTGGTCCCTCCTGACAATATGTCCGAAGTATGACAGACTTAGTTTGGCCATCCTGGCCTCCAAGGAGCACTCTGGCTGCACTTCTTCCAACACAGATCTGTTGGTTCTTTCAGCAGCCCATGGCACTTTCAATATTCTCCTCCAACCATCACTAAAGCATCAATTCTTCTATGGTCTTCCTTACTCAATTCTCCAGCTCTTGCATGCATATGAGATTATTGAAAATACCATAGCTTGGGTCAGACACACATTAGTCCTCAAGCTGACTGACATCTTTGATCTTCAATACTTTAAAAAGGTCTTATGCAGCAGATGTGCCTAAGTCTTTAGATTTCTTAACTGCTGCTTGCAGGAGTATTGATAGTTGATCCAAGAAAATGAAGTCCTTGATAACTTCAATCTTTTCTCTATTGATAAGAATGTTGTTTACTGGTCCAGTGGTGAGGATTTTTGTTTTCTTTACACTGAGATGCAATCCATACTGAAGGTTGTACTCTTTGATCTTTATCAGTAAATATTTTAAGTCTTCTTCGCTTTCAGGAAACAAGGTTGTATCATCTGCATAATGCAAGTTATCAGTAAATATTTTAAGTGTTCTTCCTTTCTTCCTCCAATTAATGAGTCTTCCTCCAATTCTGATGCCACATTTTTCTTCATATAACCCAGCTTCTCATAGTATATGCTTAGCATACAAGTTGAATAAGTATGGTGAAAGAATACAATCCCGCTGCATACCTTTCTTAATTTTAAACCATTCAGTGTTCCCATGTTCTGTTTGAACTGCCTCTTGGTCCAGGTACAGATTCCTCATGAGCAAATTCAAATGTTCAGGAATACTCATACTTCGCAATGTTGTCCATAGCTTCTCATGGTGGACACAATCGAAAGCCTTTGTGTAGTCAATAAAGCACAGGTAAACATCTTTCTGATATTCTCTGCTTTCAGCCAAGATCCATCAGACATCAACAATGATAGCCCTCATTACACGGCCTCTTCTGAATCCAGCTTGAACCTCTGAAAGTTCTCTGTGAATGTATGCTTGTAGCCGTTTCCATATTACCTTTAGTAAAACTTTACTCTCATGGTATATCAAAGACATTGTCTGATGATTTCTGCATTCCATTGGGTCACCTCTTTTTGGAATGGGCACAAATACAGATCTCTTCCAGTCAGTCAGCCAGATAGTTGTTTTCCAAATTTATTGGCAGAGATGAGTGAATGTCTCCAGTGCTTCTCACTTCCTGGAAAGATTTCAGTTTGTACTCCATCAGTTCCTGGAGCCTTGTTCTTTGCCTATTCCTTCAACGCACCTTGGACTTCTTCCTTCAGTATCACTGGAACTTGATTATATGTGAACTCTTGAAACAGTTGAACATCAACCATTTCCTTCTGGTATAGTGACTCTGTATTCCTTCCATCTTCTCTTGACGCTTTCTGCATCATTCAATAATTTACCCATAGAATCCTTCAATAACAAAAGACGAGGCTTGAATTTCTTCTTTAGTTCCACCAGCTTGAGAAATGCTGAGCGTGTTCTTCCTTTTTGGTTTTCTGATTCCAGATCTTGGCACATTTTGTTTTCACATTTGGCTTTATCTTCTCGAGCTGATCTTTGAAATTTTCTGTTCAGCTCTTGGACCTCCCTCATTTCTTCCATTTGCTTTAGCATCTCTGTGCTGGACAGCAAGTTTCAGTGTCTCTTCTGACATCCATTTTGACCTTTTCTTTCTTACTTGTCTTCTTAATGACTTTTTGTTTTCTTCATGTATGATGTTCTTGATGTCATCCCACAACTTTTCTGGTCTTCGGTCTTTAGTGTTTATCGTATCAAATCTGTTCTTCAGATGATCTCTAAATTCAGGTCGGATATATTCAAAGTCATATTTTGGCTCTCGTGGACTTGTTTTCATTTTGTTTAGCTTCAGTCTGAATTTGCATATGAGTAACTGATGGTTTGTTCCACAATCTGCCACTGGCTTTGTTTTGACTGATGATATGGAGCTTTTCCATTGTCTCTTACCGCAGATGTAGTCAATTAGATTTCTATGTATTCCAGCTGGCGAGGTCCATGTGTATAGCTATCTTTTATGGTGTCTAAAGAAGGTATTTGAAATGAACAAATCATTAATTTTGCAGAATTCTACCATGTGTTCTCCAGCATCATTTCTATCACCAAGGCCATATTTTCCAACTACTGATCTTTCCTCTTTGCCCCCAACCTTTGCATTCCAATCACAAGTAATGAGCAATACATCTTGATTGCATGTTTGATCAATTTCAGATTGAAGAAGTTGGTAGAATTCTTCTGTTTCATCCTCACTGGCTTTAGTGGTTGGTGCGAAAATGTGAATAATAGTGGTATTAACTGGGCTTCCCTGCAGGCGCATGGATATTATCCTATCTCTGACAATGTTGTACCTCATGACTGATCTGGATATATTCTTTTTGACAATGAATGCAACACCACTCCTCTTCAAATTGTCATTCCCAGCATTGTAAACCATGTGGTTGTCAGATTCAAAATGGCAAATCCTTTCAGCTCTCTAATGCCTAAGATATTGATGTTTATGTGTTTCATTTCATTTTTGACAATTTCTAATTTTCCTAGATTCATACTTCGTACATTCCATGTTCCGATTATTAATGGATGTTTATTGCTGTTTCTCTTCATTTTCAGTTGTGTCCCATCAGCAAATGAAGGCCCTGCGGGCTTTTCTCTATTCGCGTCATCACGGTCAACTCTACTTTGAGGAGCCAGCTCTACCCCAGTCGCACTTTGAGTGCCTTCCAATATGAGGTGCTTATTTTCTTGCACTGTATCAGACAGTGTTTCTCTGCTATTCATAAGGCGTATTATAAAGTAGCATCCACGATTAACCTCAAACCACCACACTCAAAATTCTGAAGTTCTATTGGGGTATATAGCTCATACTCCCCTCCCCTGAAATAAAATCTTCAAGACGTGTCTGACATGACATTATGTAACAAAAGCTAGATGCCAACAGGAATGTTTTGAGTGATTTTAAACATTTAGTTTCAAGAAACTACTTTTATTATATATAGTTCTAATGGTATCATGTATCAATGTTTTTATGAGATTCTAGGATAAAGGTTTTATGTACTAAGAATATTTGATTATAACATAGGTTTTAAATACTCCCATTAACTAACAGTCAGAGTTACACTCATCTAGAGATGCATAGAAAAGAGCATAGACTTTGGGTTCTGCCAGAAGACGGCACTTAATGGGCGACTTTGAGCCCTATACTTTGTCTCTGTTTCTCTATAAAATGGGAATAATGCTGATACCCATAATACAAATATTGGAGGATTTAAAGAGATAATACATTGCTGTATCAAAACATAGGTGATATACTATAAGGCATTATAAGCATTACAATTACTACCTGATAACAGAAAATGTCATATTCTAAATATTCAAATAGCTCTTTTGTTGACAACTCCACCAAAATCTAACATGGCATGTCTCCCCAAACCAGGAGATTAAGCAAAAACAAAACATAAGACCAAAAATAATCACCAATAAACTAAATATTTGTTGTTGTTGTTATGTGCCATTGAGTTGATTCCAATCCAGTAGTTCCCTTTTAAACTTAGATATCAGAAGAGGTCTTGTAATAGAGACTTGCAGCTTTATCCTCTGGTGGCTATTTTAAATAAGGACTCTAGATTCCTCTAGGAATATATAGTCTTGATGATTTAAACAATAATTTCTCATTATATAATTGATGAATTCTACTTGCACCTTAATGGTCACACATTGCCAAAATTAGCTACATTTAGAGATGTAAAAAGACAAATGAGACATTGGAAAAATAAAATTAGATAATCTAATTTGGATTGTTTTGTGATGACTTCATTTTGTGTATGTGCATTATCTCCAAGAGATTAGTACCATCATCCTTATTGGAGTAATATATTCCTAACCGGAATCCTGCTGTGGCACTCTAGATAAGCACTGGATTGCACTAACCACAAGGTTGTCGGTTCACACCCATTAGCTGCTCCTCAGAAACCCTATACAGGGTCACTATGAGTCAGAACTGACTAGACGGCACATAACACCACCACCACCATTCATTCATAATCACATGGATTGACGTCTTTTCAGGTTCATGTGATTCTTTTTACCCTAAAATTGTATTCAAGGATTGTTCACCTGTGAAACATAAATAAAAGCCATACCTGCAGTGGTACTGTAGCTCTGCTTACATGGAGATGTGCAAGAGTAAGCAAGTCCACAAGGATCCTAATGCCATTTGAGTCCATGAGATCCTTAACGTTTTTCTGGAAGAAGAAAACAAACATTTTTTTACATAATCTAAGACCTTTCTTTCCAATACCTGATTTCAATATCTGAAATCTCGACAGAAAAAATAGACACTGAACTAGGAGTACTTGGTATTGTCAAGATTTTGAAGTAAAACAAATTTAGATAATTATTAAAAGGGCAAAGCTGTATTAAAAAGAAATCTCAAGTGTTTCTTAAATATTATAAGAAAAAATATATATACATGAGGACTTCAGACAATGGAACTTTTCCATAAACTGTCTGAAACCCCTGCATATATCCCAAAATAAAGCCTGGCAAGTAAAACACCCATGATAAAACATTCTGGTTCTACAAGTATGGATAACATGTTTTCTTCTTTTGTTTCTCCTTTTTTCTCCAAGGTCTTCAAAACAAATAAACAAACTATTCTATAAACAAAAGTAAAATCTGCCTTTGAAATGTTCCTTTCCTGGGGTGGGAGTAAACTTAAAACAGATCATTTCTTAGAAACTAAAGAAGACATTACAAATTAAATTAAAGCTTCCTAGACTTATTAACTACATTTCATTATATAGCATTTACATTACTGAACAATAATATTAATATTTTTAGTAAATAAAAAAGGCAAATTTGCATCAAAAACTGATATTAAGGAAAATTTAAAAACCTGCTTAGATTTCACTGCATTTCTACAACTGAAATAACGTTATATATTACAACTATGAATTCTAATTAGGAACCATATGAGCCTATAAAAGTGTTTTCTAACAATGGTGAAGAATTAAAATGACAAAAAGCTCACATAATATAAAGTGAATCTCTTTCAATTACTTTTTATTATTAAAACATATGCTCTAGCCCAAAGCTTTAGTTCTGAAAACGCTGTGGCAAGATGATAGCATATGGTCTAAAGTTATTTTCACAGGACAATGAAATTAGTTGTATGCTTAAATTGAACAAATATATGCATTCCTTCAACAACAACAACAAAAATGTATGCTGACAAATTTAGATACAATAAAGCCCTTAAAAATTGTCTCTCTTTAAATAATTCAGAAAAAAACTAACTACATCACTTAGAAGCCACTATACTTTGTACTACCTGGTTAGTAAAAGTCTGCCCCTGCTCAAAGATACTAAATTCGGACAATATCCAAACACTATGAACTGTGAAGGTTTTTCTAATTTTAATTACACATTGAACTTCTGCACATTGTACCACACTATGTTACAAATGAATAACAAAATAATAAAATTATAAGAGACAATGAAAAACTTTTCATTAGGATACCTAAAGACACCACAACAATCATGAATAACAGACTGAAGTACTTGGGGACACCATTAAACTATTCAAATTTCTGAACATTTTCCTATCAGAGTGCTGCTGTGCAAAGACTATATTTAATGGATAAAAGGACCATTTTTATTACTGTGTGACTCAGAAATGTAAAATAGCTTGACACTTTTTATTCATCATGTGGGCATATCATGTGCAAATATACTTTTTTCTGTATCGCTAAATAAAAACATTTAAATAAACAACAAAAAAAGTAAGCTGACATAAATGTGACGGTTTACGTCAAGTATTTTACTTATAATGCAAAGAATTTCTTCAAGAAAAATAGCTAGTGATATGCCCTTCACTACTTTTCACACACAATTTTATTATCATTAAATCAATTCAGCACCTATGTTATTAGGAAAGAATGAAGATGGAATGATTTTGCATGAAGTCTTCCTTCCAAGACTTTACAGCAGAGAGCTTTCTTAACATAAAGATGGGCTCTGGATAATTAACTCCAACTGTGAAAATTTATCTTTTTGGTTTATGTTCATGTGATTTACTTAGAAATAGTAACATATTTTTACAAAAACACTATACCTTATTAAGGATAAGCTTGTTAAGGAAGAGGATCAACCTGTCTCGTTCCAATTTATCTGTGCACTATCAAAAGAAAATGTGAGAATTTTATCAGAAGTGAGTAAGGAAATAATACTAAGATATTACTATCATTAGAGAAGATCAACCAATAAGCTAATATGCTTATTTAAAAAATATTAACTATAATATCATAGAAGACTATCAGTATTGGAATTACTCAATGTCTTATATTTTCTGCAATTTTACGTAACTGCTTTAAATTCCCAAAGTAGATATATTTAAAGTCATTTAAAATTATAGCTTTAATGCTATACATAAAAATTGAAATAAGCTTAAATAATTAGTTCAAATGGCACCCTTAAATTCTAAAGAATTGATGATGATGCTTCACATAAAGCACATTATGACCACCAGGTATCTGCCCAAAGTGTAACTGGTATGCCACAAGAACTGCAAGGTTCCATGGATTAATAGTGAATCAGAAGTCAGTGGACACGCTCAATATCATCAGTCAGAATAAGGCCAGGAGCCGACTTCAGAACAGACTGACAACTGCTCATATTCAAGTTGAAACTGAAGCAGACAAAAATTCAAGTCAATAAGAGCCAAAATAAAACCCTGAGTATATTCTGCCTGAATTTATAGAGACCATCTCAAGAAGAGATTTTACAAATTCAACACTACTGACCAAAGACCTGGTGATTTGTGAGACAACATCATGAAATCATACGTGAAGAAAGCAAAAGGTCACAAAAAAGACAGGAAAGACCAAAATGGACAGCAGAAGACTCTGAAACTTGTTCTTGTGTAAGAGTAGCTAAAGCACATGACAGAAATGATGAATTAAAAGAGCTGAATAGACGGTTTCAAAGGGTAGCTCATGAAGACAAATCATGAAATGTGCAAAGACCTGGAGTTAGAAAACCAAAAGGGAAGAACATACAGGCTTTGCATTTCTCTAGCTGAAAGACCTGAAATGAAAAACAAAACGTAGAGTTGCAACAGTGAAGGATGATATGGACAAATACTGAACTATGCAGGGAGCATCAAAAGAAGATGAAGGGAATATACAGTCATTGCAACAAAAAGAACTGGTCAAGGTTTATTCATTTCAGGAGGCAGCAAATGATTAAAATCTGATGATAATGAAATAAGTCCAAGCAGCACTGAAGGCATTTGCAAAACACAAGACTCCAGGAATTTAATGAATACCAAGCAATGTGATCTAACAGAAAGTAGAAATTATTGAATAGTACCTTAGTATTTCGCACTAATAAAAATTTGCAGAAGAATTTTCAAAAACGGCCGAAGCAGCATATCAACAAAGAACTGCCAGAAATTTGTGCCACATTCAAAAGAGGATGTCAGAAGAGGATGTGGAATGAAGGCGATCATTCCTGGTAACAGGTGAATTTGGGTTGAACACAGAGAATACCAGAAACATGTTCATCTGTATTTCACTGACTGCAAAAGCATTCAACTGTGTGCACCATAACAAACTATGGGTAACACTGTGAAAATTAGGTATTCCAGAACACTTAACTGTGCTTATGTGAAACCTGTACCAAAGAGGTAGTTGTTCAAATGAACAAGGGATACTGCATGGTTTAAATACAGGAAAGGTGTGTGCTTAAGGTTTGTATCCTTTCACCATACTTATTCCATCTGTACGCTGAACAAATAATCTGAGAAGCTGGATCATGTAGAGGAACAAGGCATCGGGACTGGAGGCTTGTTAACAACCTGCTAAATGCAGGTGACACAACCTTGCTTGCTGAAAGCAAAGAGAACTTGAAGCACTTACTGGTGAACTTCAAAGACTACAAAGTTCAATATGGATTGCACCTTAACATAAAAGAAACAAAAGTCCTTACAGCTGGATCAAATAGCAACATTGTTTTAAATGGAGAAAAGATTGGATCCATAATCAATACCCATGGAAGCAAGGAAATCAAACAACCTATTGCATTGGGTAAATTTAGTGCAAAAGAGCTCTTTAAAATGTTAAAAAACACTAGGATGTCACTATGAAGTTTAAGGTATATGCATGTGAAAGCTAGACAATGAATAAGGAAGACCAAAGAACTGATGCCTTTAAATGGCATTTGCGAAGATTGTTAAATGTGCCAAGGGCTGCTAAAAGAATGAACAAATTTATGTTGAAAGAAGCAAGGATAGCAAAATTTTGTCTCAACTATTTTGGACATGTTATCAAGAAGTACTAGTTCCTGGAGAAATATCTTGGGTAAAGTAGATAGTCAGGAAAAAAATAAAAAAGGAAGACCTTAAGACCTTCAAGGAGATGGACAGACACAATGGCTCAAACATAGGAACAATTGTGAGGATAGCACAGGACTGGGTAGCGTTTTGTTCTATTGTACATAGGGTTATGATGAGTTGGAACTGACTTGATGGCACCTTGATAACAGAACTAGTGCAATCTAGTTCAACAGCAAAATTAAGAACTTTTGCCCTAGTTGTTACTGCCTAGGCATGTTTTGTGA
Source organism: Chrysochloris asiatica (assembly GCF_000296735.1). Taxonomy (NCBI): domain Eukaryota; kingdom Metazoa; phylum Chordata; class Mammalia; order Afrosoricida; family Chrysochloridae; genus Chrysochloris; species Chrysochloris asiatica. The sequence goes on along the minus strand of NW_006408546.1, from coordinate 6,521,461 downwards.
CTTGATTCAGAATCAGTTTTCTAACCCAGAGAGCACGATTAACTTGTAAGACAACTATAACTAGTAGAGATAGTGTGATGTGTCAACCTTGTTAGTCTATGATGCTCAGTGATTTTGGCAAATAACATATAAGCACCTTCCATTTTGTGATGTGTTATGAGCAGCCAATTTTCATGGGATTTTTCTTGGAGATATGGTCTGCCTCCAGTATATAAACAGATAGTTGGTTTCTCTAGATCCTGCAATCTTGTTGCCTAAACTTAGTTCTTGGGACCACAAGCTTACAGAATTCTCCAGTCTCCTGCCTGACCTGCATATTTTGGATTTGCCAGCCCTCACATCATTTAAGATTTAAAAAAAAAAATGAAAACAGTATATACAACTCAAAAAGTATATACTGCTCTAGAAGCCACTGTTAATTTATACACCTGCCCTTCTTTGTTGTTAAGTGTTGTTAAATAACTTTGTTGTTAAGTGCCACTGAATCAGTATATACTCAAAGTGACCCTTGTACAGGGTTACCTAGGCTGTAAATCTTTGTGGGAACAGAACCTCATCTTTCTCCCAAGAAGTAGCACGTGCTTATCCAACAAAGCCACCTTTCTGTAGAATTGGTAAATAGGTCACTAAGTTGTTCAAAAGAAGCAACTGAATTAAATTAACTGTTAACCCATTAATCATTTCCTAGTCACCTAAATTCTAGAAAACTCCTCACACAGAAAGTTTTAATAACAATTTGTTACATATCCCAGAGAAACTATCAAATGGCTGCCCTTACGTAATATTCTTACCCTCTCTAGCATTCCAATGATGTATTTTGTATCTGTAAAAGGTCCTATTTCTTCATGACATCGGCCATAAACAATAGCAAGTGCTTGCAAACATAAACACTTCATGTTTACTTTTGGAGTGAGCAGGAAACGATGATAGAGTTCATTGAAAAATTCATACCTAAATTAAAAAAAATTACTAAAAACAGTCATGAGAACAAATGTGAAAATATGCATTAACAGGATATGAAGCATAGCTTACGATCTTTTGATTGATCCACTTTCTTCATTCTCATCTTCTTCCAATAGTAATCTCAAGTAATAATCCCCGATTTTTATTTCCTCTGCCAGGCACTCATATTTAACCTTTATTAATAAAAGCAAATTAGTATAGTTTACCATAAATCTTTGGCAATTTCCACGTAACAATGGCTTCTTAAAATTCTTTCTATTCAGGACTTTTTTCTTTCCATGATAAAACAGAACATAACAAAAAAATTAATACTGTCTGAAACTATCTGATAATACATTACTGTTATGACTTACTACCTTGATAAAATGTTAGTTGTCAGAACTACACACCAATTTTTCAAAGGTAAAATTTGCCAATAAAAATTGTAGCTATACTACATGGTTTCAACGAAGGCTTAGGGGAAGAATTTAAAAACTAAATTAAGGTGTATTCTGTTTCATGCTTTTCTTGGCTTGTCATAACCAAGCAAGGAGTAGGTGGTTCTGCATCACCAGTTTTCCCACCTCACACAAACTATCCAGGTTTTCTGCTGCCCACAGCTCCCTGCCTCATGCCGATTTACAACGAACACATCAATTACATTTATCCCAGGCTACTAATTAGAGGAGATACACTGGGGAGACATCCAAGATGAGGAGTTGACACTCAGTTAAACTGCATTCATCAAAGAAGGATTTGCAAGCAATTATAAAAATGAATCCTGTGACCAGAGGAGATGGTTATCATAATTTTTTCCCAAAACCTTAAGTGATTTTTAAAAACATATGCCATATAAAAAATAAAAGATATATATATATATATATATATATATATATACACATATCTATTTCATTTTCTCAATATAAATTATAAATATTCATTCAACTATAAACTTATATGACATGACTATTTTAGGCAATGGGGATATATTAGAAAACAAATACAAAGATTTATGCTTTCATGCAGGTAGAAAATGGTGGTGGTGGTGGTGATGTGCTGTGGAGTTGGTTCTGACTCATAACAACCCTGCATAGGGTTTCTGAAGCTTTAAATCTTTATGGGAGGAAAAAGCCTCATCTCTCTCCTGTGAAACAGCTGGTAGCTTCGAACTGCTGACCTTGAGATTAGCAGCTTGATTCATAACCACTACACTACCAAAGCTCCCAATAACAACAGTAAAATTTAGCAGTTGGGCAATAGTAAATGTTGGGGAGGGAAATAATGCTGAGAAAGGGAGAAAAGGAAAAACGTGTAGGCAAGCAGGTTGTATTTAACCTCTGGAAAGGCCCTTTCAGAGGATGACAATCAAGAAAAGACCTGAATTAGATGAAAAAACAAGTAATGCTATCCAAGGAAAAAGAATTTTCTACACAAAGGGAGCAACAAATATAGAAAGATCTTGAGGCGGGAACATGTATGTGATGTTTTTCAGGAAGTCATTTTGGCTGAAGCAGTGAAAGAGTAGTGCGAGATGAGAGCAGAGAAATACTGCTTGGAATTGGGGTACAAAGACCTACTCTTGAATCTAGGTTTTTACTAAGTGAGGAGAAAAGTAATAGGAACAACAAAGGGTTTTAAGCAGCAAAGATTCTACTGCTGCTGCCACCGATAGCCTACCAACAGACTGTAGGAAAGCAAGGGCAGAAACAGTGATATTACTGCTACCAACCAGTACATAAAGAGGGTTCTGTTGTGGATAAATCCTAAATGTGCCTTCAGTAGGCTGTGCTGACTAATTGGATTTGGGTGTGAAGGAAGAGATGATTTCAAGGCTTTAATAGGAAAATAGAGAGCAGCCATCAGTGAAGATCAGGAAGACTGCAAGAGAAGTAAATTGGGAGAAAGAACATGAGAACTATTTATAAGGTAAATTCGAAAAAAGTCTAAACAGAAAACAGTCTGGGAACCACCATCCAAAAAAAGAAAAAAAAAAAGCATCTGAAGCCACAAAACTTGATGAAATCACTTAGGCAAGAGGAAAAGGTAAAGGTGGGTGTTATATAATTATAAATATTCAAAATAAAAACTCCAAAAATCATGCATGCTCTTTTAAAAACATTAAAATAATGAAAAACTAAGCTTTACCTCAAATTCATGGTGGTTCCAGGAGATCACATTAGCACTACCAAGCTCTCTATCAATATTAAATGCTCTCATTTCAGATTCAAGAGTATCTCTTAATTCTTCTCTTGTCTTGAAGTTCCAAATTAGGTTCGATCTGGCATGGTCCTGACTAAATCTAGATATACACATAATCAGAAAATAGTCAAGAAGTCGTAAAAAGTAAACCTGACAAAGATTCCTTAATACATTCACTAACAAGCAAAAAAACAAAAACCAGTGAGACTCATTAGCATTAGCAAGTATAAATAAAGAAAAAAGAATCTGTTAAAAAAAACAAACAAGTAAAATGTTAATGTCAAAGTCTTGGCGGTCTAGATGTATATACAGGAATTCACTATAAAATTCTTTCACCTTTCCTGTATGTCTGAAAATTTTCTTAACAAATCTGGGGAGTAAGGGGATGACCCTAAATTATGAAACAAATCTGTGTGAATTTCAAAACAGTAAATTGTTACTTTAAATTTCAGCATTTATTCTTAATACAAACTCTAGTCAGAAAAAAATTCCACCATCAGCTCACAGATCTCTGGCTGGGAAGTGTGTGTGATTAGGGGCACTCTAAAGCTGAACTGTCTTCAACCATAATTTAGGATTTCCAAAATCTCTTCCTTGTATTCTTGGAACACCTTAACTAAGGTAATGAATTTGGACACATTTCTGAACTGGGGTTGGATGGGCCTTGCTTCAGTCTGTAATCCTTCTAGAAAGTCTGATTTCAGAGTTCCAAGAAAGGCCTATGAAGACAACACAACTGAGGGATTCTGAGGAAGAAAAACACAGTATATACTTTAAGCCATATTATATAATATATACTTACTATATACTTTAAAATTACTGTGGAAAATTTTCAAATCACCTGTTTTCTTTTATATTAGACCTTGGTTAAGGCATATGCAGATCCATAAACTAAACCTAATAGCTTCCAGACTAAGAACTGTAAGCTATCTCAAAGATGCTTGGTAAATTCCCCAAATGTTTGTTTCAATGTCTTTCTATGTGAGGTGTGCATTGTGGGTGTAGGTGGGTTGGAATGGCAGAGATCCAAGGTAATCATAACTAAAAGGCTGCAGATGTATAAGAGGCCAGCTAATCTGGATATTCATTTCCCACAAGTATCCTTATGGTTTGTTTTTTTTCCTCATCCACCTCTTTTAAGAAGTCATTTCCAGCAAGGTCTATCAAGAAATAGGCGGTTATTTCCAATCCTTAATAAAGAGTTTTAAAGTAGTCATCCCTAGGCCTTAGTAAAAATTTTAATTAAATATACCTCCTCAGACTATCAACATGCTATAAAAAGCCTTACTCTTATAAAAAACCAATCATATCAACCTACCAGCTATCATTCATGAACTTGATAGCATAAAAGATACTAGTTCCAGAGAAGGAAAACTGTCAGAATTCCTCTGATGGTGATTACAAATTTAGCCTACGTTAGAAAAGAGGCCCAAAGTTTACCTATAATAGAAGAGATCCCAATTTGCTTCTATTTTTATTCTTTGTCTTCTCTTTCGAAGAACTACGGGCTTTTGAGTTATATTCTGAAAAAGAAAAAAAAAAAAAATCTCAATCTGAGGCTACTAAATAAACAGTCAGATCACCACTTTACAAGCGATGAGAAACATTTCATTCATTAAATTTTGGCAGAAACAAAATCAATGAAACAACAAAACCTATAACATATGAATACTTGGCATTCAGTTAAATGATACTATAATAATTTCCAAAAATATTTCTGTGAAGTGCAGCTGAAATGTTTACCCTGTAGACTAAAGTTCTGTTTCAACACCAAGTTTTAGTGTTCATTAATAAAGTTTACAACAGTCAAAAAATAGTGACTTATTCAAACACTTACATGCAGTTAATATAAAAATCATGGAAAAACAATAAATGCAAAAAGTTACAGGTTATTAAACTGATACTAAAGCCAAGAGAAGAAAGTACAAATTGCAACAGCTAATGGAGAAGAAATAAGTATCTACATTCAGACACGTGTGAAGTAAGACTCTAGTTTATTAGACACAGAATATCAAAGATAACTCCACATGCCAAGCAGCTTAATGCATTTCACACATGTAGCAAGGACTTAAACTCACCATATTGTTTCTGTCCTGAATATAATTGTAAAAAGGAAAAAATGAAAAATTTTTAAAGAAAATAAAAATAAGACAGCAAACCTAGATCTGCTATGCTTTATCGGCTATACAAATTCCACATGGATGCCGTAATATAAATGCCTTCACTTTAAAAAAGAAAAAGATCCACACTGGTTCTTTAAATCAAAGATTCAGAGTTTTGGGTGTTCACAAACACATTTAAGAATTTTCAGAACTCTACAGCCCAAGCCTCAGAAAAAGGCACATATTAAGTTTAAAGTGGGAAGGGAAGATTTCAGAGATGCCCTGAAGCGTGTACCTGGACCTGAGGCTAAGACTCTCTGCTCCACTTAAGATGTGGAGTCATTTCAGATATGAAAATTCTAAATCCTCAATGTGATAGAAGCTAAATTTAGAAAGTGGCATAGATTTTTTCAATGAAAAGTCTGCTCTTCAGTAATGAAGCGGCTAATTAGATAAAAGCTATCTTAAAAAAAACAGACTAGATGATATAGAAAGAACAAAAGTATACTGAGTTGTAACTTTCAAAAGCAAATGTTCTTAAGATATAAAACCTATTCATTATGTGGGGAGCACAGTGACTCCATACGACAGCACTGGATTGCAAACCACAGGGTCCAAGTTTTAAGTCCACCAGCCACTCCTCGGGAGAAAGATGAGGCTTTCTGCTCCCACAAAGATTTAAAGCCTCGGAAACTATACAGGGTTGCTATGAGTCAGAATTGACTCAAAGGCACTTAATAATAACATTAACATTCATTATATAAGAAAAATACTTCTTACAAGTTTTAATTCTCTTCAGATTTCACTAAAATCAACGCAGAGTTGCGTTAATTCAAAAATGTGGTTTTAGTGAAAAATCTATCCTTAAAATTTACAATTAAGAAGTAAATTCTTCAAGCCCCCATTCCCTTAGGACAAAAGGCTGGTAAGCCTAAAGTAATGAAAATGTAAACAACCAGATAGCCATAAAATGAGCTCGCTGATTTAAAGGTTTGGGCTAAGAATCTTTGAACTGAAAATAAGAAAAAGAGCAAAAAAAAAAAAAAAAAAAAAATCAATTTTATATATTAGCCAGATACTACTTTAACTCCACATGGAACATTAGCTATACATGGAACTGACCTCGTAAACATTCTATTATATATACAATGCAGCTTAAAATTAGACCATATACATTTAGCAGTGTTAGACTTGAGCTAAAGCACAAGATGATTGTATATCTTCATGCTAATATTTCTACGAATAAAATAGTCACAAAGGTTATTCAGTGCTTCCTAAAGAAAGCAATGCTAAAAGTACCCTAGCAGAATTGATAATCAGCTAATACCAACAACAGAATTCTGTTTGGTATGATCATTTGCTAAAATGTTTAAATAACATTCCATGTAGTAATTAATAACTACAGACCAAAAATATATTATTGGTATTAAAAATACATTCTTTCTACTCTGAATTGTTGTCTTTAAATAACAGATACTATCTGTCCAAGTGTGGTGCTGTACGATAGGCAGTGGACTGTTAACTGCAAGGTTGGTGGTGCAAACCCACCAGCTGCTCTTTGGAAACCCTATACAGGGTCACTGTGAGTCAGAACAGAAGTGACGGCACTTAAAAGCAACAGTAATCTGTATTTCCAACTAAAATAGCTTTATATTCAACTTTATGTGAGATAAATTTAACATTTAAATCTGAGACCAAAACCTTTTCAGTGTGGTAATTATATCTAGCAGCTTGAATAACTACTATTTTAAAACTGTTATTTTAAGTACTTGAAACCTCTTGCTGTTGTTGTTCAGTGCTGTTGACTAGGTTTTGACACATAGTAACCCTGTATAGGGTTTCTGAGAAATGTCTGTGTGGTGGGTTTAGACCACAGAGTTTGCGATTAGCAGTCCAGTGATTATCCAAAAGTTCCACATCCAGGAATTCACTTAAGCCTGAAGTTTGCCAATTTTTAGTAACTGAAAACCACACTATCACAGCTCTGGATTTTCAATTGTTCAAGTTCTGTATTAATATTCTAAGACATGTGTATAGTGCTTTCATCAACTTGTTTGTACATCAAAGAAACTCTTTAAGATAGAGAAGGAAAGTATGTTATTCCGGCTTTATCAAAGAAGAAAGTAAGGTTCAGAAAACTCATAATATTCCATCATATAGGTTAACAAGAGATACAATCAGACTCAGTTTGATATACCGATTTATTGCTCAGAATTTTTTTCCTATCCTAGTTAAAGTAACCTGAAAGCACCCCAACAATTCTTTATATTTTGCATCACTCGCACAAAATAGCATTAATTGTGCTCAAGTTGTAAAGAACTGAAGATTAGCCCTAATTTCAGACAGACATGCAAGAGTGCAGTATTTGTTGTTTGGTTGCAACCATTGTCTTATATTTAGATATTCTGGAAATCCATAAGAAAAGAATTGTTTCAGAAAGTTATTTGGATTATTTCCCTGGAATTAGGAAACAGTTACCTTATCCAAAAAGTCAGTAACAGAAATGAGCCTAAGTTAAACAGTATCAACAAAATCTTTAGATCAAGACAGCCCTTCCAGGATTCCTTAATTCATTCTTAACTATAGCACAACTGATCTTGAATAAAAGAATGTAATTTCTGAATTAGATTTTTCTGATACAAGACTAAAATTGCTTTAAATTTGAGGATTTTGATATCTGAGGAGCTAATACCGAAAAATTTAAGAATACAAAGGAAATTTAATTTAAAAATGAAAATTATTTTTTCCAAAAGTTTTATCTGGTTACTTCTGAATAAAAAAAGCTAAATGAGAAGCACAATTTTATTTTCATAGATACAAAAGTCCAGAGAAGAAAGGAAGGAAATAGATACATATTAAAAATAGGTGTGGAAATGGGAAGTTATGGAAGAAAAATGAATCACTGAATTTCATATTAAATCTCACATCAATAACTAACACTAAAATCCCGATCCTTAACTTACAGAATTACGAATTAAGCAAAATTTATGTAACATGCAAATCAGAACTAGCTGACATTTCAAGCTTCAGATGTTAGACCAGAAACTAAAGAATATTTAGATTATGCAGAAGTGCTAGAAGTTTGAAAGCAGATTTTTTTTTTTTACCTCTTTTTGAGCAATGCCCATCCTATCTCTCCAGTGCATCAGCACAAGATCCACTTTTTCTTTCGCAAATTTTTCAACTTCTTTAGCAGCTTTCCCAGCTAGTCTTTGCCATTCAGGAACTTTATTGAACTTTCCATACTGGTCCTATAAAGTAATGTTGAATTCCATTACAATCTTGTTCGCAAGTTTAATTTTTAAAAATGAAAAGAAATCAAAGTAAGGCTCATTCACTATTTCCATAATATAATATATATTGGATGTTTGGGCTCACTGAAGAAACAAAGCAAAATGTTCTACAATAAACACATTTAGTGTAAAATATCCACTAAACTAGATTTAAGAATTATTGTTTCATAAGGTGTGGTAAGATGTAGGTGAAAGATGAGTACAGGGAACAATGAGGGTAAGAACAGGGCAGGAGCACTTAAAGAAAGATATCAGAGAAAACATATAAAATATATTTATAAAATTTTATACAAGGTAGCCAAGATCTATCTTGATAAAATAAGTCCCACTTAAGATAACCTTTTTCCTTTCACTAATATTTATCAGTCATATAATATCTGCAAATGTCACATTATACACTGTAATAAGGGGAAAAAAATTCTCTCTGAATGTGACAAAAAGTTGAGGTAAATAAAAAAGTATACAATAAGAGTACTACTGATAAGGTAAGAATATGGTGATAGTTGTACAAGTCTATAAATATACTGAATAACTACTGTACACTTTAAACAAGTGAACTTTAGGGAATATAAATTTTAACTTAATAAGACTTTTAATAACAATAGTAATAATAAAGTACTATTATTCTGTGAATTAATTTTTGGTTTGTTCTTACATTTTTTAGTGTATTTCAAAGTGGAGTATGTAACAATACCCTTATATCCTGAAAGGATATTTAAGACAATGATATTTACCATTGCTATTTTCACATTATCTCTAACATGCATCCGATCAGAATCCTTTTCAGGAACTGGATCTGAGCTGTCCAAGTATGCCAGCATGCCTGGTGGCTAAAAACAACAAACAAAACACAAACTCTGTTTTCAAAACAACTGCACAAAAGAAAAGTTAGTCTTAAAAGCCCAAGTAGATTAATATTATTTATTCTCTGGCAATTCCTAACAAACACCTTTTAAAATCAAACCTAAGAAAAAGAAAGAAAAATAATCTTACTGTCCAAGAATACACAAATCTCTCCACTTTCTCAATTGACTTACCAAAATGCGTTTCAACAAGTTTGTAGCAGTTGCATTTTCAGCTGTCCAGAGTCCCACTAAATGTCTACTTAGCTGTCTGAAAAAAGCAGACGTTGAGAAAGGTTTGCTGCTTTACCTCAGCTAGAACAGAAAGGAATTTTTAAGAACAAAATATCACATAATTATAGGAAATATGGCTACAGTACAAAAAAAAAGAAAAAAAACATTAAAAACCAGTATTTTAATTATGAAAGGTATTTGGAGCAGTGATTCAAATATTATGATAATTTTGAAGCTTTCTCCAAATTAACCTCAGATAAGTTTGCTGATTCTAAATGGACCTGAACAAGAAAAAGCAGTTTCTTACTTTATTTTTAAAAAAGGGAAAAACATAAAGATTAGATTTAATGTTATGATTAGTTATAACAAGTCCGGAGAAATTGATTATAACAAGAGGGTATTCTTGGGAATTCTGAACATGAACAACAGTTACCAACTATGTTATAAAATAAGCATCTTGGATAGAAAACATTTTCCATTTCAGAATTTGGACAAAGACCTAACACTTAGAGGAAGTTATTCTACTCACCCCTTTTAAAAACTAGAAGCATATTTTGGTTCGAAATGAAAATTTAAGATCTATGCTGAACCGACAGCTTAGTCATTTATTCATTTTAATTCCTGTGACAATATCTGTCTCCTAAACTAGCAGTTTGTCATAAATGGAATCCTATTTTATTCAGTGTTGACTCTTTTGTACTTAGACAGGGATTTGGTTACCATCTGCTATGATAATGGGCTTAACAGCAAGAAGAGAAATAACCAAATAACCACCTACTATCATATGTACTTAAACAGAAACAAATACACACATATATGTATGTATCGCATTCCAAGAAGACAGTTTAATAGCAAAAAACAAATTCAACTTTACTTTTCCAACAAAAAATGAACCCTACTAAAACTGTTCATTCATACACATAATTTGAAGCCAACAATATCAAAGTAAGTACATGTGTAATTTCCACCTGTGACATTTAGTATGTTATCATCAGTGACTCTTAATATGGCTTCAATTAAGGAAAAATGAGAAGTGCTGTATAATAACAATCTATAAATGTACAAGCAATGCGGATGAAAAGTAGCACTTCTATTTATTGTAGAATGGACAGTTTTTCAATATAGTGACTAACCACAGGAAACAATGTAACTGATGAACTGTCATAAAAAGAAACATAACAAGTAAATGTCTAACATGGGGGTTGAATGGAAGGCAATATCTAGTAGTCTGTTTTTATTTAGGATGGCATCTGGCATTGCTAATAAGGCCGAACCAAGGATATACCTTTCCTTTTATAGTTTTCTGTCCTCTCAGGCAAAACAGAAGATGATGCTTGCAGCCTAACATCTAATAAGTGACATTCTATTTATGCAGATAGCTTCTAATAACAGCAGGAAACTATTAGCAAGACAGCACAAAACACAATAACTGGTCACAGGTGATAAAGAATGAAAATTTATAATATAAAAAACAGCAAATGTGAGTCAACAATTTATGGCATTTTGTGATGTACCTAAAAGAACAAGACAGAAATATTTTATGATACTTTTTAACTAATATATGATTCACAATCTACTATGTTACGGTAGGATAAGCACTGCAAGTTAGCAGTTCAAACCTACCAGCCGCTCCTTGGAAACCCAATACAGGGTTGCTATGAGTTGGAACCAACTGGACAGGATTTAAAAACGTCAACTGAAAGTTTCACATACCAGAAACCATCCAAAAAGAAAGGTTAGAGGGACTGGAATTCATGTAGTATGGAGTAAATGAATAGATTCAAGTGTTTTCTCATATTTGAATGATTATTATTAAGTAGATAATTTGTCGAAGAGTAAACTTGAACTATAAAAAATTTAGAATAGAGGCAGGTTAGGCTGGTTATATATTAAGGTGGTTGTTTTAGTTTTTGATTTATACTTAAAAGTATCCAACTGCCCAAAAGCATTTGAAAAAGTGGTCAGGAGAAACTTCATGTAAGGTTATCTTCATGCAAAATGACCATATGGAGCAAAGGATTGAGCATGTGGCTCTAATTCTACAAGTTTCTAAGCACTCTTGTTTATATTCGAGTCCCAGAATTGTGGTCACTCAGAGTCTGATCAGAGAGGCTAATGGTAAAAAAAGAAACCCAAATTTCCTTCCCCAAGTTATCCAGAGGAAGGGACAATGATCATTTAGGCACAATCGTTCCCTAAGGAAGAAAAAAGGAGAAGTAGGTAAAATAAAAGAAAGTGAAACACTGTATAATCCAGGTATCCGATTAGTCTGTTCTACTAATATCTGAATCAGTTCTTTAAAAAGCAAGTTGTTATTACTGTTGTTAACTGCTATCGAGTTGGTTCTGACTCAACTCACTATAGGGTTTCCAAGAGCAACTGGTAAGTTTAAATCACTATCCTTGTAGTTCAAATCAATCCTGCGGTCCGGTCCTGTGCTTATCCTACAGTGCCACCCCAGGACACCAAAGAACAAGTTAATTTGTAGTAAATTAAATTTAACCTACCTATTTGTAAGCATCCTTTGATCTGAGCTTACTGTAAACATCGCAGTGTGCAAGTGTCGAGGTAAGGCACCTTCACTGAGGGCAAGCTCCTGCATTTTTGTAGCAATTTCTTTGTCACCTTCCTTTGGAAAAAGGGCAAAATGATCCCTAAAGCAACAATCTACAGTAAGCTATCCTAGCTTTTAGAAACTCATTTCATATCTAAATAAATGTTCTGCATACAATAAAAATGAAAAGTCAATTTCTAGCTCCCTAAAAATAACATAAGGGAGACGTAGTGCAAGTAATGTTTAAGGCATTATTTCTGTTTGTAACACATTTACCTTATGAGTTACACTTTGCTCAATTTATAATTAATGTTCGATTCATTCCCTACATGTATACGAGGGGGCTTCAGAAAGTTCATAAAACATTAAGATAGAAGGATACTGGAATTTCCTCACAAAATTTTTCAAGCCCCATTGTATATCAGATAGCAAAGGGAATAGGTGACTCAGGGGGAATCAGCAATTAAGACCAAATGCATATGCAGGCCTGGCTTACTTTTTTTATTAACAATATATTCATTTTCATAGTGAATACAATTTTTTACTATTTTAAAGTATGACATGATGCAGTTAATTTTCTTCTGATTATATTTATTCATACACACTCACTCTAGCAAAAGGGTAAGGCAGATAGGATTAACCAAAGGCAGCCATAGAACTATGAATTAACTAAGTAATATGATATTTAAGATAATTGTCAAAAAGTAAAATCTCTCACAAAATTAGATAAAAAGTACAAGAACATAGTATAATTACACCAAATGAGAATACAGTATATGTATAAAAACACACATAGCATGCATATGTATGCACTTACTTTAAAACAGAATATAATTTGAAAAACCTTAGTGGCAGTTAATTGTGGATGCTAGAAATGTAAGTGCCTTATTTTTTGTTTGTTCCCTACATTTTTCTGAACATTCCAATAATTTTTTTTCAAAATCATATACTGCTTTTACAACAAGAAAACAATTAAAATATCTGACAGGGTTTCTGTATAAATAAACAAAATCTTTCTCCTACAGATATTATTAGCCCTAATGGTTAGCTATGTTCTGACATGTGTAGATTCTACCTGAAGCCGTAAGTCAGCATTTTGGTCATACCTAGTACTCAATAAATATTTTTAAATGAATGGCAACACAATGATGGATCCAAGTCAACAGTACTTTTTTTTGGCCTCTTGATCCTATTGGTCCTCAACTAAGCAAGCACTATACGCAAAAAGGTGTGGTACTTGCTTTGGAAGCTAAAATTGAACATGGAACCCATTAGCTGGAAGGGGAAAATTAGTCTTTAATTATACATATGCCCTGTGCAAATAACTCTGATGTTCTAACAAGCTCAAAACCTGCTTATTACTTTTTTCCAGCTACCAAGAGCGTAGATACTTATTCTATGCTTCTATTTAACTACATATTATATTTATGAGCTAAAGCAGCAGAGGTTTACGGTACGAACAGTCACATATTTTAATCAAATTACTACTCTGTCAACAAAAGAATCCAGGAATTCATAAGTCATTATAGATGGATGTCATTGTAACCTCACAATATTCAAGTTTACTTTCATAGCTACCATCTTTTTTTTTTTTTTTAAAAAAGAGAAGGCTAAGGCAGTATCTTCTGTATCCAACAATATCATTCTTATCTCTCGATCTTAACTACTTAATTTTTGTACAATGAAACTTGTGAGAGCCAGAACTCAACAGACTACCTTGCTTTCTCAGGTCTCACAAATTTTCCACCTTTGACATGGTACTCTTACCCCTTTTCTATCACTTGTTTTAGTGAAAAATATTTTCATTTTCCTTCCCTGACAGGTTCCCAGCTTTCACAGGCTTTACTGTACTTTACTATGAAGAACTAATCCTTTGTTGTTGTTGTTCCATGATACTGCCATGCTTAGAACTATCTCCTGCAATGTATTTCTATGTAACCTCAGTGCCTACAGATTTCAATACTGCTATCACTGTTCCTATAAAAGAACAAAGAAAAGGATACTATCTTTAAATGCTCTTAGATTAACAAAAAATGCAGAAATAGGAAGAGATTTATTAGCTATACAACCGGCTTACTTAAGAACTTCAAACTCTTCTTCTTAAGGATTATTTCTGCAATAATTTAAAACTAAATTTCTGAATAAAGATTTTAAATTACTTTTCTTACTCAGAAAAACCAGATGTTTCCCATAAAAGGTAATTATGTTAGCTTCACTTAACACAGCCAATCAATACTCAGGTTAAGTTTAAATTTTCAAAATTGTTCTCACCTCTATTATTGCCTTCATAACCAATCCAGCTCCCTTCACAATCGCCATGGAAGGATGCTTTAAAATAGAAAAATACAAAGTATCACTGAATTTAAAAACATTTTAACACATTTAATTGCTGTTCTTTAAGAATAAGTAATTTTGGCTTTGTGTGTGTGTGTGTGTGTGTGTGTTTAAATAAGTCATTAGCAAACTAGTAAAGCATTTACCTCAAAATCAGATCAACGTTTGGTTGAATCTTTTCGTATTAAAATACAGCCTTACAGAAAGTTAAAACAGAAAAGTACACTTTCCTAGGCAATGCTGTTGGTGCCTTCAAGTCACTTCAGAGTCATAGCGACTCTATGAACAACATAGTAATAAGCCATAGCTGTAAGTTATTTGAAAATTAATATGTATTATACTTATTTGAATGATAAAATTCATATACAACACTAAAATATAAATATAAAACAAAATATAAATATTGCTGCTGTTAAGTGCCACTGAGGCAGTTCCAACTTACAACAACCTTGTATACAGTTTCCAAGGCTATAAATCTTTATGGGAACAGAAAGCTTCATCTATTTCATGCAGAGTGGCTGGTGGGCTTGAACCATCAACTCTGTGGTTTGCAGTCCAGTGCTTAGCCTATACAGTTACTGCGTTCTCATAAATGCCACACAAATATATAAATACATACACAAAGTATGTATATTTTTCACTGTTTATTACCAGTCCTGGTATAAAGCTCATCTTATTATTTAGGAATATGTAAAGACTAGGGAACTCTAGGCCAACTCAGAGAAAGTGGGTTTTTCACTACTTCCAACTCCAGGTGTGGTGCTGTGGGTTAATGCACTGGATTGCAAAGTTGGTTTGAACCACAAGGTTGGCAGTTCAGGCTCACCAGCTGCTCTTAGGAAACCCTAAACAGGGTTGCTATGGGTCAGAACTGACTTGATGGCATTGAACAACAAAGATGGAAACAAAGTCTCTGGATGATGCAAAGAGGTTACTACATCTGGCTGTTAATCAATAGATTATAGTTCGAGTCTACCCAAAACTGCCTCAAAAGAAAGATCTGGAGATCTACTGCTGAAAAATCAGCAATTAAATGACCTGTGGAGCTCTATACAGTTCTACTCTGAACCATATTGGGCTGCCAGGAGTCAGAGTCAACTCAATGGCAAATGGTTAAAGATGGAAAAGAAGAAGCAAAGGACTCAAAACAATGGCTGATAGCTCTATGTAGGGTTCTTTGTGAAATGTCAAAAAAAAAAAAAAAATTTTAAATGTGGGTTTAAGTTTTCTAGTGTAGTGCTGTAGGGGGCTGGTATGAAGATTTAGGACAAGCTCTGAATTGCTAATTGCAACATTGGTGGTGCAAAGCCACCAGCTGCTCCTCAGAAACCCTATATAGGGTGCTGGGAGTCAGAGCTGTTTTGGCAGTAATTAACAACAGTATGTAGGATGAGCACTGGATTGCTAACTACAAGGTTGCTAACTACAGCTACTCATTAGAAACTCAATACAGATCCTTATGGGTCGAAACCAACTTGATGGCAGTTAACAACAATAATAACAATACACTAAATTATTTATGAACATTACCACACATATACATGTTGTTGTTCTTGTTAAGTGACATCCAATCAGTTATGACTCATAGCAGCCTTGTATTAACTTCCAAAGAGCAGCTGGTGTGTTTAACTGCCAATCTTGTGGTTAGCAATCCAGTGCTTATCCTACAGTGTCACATCAGGAGTGCCACATCAGAAGCACACATGTATTACTTAAAAACACCCTGACCACAAAAGCAGTGCCCTTAGACTAGTTATCATCTGGTAAGAAAAATAAAAGCTCTCACCTGAAAGAGTTTAAAGAGGGTTCTTCCATTGGATGCTACCATCTCCAAAAGCATATCAAACTGCTGCCCTTCAGTAGTCTCACTATATGGAGCACAGAGGGCAAATGTAAGGAAGTCCAACAATGAACTAATAACTAGGGCACCAGTCCCATGGTCCTGAAACAAAGTAACATAAGACTCAGAGAGGAAAAAGTCAGTTAAACCAAGTCAACACTGCTTTTTTGTGTATCCTACATATTAGAAGTGAATGCACTTAATGTCTCAACATGAAGTTTCAGAGTTTGGTAACTGTTAATACTTGTAGCAAATCCACTACCCACCATCCTTCAAAAGGAACATAATTCAATTTCATTAAATTTCAAGAGAATAACCAAGATTCCATAAAATATTTATAACTATAGTTAGCATGTGATTGTACAAAAAATAATCTTTGACAACACCTATAAAACATTTTGTTCTTTCTAGATATTACAGATTGCCTATGCCCCAAAATTATTACCAGTGATTGTGGAATAAAGATTTGACTTAATTTTTTTTTACAGTATTTTAATTTCATAATGTCATTTTTAAAGAAAGAAAAAAAAAAAAATCTGGAATATCAATATAAAAACCTAAAAGGCTTTGCTACTTATCCTTCCTAGATGGATGGACATGGTCATAACAGAATGATTCTGTTATTAGTGACCAAGGTGAACTATGACTAGTACTTACAATAGTTGGGGGCTGCAATGAAAGAAAAACAAAACAAAACGTATCTACTTGCACTTCTAAAGTACCTTTCAAATAAATGATACAAGTTTAATTAAACTTACTACATGGGAATTAAATTTCTCCAATAAGTTTTCCAGAAACTTCTTTGAAGACAGAAGAGAGGCTTTGTTTAGCTGTTCTTGTCTTAAGTCATAGTCATCATGCATGGGCTATTGATTAAAAACAGTGATAATTCATGAACCGTCCCATGTGCTGGCATCACACAAAAGTCATTTATATATTCATTACTAAAAGAACTAGAAGGCATAACCTCTGAAGTTTAACGCAGAAAGGAAACTTATGATATGACGATCGTATGCCAAAGTGACAACTTCCTTTGAACTTAATCAGACTTTATAGGTACTGTGTTCAACAGGTGCTTTCAGACAACCTGCAGAAGGACCACCTTCTCAAAAAATAACATACTCCAATCCACCTGGAATTTAATAACATAAACTGAAACTATACAAATTAACACCAAAACAATTACTAAAGTTAGCAACAAATACATCTTTATCTCAGAGCAATTCTTCTTGACTGCTGTGATAACAGAGATTGTAAAAAGGGATTCCAACATGAAGCTTAAGAGCAGAGTCCAAACGCTTACTCTACTGCTGTCTACAGGTGGGAGGTAAATTACTTTAGCAATCTTGGCCTCATGTTCCTCAGCTGTAAAGTAGGCCTAATAATTATTTATAAAACTATTGTGAAATTTACATGTAATAACTCATAAAAATACTTAGCCAAAACCTAGTATGTAATGAGGGCTTAGCACATTTCCTTCACTCATGTTTCAGTTATCCCACTAATTCTCATAATGGAATTATTTATAGTAGCAAAGATAATAAAATTGTACATGCTAATTCACTTTTGGAAATAAATGCAAATTAGGTGTGTCCTATTCCATTAAGCTAGCATAAAACACTTTATATGAAAAAAATCCCAGAAAGTATACACAAAATTGAGGTCAATGACATTTCAAAGTTATTTTTAACAATGCCTCTCCCTCCCCTCCAAACAAACAGCCAAGTTAGTTCTAGCTTGTTAGCTCGTTTCTACTCTGGCTCAGCATTTCATTACTTACATGGAAATCTGGACAACCTGCCTGTAACTCTAACGCTAATTCACTCTCCATGTACCAAGGGAAGAGGCTTTCAAAAATGTAAACCTGAACATATGATTGTCCCTCACTGAAAAGCATTTTAGTTGTTCCTTACTAAATAGTACCAGGTAAGTTCTACCGTCTGATACAGGAGGCTGTTGATGACTGTATACATCTCTATTTACAACTCCTGGTATCATTCCACTCATACCTTATGTGCCAACCATATTTAATTATTTGCTCTTTCCATAGCTGGCAAATACCATCAAATACAAGATTTGTATCACATATGAGGGTATGAAGGGGCTTCATAAAGTAAGTTGAAAAACTCCATTATCTTTTCATTCCATTGTCCACAAAGTTTTTGAAGTCCTTCATGTAATATTCTCTAGAAAGACTTGCCTAGGAACTCATCTTCCCCTCACTACCAAACTAAAGTCATAACACTTACTACTCTCTACGGCATATGAAGCTTCCAAAAATTCGTGAAAAATGGAACTAAAAGATAATGTAGTTTTTCCATGAACTTTTTGAAGCCCCTCTGTTTATGTATCTACTCTATAAGAGAGTCAGCAATTTGAAAGAAGAACTCTGTGCTAAAATCTTTATATTTCTAGCACCTAGCACAATCATGGAATGCAAGATACATAAAACAAGTATTTATTAGTGTAAATATTAGCTGTGGGAATAAATAAGGAAATATAGAAGCATGGGCTTTAATTTGTACAATGAAAATCTAGGTTTGTGGAAATTAAGCCACCAGTCCATTTAAGTAAAACCCGTTTCCTTTAGGAAAATACTTACACACATGAGGGCACAAAGCATATCAACAGCTGCATGAATGACTCCATTGTTGTTTCTCTTGAGAGCTTTGACTACCTTCACTCCTAAACGTTCTCGAAACCTTTAGAACAAAATATAAGCATATATTAGCACCATTAGGAGCCCTGGTATGGCTCTACAGAATAAAGCATTGCACTGCTAGCCATTAGGTGAGAAGTTCAAACCCACCAGCTGCTTCTTGGAAACTCTATACAGGGTCTCTACGAATCTGAACTGACTCAACAGCACACAACAACAGTAGCATAATTAGAGCAGTTATTATTAATTTATTGTAAAAATATAATACAGGTCATCTTAAGTTTCCTTGGCATTACTCCGGCAATTATATATATGTCGAATCTCACTTCTAGAATATACAAAAGGGCTTTAAAGGTTCATTTATAAAATAGGATTAAAAGACACTGATATTTTTCCATGAACTTTTTAAAATGCCCTCATATTATGCTGACAATCAGTTTTCAAAATGGTTTTTCTTTGTGGGGGGGAGGGATTTTTTTTAAGGTTAACTAAAACTAGAAAGCATGTACTTTCCTATTCAAATCCATTAATACTATGGTGTTCAATACCCACTTCAACTCCAGTCACCTTGCTTTTCCAATTCTTGTGAATACAAACCACCATTGATCAGAGAAAAGGTATTAAGATTTATTAAGCTACCAAGAGATAAATGGGTGATTATTTGAATTGATCAAATTTTCCGAGAGAAAAAAAAAATTCCGAAATAAACTTACTTTGGAAGCTGAGTGAAGGCTAGAAAACCAGCTTTGGAAGCCACAAGCCTTCTTACAGCCTGGAACTGACTCTCAAGTTCTGCATTTGAAGCAACAACATCTCCCTCTTGGGACAGTAAAGCTGTTATGGCATTATTGATCAGCTTTTCTTTGTTTTCTGAGAAGAGACCCTGGGTGAAGGAAGAACATTTCAAAAGAGTTTCCACATCAAAGGTAATGACAATGAATGAAATATTATAAAATTGATCTTACATCTTGGGTTACTGCATGTAGAACTCCACTGTATGAAATATTAGCATTGAACCTGAATACAGCATCTGCAAAGTTGCCATCTATGAGGAGAGAAAAAGGTTCAAAACGAAGTTAGAGGTTTACATACCTACTTCGTAAAATACTAATACACAGATGGATCCAAGCGCAAGTACATTTAACTCGATACTTACTTGGAGGTGTAGCTAGGAACCTGAGATGAAGACTCTCAACCTCCTCCTCAACAGGCATGCTGAGTAATCCCCATCGCTGACCTTTATGAGTTGATGTCATTTTTACACAAACATCTCTGTTACCAGAGGCTCTCACACCATCCAGCAAACTTGCTAATAATGAATCTCTAAGGAATTTACAAAAAGATAATAAAGTTTCAGGATTAGTATTTTTTTTTAATATTTAATTCAAATTTAGAATAGGGCCTTTGACACATAATCTGCTCAGACAGGCACCACAGGTACACAAAGCAAAGCTCAAAATAGCTTGGGAAGGTTGTGGGGTTGGGGAGGAAGGTCTGGAATTCCAATACTATCTTTCTATATTAGTCCCCCATGACCACGTACAAGTTATTTAACACTGAAGTTTTAATGTCACTCTTTGTTTACTTTTTGCTGTTGATAGATTATTTATAACCGTTTCATTGCGGGATCTCGTGCCATAGAGGCAATTCCAATTTATAATCCAATGTGTGAGCAGAACTACTCCACAGGATGTAATGCTGACAGGAACAGATGGATGAGTCTTTACTCCTGTGGAGTGGCTGGTAGTTTTGAACCTCTGATCTTCTGGTTAACAGCCAACTGCTTAGCCATCATGCCACAGCATCTTTTTAGGTATAACTTGCAAATTACAAAATCCCTCAATTAAAATGTGCAGTTTGATCGTTTTAATAAATTCATACAGTTGTATAACCATCATTAGAATTCAGTCCTGGTATACTTTGATCATTCCAAAAAGTTCACTTGTGACCATCTGTATGTAAAAACAACTCCCCAGCCACTGATCTGCCTTCTGTCTCTAAAGATTTAGCTTTGCGAGAAACTTCACAAAAATCAATCATACAATATGTACTCATGCGTCTACCTTATTTCACTTACCATGGAGGTTCGTCCACATTATAGCATGTATGAGTTCAGTCCTTTTTATTGTTGAACAGTGTTCAACCACTCCCCAGCTGATGGATATATGTCATAAAGCATATGGCAAACATTTCCCCCTAGCAATGCTCCTTTCCTTAATTTCAGGATAGGAAATATATATATAACCTGCACTTATTGTCAGGGGCACTGAGTGAGTGCTGATTCATAGCAACTCTATGGACAACAGACCAAAACACTGCCTGGTTCTGTACCATTCTCTCAGTAATTCCTGTATCTGAGCCCAGTGTTGCAGCCATTGTGGCAATCTCACTGAGGGTCTTCTCTTTTGGCTCACCCTCTACTTTACCAACATGATCTGTTTCTCTAAGGACTGGTCCCTCCTGTTAACATCTCCAGAGTAAGTGAGAGCAAGTCTCAACATCCTGGCTTCTAAGGCGTATTCTGGTTGTACTTCTTTCAAGACAGATTCATTCATGATTTTTTTATTTTATTTTGAGTTTTTATTATGAATTGAGTGATAGTTTACATGAGAGAACATTGGTTTTACACTCATCGTTTCATTGCAATGATTACAATCCCTTCCGTACGTCATCATTCAACAGCATTTGCTTCCATTCCCTCTTTTTTAATTGGGTGGGGGCGCATACAAAAACATTCAGGAATATATAATAATTTAAACAACCAGAGGGCACTTTCTGCAAGCCTGTCTCCTGATCACCAACTCTCAGTCCCTCTCTTCCCATGAATCTAGAGTCCTTAGCTGCTCCCTTGCTCCATGTCCTCATCTCTGCCTCCATTTCTGATGTCGCTGCTTCTCTGGATAAGGTCCCACATTCCATTCATGCCCTTTTCCCTTGATGGTCCTAGGTCCTCTTTTTGTGCACTGTAAGGTCAACTACTCCCCCATTTTTGTTACAAAACTTCTACCTTTACAACTGTGACAGTCACAATTAGTCATGGCAACAATTACTCACTATTGAATCATAAAAATCTTTTCCCCAACTCTTTTCACCAAACCTGATGAAAACTATTCAGTGGGGACTCTATCTTCCTTTACACACTGTTAAACTAAACTCCCTCTTGAAAACTTGTAAATCAGTCACTTCGTGCCTTTATTACACCCCACCCCACCCCGCCATTTTCAGGTAGCCAATATCTAAGGTGCCCATTCCCATCTACCTATATACAGAGGGAATAAGATTGATATCTGATGTGAAGAATCCTTCCCTCTCAGTTGGTATTTTGATCTACTACAGATTCATTCATTCTTATGGAACTCCATAGTATTATTTAATATTCTTTACTAAAACCATAATTCAAAAGCATCAACTCTTCTTCAGTCTTCCTTATTCACTGTCCAGCTTTCACATGCACATACACAATTGTGCCATGGCCTGGCTCAAGTGTATCCTAATCCTCAGAATGACATCTTTGCTTTTTAACATTTTAAAGAGGTCTTTTGCAAATTTGCCCAATGCAATACAGTGTTTGATTTCTTAGCTGCTGCTTCCATGGGAAATAAAGTGAAACCCTTGACAACTTCAATTTTTCATCATTTAGTATTATATTGCTTACTGGCTCATTTGTATGGATTTTTGTTTTCTTTATGCTGAGGTACAATCCATACTGAAGACTGTATATATTGTAGGTTGCTAATGAGTTTTCCTCCCATCATGATGCCACGTTTTCTTCATACAATCCAACTTCTCAGATTATTTGCTCAGCATACAAACTAAGTATGGTGACAGGATACAATGCTGGTACGCACCTTTAATGATTTTAAGACATTCAGTATACCCTTGTGTGGTTCAACCAACTGCCTCTTGGTCTACGTACAGGTTTCTCATGAGCACAGTGAAGAACTCTGGAATACCCATTATTCACAATGTTATCCATAACTTGTTATGATACACACAGTCAAATGACTTTGGATAGTCATCTTTCTGGTATTCACTGATTTCAGCCAAGATCCATTTCACATCAGCAATGATACCCTTCATTTCACATTCTACTCTGAATCTAGCTTGAATTTCTGCCACTTTCCTACCAATGTGCTGTGATAACCATTTTCAACAAAATTTTGCTTTCATGTGGTATTATAATTTTTGCATTCTGTTGGATCACCTATGTTTATGAATCTCTGCCAACTGGTTGGCTAAATAACTATCTTCCAAATTTCTTATTATAGATGACATGTGAGTGCTTGTAATGCTGCATATGCTGGTTGAAGCATCTCAACCAATAGTTCTCAACTCTTGAGGCCTTATTTTCGCCAATGCCTTCAGTGCAGCCTAGACTTCTTCCTTCAGTGCCATTAGTTCTTGTAATATACCCCTGAACAACATGGGGGGCTTAGGGGTGCCAGCCTCCCATGTAGTCTAAAATTCAATTATAATTTATAGTTGATCTTTGAACAACATGGGTTTCATCATTATATATAGATTTTTTGCCTGCTGTTATTTTGGAGAGCTCAAGTGTGGCCAGCATCCTCTTAAAATACCTATAATGCAGTTCTGACTCATAGTGACTCCAGAACTGACTGCTCAGCACTTCACAACAACAACAACAGAGTTTCCAAGGAGCGGCTGGCGGGTTTGAACCGTAATGCTTGTGGTTAGCAGTCCAGTGCCGATCCTACAGTGCCACACCAGGACTCCTGTAATGCTAATCATAGACTAAGTGCTCACATGGAAATGATTAGTGCCATATAGAATTTAAAGAGGATATTTGCAGCACACTTCAGATCCATATTGTTGAGGGGTCAACTGTACTATGAGTATCTCTTAAAATAGTCGTATGCTGACCAATTCTCTTTGATACAATGACTGTGTATTCCTTCCAGCTTCTTTTGATGCTTCTTACACCATTTAATGCTTTACCTACAGAATACTTCAACATTACAACTCAAGGCTTGAATTTTTTTTTGTTCAGGTCTTTCAACTTGAGAAATGCCACTGTGTCCTTTCCTTTTGGATTTCTAACACCAGATCTTTGCACATTTCATTATAGTATTGTAATCAACCTATGATTTTTGCTCACCTTAGAAACTTTTCAAAAATAAGAAACAACTCCTGGTTATACCACAGAAATTTTTTAAAGTCTTAATACTTTAAGGAGTTCTGGTGTGGCACTACAGGATAATGTACAAGGTTTGAACTGCAGGGTCGGCAGGGTTCAAACCCACCAGCTGCTCCTTGGAAATGCTATACAGGGTTGCTATGTGTCGGAACCCACTTGACAGCACTTAACAATAACAAATTGCACACACTGGTACTATGTCCCAGAACTGTTTCAACAAATTTCAAAACACAGATTCAGTCTCATGTATGTGGCATGAAAGAACTGCCTGGATCTAAGAACTGTCAATTCTGTAAGAATGGTTTAGCAGATGAAGGGATATCCACAGTAAAATGCATTGCATCTTACAGGAGGTTCTGAAATATAACATCTCACGGATTTCCACAGCAACAGCCAAGCCATAGTAATCTATAACTATGCAAATATATTCAACTGGGAAATTGTTCACTGGCTAATGATGTCAACTTCCAAAATTCCAAGAAGTGTACCTATAGTAAATTGACTTGTTGCTGTTAACCAAGCAATTTTAACATTAAAAGTTAAATACTTTAAGAACTGTTGATACATGTGCTATGTCGTAGCAACATGATAATCTCCTCCACTGATAAACAAGTAGTTGCACTCCAGGAGTACTGGCTGGGAATTCTACCACGGAACCAACCCCCACTGCCTCCAACATGAAAAGGTGCTATTCTAAAATACTTAATAAAGAAAAAGTTACAGAAATGTGCTTTTTTTTTTCTGGTCATTTCATTTAAAATTAAATCACTATTTTTCTTGCCTTTAGGAATTTGAAAACTTAATGGAGGTAATTTTAACTACTCATTTTAAAATATTTTAAATAATGTCGTATCTTAAGTTACAAAATTTTACACTTTCTAGATTGTACATCTTTGTTCTTCCTCTTCTATTGAGCATTTTTGTTTCAAAAGCTTGATGAACAAGGAAACAACTACACAGAAAAAGAAAAAGAATACCTTTCTGTTGAAGAATATTTTCGTATTTGACCTTTTATAAATTCAATGGTAAAAAGTTGTGGATTTTCTGGGTCACAGACCAGTGCAAATACCTAATGAAAACAAAAAAATTAACAACAAAAAGTGTTCACTTTTATGGTATTTCATTGTAAAAACTACAGACCATCATTTAGATTATAACATTTAATACTTTAAAAACAAACTAACTGATAATGTCAGAGTATAAGAACAGCTTAAAAGTCACATTCAAATTTTCACACAACACTGAAAAGAACATTCTATTCTTTTTATATTTTTGGAAAATAATCTGCAATATTTATTGTTCTAATATCAATAAACATAATTGTGTGAAAAATTAAATAGAGATCCTGCCTGCTTTCCATTCTTCAGACATGAGCAAAGATTAAAGAGAAAAAAAATTATATAATTTTAGCAATGAGAAGAAACTGTATTAAAGCTAAACTTACCTCTCCTAAAGGCTTCAATGTAGCAATATTATAAGTTGCTGGGTCACGCTCTACTAAGCATGTTTCTGTAAGTGCTAGAACCCTTTTTACAGGCTCCTACAAACAATAAAATTGAAAAACATAAAAAAGCTACTAAAAAAAAAAAGGTTAAAAAACCGTCGAACACATTTTTATTTTTAGGATATAAATCTTACCGAATGTCTAGGTGATATTTTTTGTACAATAAACTCTGCTAAAGATGTGATAGATTCATCAGTGCTGTATTTTCCAAAGCGAAGATTCAAATATTGCTCAAATTCTAATGGTTCTTTTCTGATCCTCAATGAAATGCCTATGTAGTTGCCAGCATGGTCTATTGCACTTTTGATAATTTCTTCTCTTTGTTCTGATGCAAATAAATGCTGCACAAATTTTGAAATTTAAAAAGTTTAGGGTTGAAACAACTAAAATGTGACACTTTTTAATCAATTCACCAGAAAGAGAATAAAGCAGCAACTGTAGGAAACAAAAAGAAGTCTTAGATCTTCTCAGAGGTAAATAAACAATGAGTTGCAGTTGAAAGACTTTTACTAATTTCAGTCTTAACTCACTGAATGTAACTTATCCCACAGCTTCTCAGAATCTGCTTTTCCTCATTGTGTACAAAACAGTACCCTGGACTTCTAAGTAGAGGCCTCAGGGACAGGAGCCAGCCCCCGTGGGATGGTGGGTATCTGTGTACTCAGTATTCCCAGTTACAATTATGGTAGCTCTGATTTAATCTGTTTTATACAGTGTGCTTCCTTGCAATATAACCCTGGAATAATGCTTAACTGTTCACAAATCATTGGTTTCACCATGCTACAAACCATCCCCAGGGGACATTTGCAAACTCATGGACACATACTGCATTTGGTGCGTGGAGATAACTATGCTAAATGCTCTACAAAGGGCAGGGCAGGAAAATCCCACATTAGAAATAATGTGGGATTAGCACATTATGCTAATAGCATCTCTTTGAAAAACACTGGGAACAGATCATGTCTAAAAACTCGATTTTATTCCCAGCATGTCACAGTCAATATAAACGTTTACCTTCTAAGGTATCAAATAAGTGTTTGCTGGATTAATGAATCAGATTGAGGTTTGTTGAATTAAAAACTAACTAGTGAGTTGATTCCCTTTAGCTAGTGTCTTCATAGACAAAGAAAGTAGATAATTAAAACTAAACTTTCTTGCTGCAATCAAATAAAAAAAGTTGGCAATAAAAGGAGAAACAAATAGTTCTCCTCCTTAATGTTAACCTTGTGAATTGTGTGGCTTGGTTGAATTTCACTGAACAGTAACAAAACTGTTGAGATTACTTTGATATGTCCATCCTGTGCTAGGTAATACATATTCCCTTACAGGCGCACCTCATTTGGCTGCACTTAGCTTTGTTGTGCTTCATTAATACTGCATTTTTTACAAATTGAAAGTTTGTGGTGACTCTGTGTCTAGCAAGTCTATCAGCAACATTTTTGCAATAGCATGTACTCACTTCATGCCTGTCACATTTTGATTAACTCTAGTATCTCAAACTTTTTCATAATGCTATGCATTTAATACTTAACAGACAATTGTTAAGTGCCGTTGAGTTGCTTCTGACTCATAGCAACCCTGTTTCTGAGGGGAAGATCATGGGATGGAACTGCCAACTTTGTGGTTTGAGGTCCAGTGCTGATCCTACAGAGCCACACCAGAAGTCCATTAGCAGATTAGAGTATAGTATAAACAAATTTTATGTGCACCAGGGAAAGAAAGAATTCAAGTGACTCACTTGATTGCAACATTTGCTTTATTGAGGTGGTCTGGAACCTAACCTGTAATACCTTGGAGGTATGCCTGTAATTAAGTATGCATTCCACCAAGGCGTTAATCATTACAAATCACCTCTGCCCATGTAACCAACATGCCTTTGGACAACACTAGAAGAAGAAGCTTTAGGTGGGAGAGGACACCAAGTTTCTCCTTGGGCCTTCACTGGATCTAAGTAACAAAGTATCTAAAAGTGTGTTTCTAGACGAGGAGCACTATGATGGTGACCACCACATGGAGAAAGAGTGAACTTTAGCGTGGAAAAAAGGCCTACAAGCAAGTTCTGAAAGTCAAACCAAGCTTTGTAATTCAGATCCTCCAACTCTCCAACATTTTTTTTAAATGTATTTCTCTTTTGCTATTCTTTAGGCTCTTCTATACCTAAAAGTTCCCGGCTTGTCTTGGCTCTGCTCAAGGGTAATTTACCTACAGAACATTCAGTCTTAAGGATAATGCTCTCAGACTACCAAGGTAGCTATGTTTAAAAAAAAAAAAAGTGCTGACAAGTTCAATTCTCACGTATGACAACCCCATGTGTTGCAGAGCAGTACTATGCATCATTATTTTCTTTCATAAGCAGATCACCAGGCTTTTCTTCTGAGGTGCTTCTGACTAATGTTCTAGTCAGTAGCCAGTTCTTTAATCATTTGAGCCAGAGACTCCTAAAATAGCTACAGTAATTATAAATTCTGAAGAATAAGGACTCTTGAGAGACAGGAATAAATTCAACTGATTTTTCTCCATGTAGAGACTATAAAGTAGGGATGTTCTACTTCATTTTGAAATGTTATGTAAGCCCCCGTGGCCTGCCCCCCACCAGAAGTATAACATCCCTACTTTCCATCAAACAGTTTTGCCCCTTTTCAAATGTTTTTTTTTTTAAAAAAAAAAACAGTACTTACCAATCGACTAAATCCTCCATAAAGTATACAAAACCCTCCCTGATAATCAGAGAGATCTACAAAGCCTTCAATATTCCTGTAGTCATAGGAACAGAGGACTCTGTTGGTTGCTGGATGAATTTGGTCAAAGCCTCCAGGAGTTACTTCCAAAATTACAGGTTTTCTTGTATCACTCCAGTGATGTTTATAGCAGTTATACCTCTAGAGAGAGAAACAGGAGTACTTTTAAGTTCTTACTTAAATTTATCAAAAATGTAATTATAACTAACAAACCTATCACTGCTAAAACTAGCAAGAGCCTCAATAATCTTGTATTTAGAACTCTTACACACACTGCCAAAACCATTCAAAATTTCAGCTATTTGGGTAAGGTCTGTGTTTATTTAATTAATAATATTCATTCTAACTGATAATAATATGGCTTTTTTTTATTTTTATACAGCAACAGTTTTGGTTTATAAGAATTTTAAGCCACTGTATGTAAATCTATTTTACTTAAAAGGGGGTGAGGTAGGGTGGGTTAAATCCTAAGTAGAAATGTTATTCTGAAAGTTTAACTAACGTATTTTCACTTTTGTTGGTGGATCTAAGATATATGAAAAGAGTCAAGCTACAGTGCAGGGAAGTTATAATACTCAATTTAAACAACCAGAGCTAGCTCATAAATTAATACAAATGTTCTTTCCACATATTCAAAAAAAGCTGAAAAAAGGTGCCATTTCAAAGTTATCTTTAAGTTTCATCATATTTACAAGTAAAATTCCATTTACATAATAATATTACTTTACAAACTAAAATAATGAGCTTCAGAGATAATCAGTTTTATTCATAAAAAGAAAAAAAACAAAAACCCGCTTAAGAGTGAGTTAACCAAAAGTATGCGCTACAAAAGAAGAAAACACACTAAAGGAAATTAACACTAACAAAGTGTAGAAATCAGCATCCCCATCCCAACAAATACAAAAGCACAGTTTTCTACTTGTCAATACAATGATCAGTTTATATGATACTTGAGGTAAAAATAAACTTCCTGTTCCAGTGCACAACTATTTTTCTCTAGTACTGAAATCAGAGAGGCTCTTGTAAGTGTTCAGAAACGACAACAAGGCAGTAAGCAGCAAACACATTCACTAACACCCCAACAAGAAACCTTAACTGAGGTTCATATCTTACTAAGTCCCGTCAGCATTACTTATCAATGGCACCAAACAAAATATAGTTTCCTAAAAGGAATCCAGCAGAAAAGTCAGAAGCACCTTCATTAAACCAAGAATACATCTAGAATCTTGGATATGAGGATTAGTCCCGCACCTCTGCAATACAGATGGTGACATCATTTAAATTAAAAAAAATTTAAAAGACTTCACTCGAATAGAGATACGGGTGAAGGGAAGCCACAAAAACAGTGATGCTTTTCCAAGCTATGTTTACTTACACGCCTGTTCCCAACCCACTCTGTAAGCTCTTCTCCATTCCTCCCAGCTAATAATCAACTGCCAGCGGGAGAAGTGCTGATGGTAACATCATCAGGAAGGACACCAAGCAACCTTGATTTAGAATCTATATAGGTCCTGGTGTGGTGCTGTGGATTTAATGCGCTGGACCGCAATGTCAGTGGTTCAAACTCACCAGTTCTCCTCAGAACTCTATAAAGGGTCATGATGACTAGGAATCAACTCAAAAGCACTTACCAACAACAATAGGGGTAACTTGGGAGTCCTGGTGTGGCGCTGTAGGATCACTGAGTCAGAACCTACTCAAGGGCACGAATAGTATCAGGGGTAACTGGAGGTCTCAGGACTAAATTCAACACTGATTTTGAGGTTTAATTTCAACTGTTTTTTTTTTTTTTTTTTTTTAAGGGATGCCCACAGGCCACTTGAGTCTCTTACTCCTGGCTCGATATGAAATTAGATGGACTATCCTTTCAGGAAATCTTCTAAAGATACTGTTTGTATCACAAAGCTTTCGCAAAGTGTTAAGTGGTTAAAGTTAACTGATACAAAGGGAAGCTTATAAACACATTTGTTAAGTATGCTTCTGGATACGGCTGTTTTCCAGATAGAGGGGACATACAGAGAAAGTATCTGCTAACATAAAATAACAAAAAGCATGTCAAATTTTGATTTATAGAAATCTTGACTGTGGTTCATCAGGAACAAGAAGCAAGCAGCTCCCCATTTGCCATAAAGATGATTTAAAATGGCTTTTGGGCAACCAGCCAAGTGCTTGAGTTGAGATCAGTGAAGCTTCTGGGATGCTAAAACAAACAGAAGAATTTCCACAGAAAGGATGAAGAACTTAAGAAAGACAGGAAATGTTGCCACCAGAGTATGAGAATTCAGTTCCTGCCTTTGCCAGAAGCCATGGGTTTTAAAAAGTGCTATACATTCAAGTATTCTTATTTGCCCATTATAAAAACCTTACTAGTTCATAAAAAGACATTTAGTATTTCAAAAAAGAAAAGCATAAACTACTATTCTCCCTCCCCAGAGGTCTCTAATCCAGGTTCAATGCTGCCATACCATGACTAGAAAAGGCTTGGAAATGCCAGGAAAATTTTAATGAGTAGTCATGACTCTCTCCCCAACCCCCAATCCCCTAGAGCTGTCAATAAAAAAGCGTCAACCTGTGCCAGAGCCCATCCAAAAACATACAATAAGACAGTTTCAATGCATCTAAATTTAATTCCTGATATTTTCATTTCCTGTTAAACTATACTCATCTCTGTTATCACATGGTATTGGGGAACATTAAAATTATGTTTTCTTTTTCCCTTTAGCTTTGTCATAAAATAAAGAGAGAGAGTATGAAATAAATGGTAACATTTGAACAAGTAAAAATACATCATTAATAAATGCTGAATACTTGCCCTTCCTGTAATTTTTCCTTCTGAAAAATCAGTTCTAAATCTCTGAAAGAAAAGAGATAACCACAGATTATGAGAACAAAAAGGTAAGGAAGACATGAGTCAGTTCTTTCTACCCAAAACAAGTACAATCCCAACTAGGTGGCCTTAAGCTATAACATAACAATAATTGCTTCAAACTATATATACATTTGAAAAAACTAATAAATTATCGAATTTCAAATATATATGATTTTCCAGCCTTTCAGGTAGAGAAAAATGGAAGTTTCCTAGTATCAACTTAAAGGTCAAAAAGAAAAAATTAAATTAATGGGTATAAAAACTCATAACATAAACATCTATATTTCAATGTATGTAATTTACAAAATGTTATTTCATTTTACAAAGAAAAGAGATAAATTTAGTTTGTTAACATTGGATCTTTCTTACCAATGCTTCTGTAAGAAGTTCTGTTCTGTGCTCTGTAGAAAACTTTAAAGTTTCTGACTTTTTTCCACTGCCTTTACGAAATGTGAGGTTGAACTCAGTTCCTTGTCCTTTTCCAACAGGGCTGATGCTACAAATGTCTCCATAAGGCCACTAGCAAAGAGAAAAAAAATCGAACCTTCAGCTGGTGTTATAATGAAATGAAATGCAACACTTATTTTTACTATTTTAATTTCACAACCACAGATTAAATGTGCAAAATTTTACATAATAATGCAGAGGTCTAGAAGACGTTATATCTTACAGCAATTTTAGAACACAACAAATGCTTCTGAAGGTTTTTAGCTTCTATAGGTCACAGAGAAAACAATAAGTAAAATATCTATCTGTATTCCAATTTTAACACAATAGAAACATCAACCCAAAGCAACTAAAACAGATAAAAGTGAAATGAACTAGGAAATACAATTTTATACTTATTTTATTCATTTGTAAAAATAAAATAAAAATCTGTAAAATATGCCTAAGAATTAAATTAGAATATTCTTATCCATGGTGAGATCAGTCTTGCCTTTTTAAATAGTAATCCTACTCCAGTGACAAGGATTTTCTTTCGTGGGACTCAAGACTTAACTTATGTATGTACCTTACAGTAACAATATACACCTCTAAAGTTATACAAAATTTAATTACACATTAATCTATGTCAGTATCTTATAATAACAATGGTGTTGGGTAGAGTGTCGCCCAGTCTGACTCATTGTTGTTGTTAAGTGCCGTCGAGTCGGTTCCGACCCATAGCGACCCTGTACAGGGTTTCCGAGGGTGTAAATCTTTACGGGAGTAGAAAGCCTCATCTTTCTCCCGCGGAGCGGCTGGTAGTTTCGAACCGCTGACCTTAAGGTTCAAAGCCCGATTCGTAACCACTACGCTACCAGAGCTCTCTAGTCTGACTCATAGTGACCCCGTATAAGGTTTCTGAGGAGTGGTTAGTGAGTTTGAACCACTACCCTTTCAGTTCAAATCAATCTTATGGTCAAGTGCTTATCCTACAGCGCCACACCAGTACTCCCTACTAACAACACACTATCTCTTTTACATAGAGGTACCTTACTGCACCTCTAAAATGATAAAGAATTACTTGACTCATTATACATTAAAGAGATGGTAGCACTCAACAACGTATCATAAAAATCACACCCTGTAGAACACAGACATAAGTATGTTCTCTTCCCCCGTCTCCATTCTATTTTGGTTCTGAGCACAGAACATTATATACACACATCAGTCTCTTTCAGATTTTATATTCTATCCTAAAGAACTGATTTCAAGTTTTTAAAATTCAAATGGAGTTCATACAAACGCCTCATCATTTCCAAGATGATTACCTGATTTGTCACTTCTAACGTATTGGGATTATATGTAGTAATCGCATGGGTTCCAACTGAAAAGACACGCTTATACCTAATAAAAGAACACAAGCTTAAAATTAGTTTAAACAAAAAGAAACATTTTATAACAAAACAGATGACACCAACACAAGAAGAACATTTTAATAATCAACCAGAAAAGTGTTTGCTAATTAATGGTCACTAAAGATACCTTGTTGTTATGCGCCGTGGCGTCAGTTCCGACCCATAGCGACCCTGTACAGGGTTTCCGAGGGTGTAGCGTAGTGGTTACGAATCGGGCTGCGAACCTTAAGGTCAGCGGTTCGAAACTACCAGCCGCTCCGCGGGAGAAAGATGAGGCTTTCTACTCCCGTAAGGATTTACACCCTCGGAAACCCTGTACAGGGTCGCTATGGGTCGGCTCCGACTCGAAGGCACTTAACAACAACAACAACAACAAAGATACCTTAGTTTTGTATCTTCATAATTTTTAATGTTCTAAAATGTTATGGGTATTGTAATCTACCTTCTTCACCACTTATTTTAATATGAATAATCAGTATTCATAAATAGAAAAGTAAGCCCAGTGCAAGCAACCTTCTGTTGTTAGCATATATTATGGTAGAAAAGCACTGGCTGGGATGCTAAAAGGTTCTAAATGGGAAATTTTTACTTTTTAAAAGGCACTGTACACTACTAATGCTTTCAAAATATCCTCACTGCTAATGCTTTCAAAGTATACTCTGAACAAAACCGTGCTGGAAAGGAAGGAAAAGCTATGTCCTGAAACCATTCAGTCAGAGCCATATCCTGGAATCTTTAATAATTTCCATTGAAGCAGCTACCTACTACACTTAAGTGTTGCAACTTTATAGCAGCAGGAAGCCTACGTTACAGGCAAGCAATTTTCACTTCTCACTTCATTTCCTTCACTTAAATCTGAAGGAGAAAAATCATTTGAATAGCATTATGGATATCTCTTTAAGACAATGCAGAATTCATAATGGCAAAAATAAAAATTGAATTAGAACAGCATTTAAAACTGAAGCGATTATTATTTGGTAATAAAATACAATGGGCAAAACATTAACTATTCAAAGAAAACACAGAAAGAAAATGAGGAATAATAGAGAACTTATAACTACTACACAGAAGAAAATTTTCAAACAAAATACTGTGTAAAACTGCATGCTAAAACATAAAACAAAACTCTGCTGATAAACTTGAAAATTAAGAATAAATAAATCCCAATTACACACAGCAACAACTGTGAGGATGGTGATGGGCTGGGCAATGTTTTGTTCTAACATTGATACAGAATCGACTTGACAGCAGCAGCAACAACATAGAAAAGTATCAAAAAATTACACGCTCCAAGAGCATCAGTTCAGACCATTTAAAGGGAAATGAAGCCTTAAAGCAGAAGATAACTCCCATGCTTTTTAAGTAGTTTAGAAAGGACAACTTTCAAATTTTTTAGTGATATTAAATCTGATAAAGACATCACAAAAAACAGGAGGACGAAATGGACAAATCATGAAATATTTTTTCATAAATATTGACTATAAGAATCAAGTAGCATATTAAAATACTGTTGTTGTTCAATGCTATTGAGTTAATTTTGACTCATAGCTACCCAGTACAGGGTTTCCAAGAGTGGCTAGTGGGTTTGAACTGCCGACCTTGTGATTAGTAGTCCAGTGCTGCTTATTGCACAGCACACCACACCAGGGCTTGCAAATTAAAACAGCAGTTAGTTATACCATGACCAAAGAATATGCACCTTATGAAGACACAGAGTTCAGTAATGGAAAAACACAGGAAAATTAATTAAAATATCTACTCATTTGTACTTTAGTAAGAAACTATTAAATGATCAGAAAGAGATATTATATGTACAAATGTCTTTCTGGTATCTATGGAGAATATCATGATTTTCTGCTTTGAACTAATAAAGCAAAAAGTAAAAAGATACAAATCAGTTTTAAATGGCAGCTATCATTTGATTCAAAACAATCCTGTTAAGTTTAAGAAAGAGAGTTTTACTTCCCCTCTGCCAATTTGGATGCCTTTAATTTCCCTGTCTTGCCATATAGCTCTTGCTAAAACTTCCAGCACAAATACTGAATAGGAGTGGTGACAAAGAGCATCCTTGTCTGGTTCCTGTTCGCAGAGGGAAGGCTTTCAGTTTCTCTCCATTGAGTGTAATGTAGGCTGTTGGTTTTGTATATATGCTCTTGATTATGCTGAGGAATTTCCCTTCAATTCCTATTATGTTGAGTGTTTTTATCAGGAATGGATGTTGGACTTTGTCAAATGCCTTTTCTGCATCAATCGATATGATCATGTGGTTCTTTTCTTTTATCTTATTTATATGGTGGATGATGTTGATCGTTTTTCTAATGTTGAATCATCCTTGCATCCCTGATATGAATCCCACTTGATCATACTGTATTATCTTTTTGATGTGTTGCTGGAGTCTGTTGGCTAGTATTTTGTTGAGAATTTTTGCATCTATGTTCATGAGGGATATTGGTCTATAGTTTTCTTTCTTAGTGGCGTCCTTCCCTGGTTTTGGTATGAGGGTTATGCTTGCTTCATAAAATGTATTAGGAAGTTTTCCATCCTCCTCTATATTTTGGAATAACTTGAGTACAATTGGTGACAACTCTTCCCTGAGTGTTTGGTAGAATTCACCACTGAAGCCGTCTGGGCCTGAACTTTTTTGGTTGGGAATCTTTTCATGACCT
The DNA here is from genome assembly GCF_000296735.1 of Chrysochloris asiatica. NCBI lineage: Eukaryota > Metazoa > Chordata > Mammalia > Afrosoricida > Chrysochloridae > Chrysochloris > Chrysochloris asiatica. The sequence continues at coordinate 6,485,686 of NW_006408546.1, read as the reverse complement.
GATCAATTTCTTCTTTTGTTATTGGTCTGTTCAGGTTTTCTACTTCACTTTGCGTAAGTTTAGGTAGGTCGTGTTTATCTAAAAATGTATCCATCTCTTGTAAGTTTTCAAATTTGTTGG
>NW_006408546.1:6416325-6481029 GCF_000296735.1 Chrysochloris asiatica | reverse complement strand
TCCGCGGGAGAAAGATGAGGCTTTCTACTCCCGTAAAGATTTACACCCTCGGAAACCCTATACAGGGTCGCTATGGGTCGGAACCGACTCTACGGCACTTAACAACAACACAATGAAGTATTCAGGAAAAAGCTTTGTTATAAATGTTTTCAAATGTCTAAAATAAGAGTAGGAAATGAAAGAATGACAGCACTGTCTACATAAAAATGGCTGTTTTTAAGACTATGATAAGGGAGATTGATGAAGTAAAAAAGATTTATCTAAAATAGTGAGCTAAAACCTCAAAACGTTAGATGTATAACCGGAATATTAAAAGTTCATGACCAAAGGAGAACAAACAAGATGGCAGGGAGGGTAGAAGTGCAGTGAGAAGCTCCGTCAGCAACAACACAGAATAACGGACTAAGCAGCCTCAGGGGATGGTGCCAGAACTGTGAACCACATATAAAGGACTATTTAGAAGGTTGGGAGGCTTACAGCTAGAGGAATTTGTAGCAGAAGCAAGAATTACATTGCTTTATAATTCCAGAGGCTCACCTGATCCCAAAGCCACCATCTTGGGTGAGACCCAGCAGGGGACAGATGACCGTAGCCATGGATGCCTGACAGAACCACAGAGATAAAGGTATGGACATTCTTTTTTGGGGGTATCTGTTCATTGGTCTCTCACTGCTGGAGCACCACCATTCTGGTGACAAGTGGAGGGTGCGTGATCAGATGGACACCTCACCCCCACCCCTAGAGCATTCTACTACGCATGCACACAGATCTCCTTGAAATTTAAAGTGACAGTTTCCACTTAATACCAAACAACAGTGCAAAACGACCACAGCCGGCCTTGAACTGTTTATCATTAGGGAAAAGGACTGAACGGGGATGTGGAGAGGGACAGGCAGACTAAAAAGGAAACAGGCTGCAAATTAAATCCTGAAATAGATCACAACGACCAACAGTGGCATCCTGAAATTTCTCAGGAGGAAGAGTAAAAACGGAAACCCATCTCCTGATCACATCTACCTGGAGGCAATAAAAAATAACAAAATATGCACCCATCTAAGTATTAAGGCCACAGATAACTCCTGAATATGCCCAAAAAATAGAAACAGATGACCGTATCAGCATATGTCCAGAAACGAGATAAAGTGACTGAGGCAATTGAGCTGGAAGGAGACCTACACTCAATACTGGAAGAAGAGCCCACGTTGGAAATGCCTGAGAAGGAATTTAGAAAAATGATTATAAAATGTATCAAAACACTACATAATGCACTTGAGAAAAATAAGGAAGAAGCCAGGAAAGTGCTACAGGAACAATCAAATAAGATAGATACAGCATTAGAAACAATTCAAAACCTACAGAAAGAGGTCCAAATGATTAACAGAATATCAGAAATGGACAATACACTCAAAAGGGCAAAGGAGTAAAATTGAAGAGATAGAAGCCAGAACTAGTGAGCTAGAAGATACATCTCTCAACACTACTTAGACAGATGAACGAGCACAAAAAAAGGGTAAAAAAATCTGAAGGACGCCTAAGATTCATGTTTGACAAGATGAAGAGGAATAACTTTAGAATTATCAGGATTCCGGAACAGGAAGAATCACACAAGTCCACAGAGGAGATAGCTGAAGAGCTTCTGGAAGAAAATTTTCCTAACATCCTGAAAAGCAAAAAGATATACATTCAAGAAACTCAATGAACCCCAGGAAAGATAGACCCTAAAAAGGCAATCACCTAGTTCTCCAGGATAGGAGCAGAGGTCTCTGGGACCATCAACAAAGAAGAGCCGAGAGCGGGATCCCACCCAGAGAGACAGAGATGCCTGAGATAGAGACAGAGACAACGACGTGGAGTGATGAAGCAGCTGGGGACTTTGGATCCAGAGAGGGAAAGGGACTGTGGGCCGAAAAAGGAAGGGGGGGGGGGGGGATGTTAGGGTAGAAGACGGGTGATTGGTTGATGATGCATGGAGGGGATTGGAACCATGGCAGTGAGATGATATACAATGGAATGAATGTGGAACTAGAGTTCTCTCATGTAAACTATCATATAATTCAAAATAAAACATTAAAAAAAAAGGCAATCACCAAGACACATAATAATCAAGTTCTCCAAAATCAAAGATAAGGACAGAATCCTAAAAGCAGCTAAGGAAAAGAGAAGTGTAACATACAAAGGTAAGCACATCAGGTTAAGCTCAGATTTCTCAATAGAAACCATGCAGGCAAGAAGGCAATGGGGAGACATATATAAAAACCTGAAAGAAAAAAACTGCCACTCAAGAATCCTCTACCCAGCAAAGCTGTCAATCAAATATGATGGTGTAATCAAAACATTCCAGGATAAACAGAAGCTAAGGGATTTTGTCAAAGCCAACCCTGCTATGAAAAACACCCTAAAGGAAGTTCTGTGGACTGAAAACAGACAACAACTACAGAATGACGTATGCGGTAGCATCAACCTGAACTCAGTCAACAAATGAAGAGTAAAGAACAGAATAAAATTATAAGAATAGAGAATCTGTGAGGTCATGATCAAAACAATTACAAGGTGAAAGAAGGTAAACACAAAGGAACAGAGATCCAGGTGGAGAGGTCAAGTAGATTACAGGATAAAATAGACTGTCTTAAATGGAGGGAAGAGTTAATGGAAGATAAGATAATGACAACAGTGGGGTTGGGGTGGGGAGTTTAGTTTGGGTGTTGAGGAGAGCAATACAAGAATGGGGAGGAGGTGGAAGAGCAAGATAGATGGGGGAATACTAAGACAGGTTTGCATGGCCTAAGTGGGACAGAGGGAAATAGTGATGCATGCTCAACCTTGGAACAACAGGGCTCTGGGATACAGGGATCTAGGTATAGCTTAAAGAGGGTAAATAATACTAAAATCCTTGACTACCTTATGAATATTGGTTTCCCTTGCCTACTGTTGTAAAATAGACACTTGAGAGGGATACAAAAGAATATTGGGAAACATGAGTATAGAAAACTTGTAAGTCCGACTTTAGCCTATAACTGATTGGAATATCTAAAAGGGTTCTAGAACTTGCCCAGTGAAACAGGCCTCTTGCAGAGCCTTTGCAGAGTACAGGACCTTAGGTGGAATCCTGAGCCCCATCCAGAAGCTTATGAGGTGGGACTTTCCCACCAGCAAGTACAAGCAGTCCAGCCTAGAACAGCTAGAGCAACAGAAGTTACATCTTCAAAAAAAAGATTTTCAGGAAAAACCCAAAACAAAAATGTCAGCATGACTGGGTACTACCAGAATAAGCAAGCTGTTTTCCGGCAAGCCATCAAGGCAAGCAATCAAGTTCCTTCAGGACAAACTCCCTTCTAAGACTGAAACTCAAAGGGAACACACAAACAGGCATGTAACCACATTGGTCTACTGGTGAGTGGAAGAGGGGGAAAGGCAGCAATGAAGAAATGGGCTGAGTTCAATCACAGTCGATTAACTCCCGTTGACCTGGAGATGAGAGAGAGAAGAGGAAAGGCTGGTTGGTCTAAAGTGTGGTGAGTCTGGGGACACCTGAGCCCATGGACATGGACATGGTCACAGAGGGATAGAGCTGAGAGTGAAGCATACAGCTGATATGAAGTGAGGGGAGACACACACAAGAATACCCAAACTTGCAGACAGTACCCATTTGATCTAGCCTCGATGGCTTGATAATCAGAACTCAACTAGAGGAAGATTACAAAAAAAAAATTTTTTTTTTTTTGATAAAGAAAACAAGGGTAAATTGCTATAATTTGATAAATTTCACCTATACTCATGGAAGTAGTAACTCTAAATACCAACAGAGATGGACAAAGTCTTCACATCAAGTATCAATGCTATCCCCTCTGTATATAGGGTAGATAGGGACAGGCAACTTAGTCATTGGCTACCTAAAATGAGGGGCTATAAAGGCATGAAGTGACTGGCTTACAAGGTTTCATGAGGGAGTTTAGTTTAAGAGTGGGGATGGGTGGGTGGGAAGAAAGAGTCCCCACTGAATAGTTTTCATCTTATCTAGATGGGTCTGGTGAAAAGATATGGGGATAAGATTCATATGATTCAACAGTGAATAACTGTTATCATGACTAATTATGACTGCCACAATTGTAAAGGTAGAAGTTCTGTAACAAAAACAGAGGAGTGGTTAATCTTACAGTCCAGAAACAAGGACCCTAGGACCATCAAGGGAGAAGAGCACAAGCAGAATTCGGGACCTTATATGGAGAAACAGAGATGCCAGAGATGAAGGCAGCGATGAGGGCATAGAGAGAGGGAGCAGCTGAAAACTCTATAGATTCATGGAAAGAGAGGGACGAAGGGCTGGTGGTCAGGAGGAAGACTTGCAGAATGTACCCTTTGGAGGTATAAATTATAATACAGGCCTGAGTTTGTTTGTTTGTTTTTAAAAAAAAAAAAAAAAGCTAAACTGAACAGAGAGAAATACTGTTAACTGATGGTACATGGAGGGAATTATAATCATTGTAATGAAACAAGATATATGATTTGTTAAATGTAAAACTGATGATCTGCCCTGTAAACTCTCACTCTATCTACAATAAAAACCTTTAAAAAAAGAAATAATAATAATAATTACGTTCCTTCAAAGAATTGATAGAAGCATTGAGGAAAGCAAAGAATACACAATAAAAACTTAAGAAGAATTCAGGAAAATGCTACAAGCACAGATTTTTAAAAAGGAAATAATACAAACTCTGCAATCAGAAATCCAGAAGATCAATACTAAGATCTCAGAAATGGATAATACATTGAAAGGGCAAAGAAGAAGATATGAAGCAACGGCAACCCAAATTACTGAGTTTGAATATAAATCTGTCCCTGAAATACAACGGTGAAATTAGGACATTTCCTGATAAACAGAAATTAAAGGAATTTGTAATAACCAGAACAACTTATTTTTTTTAAATGCTACAGGTTGTTCTTTGGATTGAGACCCAAAACAGCAGAGAACAACCTGAGGTTATCATACATGACAGCAACACCCAAAACTCAATCCAGATACTGTTGTTGTTTAGTGCCATAGAGTTGGTTCTGACTCACAGCAACCCTGTATAGCAAGGGTGGGGAATTCCAAGCCTGTGGGTGATAAAAGGCCTGAGACATCATTTGATCTGGCCCTGCCAAGGCAACCACAGTTTCATCTGTCACACTGTTGTTGTTAGGTGCCACTGAGTTGGTACTGTCTCATAGCGAAACACTGCCTGGCCCTGAGCCAACCTCACAATTGTTGCCAACTTGAGCCCGTTGTTGTTGTTAAGTACCGTCAAGTAGGTTCCAACCCACAGCGACCTTGTATGGGGTTTCCCAGGAGCAGCTGGTGAGCTTGAACCACCGACCTTGCAGTTCAAACAGCTTTGCTGTCTGGCGCATTAACCTACAGCGCCACACCCGTTAATTAAATGTATGACCAAATATAGCAGAATAAATTTTAAGTTGATAATTTCATATGGTCTGCAAACGATGGGTTTGAATCAACAACCTTGTGGTTCATATGACCTCGTGGTCCAGTACTTATTCTACAGCACCACTAAAGTAAAGCAAACCTACAAGATTGAAACTAGGCCTGTCTGAACCAGGCTGGTGAAAGGAGATGGGGATTAAGACTCTTGTGGTTCAAGAGTGAATAATTGCTATTAGGACTGATTGTGAGTGTTGCAAATGTAAAGGCAGACATTTTGTAACAAAAGGAGGGGAGTTGGCTGATCTTGCAGTCCAGGAGCAGACGATCCTGGGACCATCAACGGAGAAGAGCGGAGTGCAGAGAAGCAGCTAGGTTAGAGATGGAGGTAGAGACAATGACGTGGAGAAATGGAGTGGCTAGGGACTCTGGACTCTGGGAGGGAGAGGGGCTGTGTGCTGACTGCCAGATGATGCATGCAGAAAACTGCAATCATTACAACAAAACAAAATAAGATAGGATGAATGTAAAGCTAATGTTCTCCCATGTAAACTATCACAGAATTCACAATGAAAACTTAAAGAAAAAACAAAAAACCCAAAGCAATCATGAAAAAGTATGGTGGCAACAAACACATGAAAATAAAATATATTTTGAATTTAAAAAAAAAAAAGAAAAAGAATGAAACTAGGGAAGTTGTTGTTGTTAAGTGCCGTCGAGTCAATTCTGACCCATAGAGACCCTGTATAGAGTTTCCAAGGAACAGCTGGTGAGCTTGAACCACCGATCTTGCAGTTTAAACGACTTTGTAGTCTGACGCATTAGCCCACAGTGTCACACCAGGACTCCAAGAAGTCAACAACAAAGCTAAAGAAAGAACAGTAGATACAGAATTTACAAATGGCAAGGAAGCCCAAGCAGATTTCAAGATAAAGCAGACTGTTTTAAGCAGGGAAAATGCTAATAAATTACAGGGTAACCTCAGAGAAAAATAATACCCCTGGACATCAAAATAAAAAAAGAGTAAAGTCAGAAAGATTAACAATACAACAGAAATGAAAACAATAAGACAACCCACAAACAAAATGAACTCAGCATAGAAAATTCTGTAGAACAAAGAATCCAGCAGCACTAAAAAAAAAAAAAAAAAAAAACCAAAAAAAAAAAAAAAAAAAAAAGCCCACAGAAAAATAATAGCAATCAATTCATACCTAATGAATCAAATGTACCAGTCAAGAGGCATAAAGAGCAGAATGGATAAGGAAACAAAGTCCTTCGATATGCTATCTATACTAGACATATGAAAAAAGATTGGTACATAAACACAACAGAATACTACAAAATGTGGAAGAATAATGATCGATCTGTGAAACAATTCACAACATGATTGAACCTGGTGGATATTATGCTGAGTGAAATTAGTCAATCACAAAAGGGCACTGTGTGCAACCAATATAGTAAAAAGTTTTTTAAAAAAACAAAGATTTTATTGATAAAAGGAAAGAGCCTATGATGGTTGTGGGGGGACAGGTTAAGGGTAGGGTTGGGGTAGGGAAAATAATAGGGCTAGAGGATAGACACATGTTAACATGGTTGACAGGGCAGGCAATATACAACAAAAGGGAGGTTAGCAGAGGAAAGGTGAAGGTAGCAGGAGATACAAAGAGTAATGCAAAACTTAAAGTGAATGGAGGTAAATGTTAACTGTTGGTATATGGAGGGGATTGCAAACATGTAAAGAAGCAATGTATGATTTGTTGAACGTAAAACTAATGATCTGCTCGGTAAACCTTCACTAAGTTCATGGTAACATGTTGTTGTTTTTTAAAAAAGAAATCAGAGAGAAGAAATAAGATGGTAGAACAGGTGGAAATGCAGTAAGGAGCTCCGACAGCAACAACACAGAATACAGGCCCAAGTAGGCTCAGGCCCAGAACTCTGAACCACATATAAAGGAATATTTAGAAGGTTGGAGAAAAAGCAAGAAATCCATTGCTTTCTAACTCAAGACTCTCAGCTGCTCCAGGAGCCACCATCTTGGGTGAGAGCAAGCAGGGGAAGGATCAGAGCAGCCAAGGACGCCTGACAGAACTGTGACGATAAAGGTGTGGACATTCTTTTCTTTTGTTATCTGTTCATTGGTCCTTTGCTGTCCACACACCTCCATTCTGGTGACTATAGAGGTGCCTGAGCTAGTGGAAACACCAGCCTCACCCTCGGAGGGTTCTAGTACGCATGCACACAGAGATTCTCGAAATTTAAAGAGACAGTTTCCACTTAAAACCAAACGGCCACAGCCGGCCCTGAACTATTTATAACTAGAAAAAAGGCCTGAATGGTATTGTGGAGCGGGACAGGCAGACAAATAAGGAAATAGGCTGAAAATTCAATCCTAAGTTATGTCAAAACAACCAAGAGTGGCATCTTGAAATTTCTCAAGAAGGAGAGTGAAAAGGGAAACCCATTTCCTGATCACATCTACCTGGAGGCAATCAGAAAGCATAAAAAATACCAAAACACACAGCCATCTAAATATTAAGACCACAGATAACCTCTGAATATGCCCCCAAAACAGAAGCAGATGACCATATCTGCACATGTCCAGAAACAAGATAAAATGACTGAGGCAAATGAGCTGGAAGGAGACCTACACTCAATACTGGAAGATGAGCAGGCTTTGGAAATGCCTGAGAAGGAATTCAGAAAAATGATTATAAAATATATCAAAACACTATATAATGGAGTTGAAAAAAATAACAAAGAAGTCAGAAAGTGCTACAGGAACAATCAAACAAGATAGATACAGCATTGGAAACAATTCAAAACCTAAGAAAGAGGTCCAAACGATAAATAATAGAATATCAGAACTGAACAATACAACTGAAAGGGCAAAGGAGTAGAACTGAAGAGATAGAAGCTAGAACTAGTGAGCTAGAAGATAAATCTCCCAAGACTACTAAGAAGAGCAAACACAAAAAAGGATTTAAAAAATCTGAAGAAGGCCTAAGATTCATGTTGGATAACATGAAGAGGAATAACTTAAGAATTATTGGCATTCCAGAACAGGAAGAATCGCACAAGTCCACAGAGGAGATAGTTGAAGAGCTTCTGGAAGAAAATTTTCGAAACATACTGAAAAGTGAAAAGATAAGCATTTAAGAAGTTCAATAAACCCCAGGATGGATAGACCCTAAAAGACAATCACCAAGACATATAATAATCAAGGTCTCCAAAATCAAAGATAAGGACAGGATCTTGAAAGCAGCTAGGGAAAAGAAAAATATAACATACAAAGGCAAGCAAATCAGATTAAGCTCAGATTTCTCAACTGAAACTATGCAGGCAAGAAGGCAATGGGGATACATATATAAAACCCTGAAAAAAAAAAAATGCCACCCAAGAATCCTCTACCCAGCAAAGCTGTCAATCAAATATGATGGTGTGATCAAAACATTCCAAGACAAACAGAAGCTAAGGGATTTTGCCAAAATCAACCCTGCTATGAAAAACATCCTAAAGGAAGTTCTGTGGACTGAGAACCAATAAAAATACACAACAAGTACAGAATGGCATATGTGACAGCATCACCCTGAACTCAATCGACGAATGGAAGAGTCAAGAACAAAATAAAATTATAAGAACAGAGGATCTGGAAGGTCAGTCTATGATCAAAACAGTTACAATGTGAAAGAAGGTTAACACAGAGGAACAGAGATCCAGGTGGTGGGAAGGTCAGGTGAATTACAGAATAAAATAGACTGTCTTAAACGGAAGGTAGAACTAATGGAATATAAGGTTAACCACAATGGGGTTGTTGTGGGGGTTTAGTTTGGGTGTTAGGGAGGGCAATACAAGATCAGGGAAGGAGGTGGAAGAACAAGATAGATAGGGGAACACTGAGACAGGTTTGCATAGCCTAGTGAGACAGAGGTAAATAGTGATGCATACTCAACTTTGGAACAACAGGGCTCTGGGATACAGTGATCTAGGTATAGCTTGAAGAGGGTAAATAATACTAAAATCCTTGAGTGCCTTATGAATACTAGTTTCCCTTGCCTACTATTGTAAAATAGACACTTGTGTGGGATAGAAAAGAATGTTGGGAAACATGATTAGAGAAAACGTGTAAGCCCGTCTTTAGCCTATAACTGATTGGAATACCTAAAAGGGGTTCTACAACTTGCCCAGTGAAATAGGCCTCATGCAAAGCCTTTACAAAGCATAGGACCTTAGGTAGAATCCTGAATCCCATCTAGCACCTTATGAGGTGGGACATACCCTCTAGAAAGGACAAACAGACTGGAACAGCTACAGTGACAGAAGATATATCTTTAAAGAAAGATCATCAGGAAAAATCCAAAACAAAAATGTCAGCATGGCTGGCTACTACAACAATAAGCAAGCTGTTCGCCAGGAAGCCATCAAGGCAAGCAATCAAGTGCCTTCAGGACAAACTCTCCTCTAACACTGAAACTCAAAGGGAATACACAAACAAGCACATAAGCTTGCTGGTGACCACACTGGTCTACTGGTGAATGGAAGAGGTGGAAAGGCAGCAATGAAGAAATGGGCTGAGTTCAAGCCCAGTCCATTGAATCCTGTTGACCTGGAGATTAGAGAGCAAAGAGGAAGGGCTGGTTGGTCCAAAATGTGCTGAGACCCGAGGACACTTGAGCCCATGAACAAGGACTTAGCCACAGAGGGCTAGAGCTAAGAGTGAAGCATCCAGCTGATATGAAGTGAGGGGAGACACACAAGAACACCCAAACTTGCAGACAGTACCCTTTGACCTAGCCTCGATGGATCGATAATCAGAACTCGACGAGAAGCAAATTGGGGGGGGCGAGGGGGATTTTTTTTTTTTTTGGATAAAGGAAACCCCATACAGGGTTGCTATGGGTCAGAATCGACACTACATTTAACAACAACAACCCAATATAAACTTATTTTCACCAGAAAAATTGGTCAAAAGAGAAAATAATCAGGAATAATCCAGAGAATATAAAAATGTTTTCACTATATTCGTTCAAGAAGCTCAAATTCTTTGAATCCATTAAAAAAAAGTACGTGGACGATAGTGAATAATTACTATCAGGACTGACTGTGAGGGATGGAAATTCAAGGTAAAAGTTGTGTAACAAAAGGAGGGGAGTGGTTGATTTTGCAGTCCAGGAGCAGAGGTCCCTGGGACCATCAAGTGAGAAGAGTGGAGAGGGGGATCCTATCCAGAGAAGCAGTGATGCCAAAGATGGAGGCAGAGACAATGACGTGGAGAGATGGAGCAGCTGGGGACTCTAGACTCATAGAGGAAGAGGGTCTGTGTGCTGACAACCTGGGGGGTGGGGGGAGGCTTATGGGGTGTGACCTTTGGTTGGTTGATGATGCATGGAGGGTATTGTAACCATGGCAATGAAACAAAATACGATAGGATGAATGTAAAGCTGATGTTCTCCCACGTAAACTATCACATAATTCACAATAAAAAACTTTTAAAAACAGTACATGGTAGGATACTACTTCCTGTCATACAGCATTATGATTATTTGTCAAAGGAGAAAAACAGAATAAATGCAATCATGTTTATTTGAACAGGTATCTGCTGTAAAAAATCAATGTATTCAAATATCTGAACACCTACCAGCTGATTTATAGAACACAAACCCACATTTCTCAACTTTCCTATTTTCAGTACTGCATCCTACTGTTCATGGTTTTTTCCCATCTATCTCCAAGAGATCACAGTAAAGACTATGAGGCCCATCTACTGTGCCAAAAATATCAAAATGTATCTATATGAACAACAAAAAGATCAGATCTATGGAGAAGAAAGGCCCATGAAATCAGAATTTAAATGGCTCAAACTACAGAGGAACCAAGCAAAGGTTTAGAGGAAAACTAACCACCAAATGGAGCCCTGGTGTGGCACCGTAGGATAAGCACTGGACCACAATGTTGATTTGAATCACAAAGTCAGCAGTTCAAACTCATGAGTCACTCCTTCGAAAGCCTATACAGGGTACCTCTGGGCCATAAATGACTCGATGGCACTAACAACCACCACCACCACCAAACAGAGGAGGTGTCAGGATGTGGGAGTAGGTGGGAGTACAACGTGCCAATGCCAAAAGCTTGCAAAAAAGATGAATTTAAAGAGAGAGAGGAGAAGAAGCAATAATCAGATATGGAATAAAATCGGATCCCAAAGCACTAAATAAGATACTTCGAAAAGGAGAATTGGTGGAGCCTCTGACTGTGACCCTTGTTGTTAAGGGCCATCAAGTCAATTCCGACTCACAGAGACCCTGTATAGGGGTTCCTAGGAGTGGATGGTGGGGGTTCAAATCAACCTTGTGGGACACAGCCATGGAGGGCTAGAGCTCAGAGTGATGCGTGCAGCTGATATGAAGTAAGAGGAGATGTCACAAGAACACCCAAACTTGCAAATAGTACCCATGTGACCTAGCCTCCATGGCTTGATAATCAGAACTTGACTAGAAGAAGATATATAAAAAAACCAACAACAGTTTTGATAAAGGAAACAAGGGTGAACTGCTACAACTTGATTAACTTGACCTATACTCATGGAGGTAGTAATTCTAAATAACAACGGCAACTAGATCAACAGAGAGGGAAAGAGTGTTCACGTCAAATATCAATGCTATCTCCTCTGTATACAGGGTAGATAGGGAAGGGCAACTAAGACATTGGCTACCTAAAATGAGGAGGCAATAAAAGCTTACAGGGTTTCAAGAGGGAGTTTATGTTAAGAGTGTATGGGAGAAGAAAGAGTCCTCACTGACTAGTTTGCATCTTGTCTAGATGGGTCTGGGAGATCAGGATAAGATTCTTATGATTCAGTAGTGAGTTAATTGTTATCATGACTAACTGCGACTGTCACAATTGTAAAGGTAGAAGTTTTGTAACAAAAATGGGGGAATAGATAATCTTATAGTCCAGGAACAGAGGACCCCTAGTACCATCAAGGGAGAAGAGCATGAGCAAAATCAGGGACCCTATCTAGAAAAGCAGCCACACCAGAGAGAGGCAGAGATGGGGACACGGACCTGGGGGAAGAGTGCTGAGGACTCTAGATTCATGGAAACAGAGGAACCTAGCAGCCAGGAGCCAGATCTGCAGACGTTGCCCTTTGGTGATGTAAATTATTATATATGCCTGAGTGTTTTTTAAAAAAAAAGCTAAAATGCGTAGAAAGAAAAACTGTTATCTGATGGTACATGGAGGGGATTATAATCATTGTAATGAAACAAAGTGTGAGATTTATTGAATATAAAATTAATGATCTGCCCTGTAAGCTTTCACTCAATTCACAATAAAAACTTAAAAAAAATTAACCTTGTGGTCCAGTGCTTATCCCACACTGCCACACCAGGACTCTGAGACTCTGGCCCTTAGACACGCCCTTTAAAACTGGGACTGAATTTACCCCTGGGGTATTACCAAACAACAGACAGACCTAAAATGTGAACAATATCACCAGTGAGGAATGTGCTCCTCCTCACAATTAATCATACAAGACCAAAAGAGTAGCATTTGGCCAATCCAGAAGCTCAACTAGCAGGAAAGAAGGACAAAAGAATATGGGAATAGATGGAGGAAGCAGGAAGCATGCTGTTACATTGAGGGAATTGCAACTAATATTACAAAACAAAATGTACAAAAATTAAATGGAAAACTAATTTGTTCTGTAAAGTTTTACCTTCCTTTCACTTAAACAAGCATAAAATTCAAAAAAAAAAGAAAAAAAGGTAAGGGACACATTCTTAGCCTATTTAACTCAGACTATAGTCTGCTTGTTTTGTGGTTTGGCCACTTAATTTAGCACTAACCACATGTTTGTTTAATATGGAACTTTATCAAATTACCAGATGTTTACCTGTGCTTTACTGACTATGCAAGGCTTTCCATTGTGTGGATCATGACAAGCTATGGACAACATTGCGAGTACTGAGTATTCTGTAACACTTAATTATGCTAATGAGGAACCTGTACATGAGACCAAGAGGCAGTTGTTCGAACAGAACATGGGAACACTGAGAGTTTAAAATCAGGAAAGGTGTGTGACAGGGTTGTATTCTTTTACCATACATCTTCAACCTTTACGCTGAACAAATAATCCGAGAAGCAGGGTTATATGAAGAAACAACGTGGCATCAGGATTGGAGGAGGACTCATTTACAACTGTGATATGTAGATGATACACCCATGCTTGCTCAAAGTGAAGAGGACTTAAAATATTTACTGATGTAGATCAAAGACAACAGCCTTCAGTATGAATTGCATCTCAATGTAAAGAAAACAAAAATCCTTACCGCTGGACAACATTCTTATCAATGGAGAAAAGATTGAAGTTGTCAAAGAATTCATTTTTCTTGTATCAACCATCTACACTCATGAAAGCAGCAGCCAAGAAATCAAACGACATATTGCACTAGGCAAATCTGCTGCACAAAACCTTTTAAAGTGTTGAAGAGCAAAGATGTCAGCTTGAGGACTAAGATGCTCCTGACCCAAGCCATGGTATTTTCAATAGCCTCATATGCATGTGAAAGTTGGACGGTGAATAAGGAAGACCATAGAAGAATTGATTCAATTGAGTTATGGTGTTGGAAGAGAATATTGGAAGTGCCATGGACTGCCAAAAGAACCAGCAGATCTGTGTTGGAAGAAGTGCAGCCAAAGTGCTCCTTGGAGGCCAGGATGGCCAAACTTCATCTCTCATACTTCAGACATATTGTCAGGAGGGACTAGTCACTGGAGAAGGATATCATGTTTGGTAAGGTGGAGGGTCAGAGAAGAAGAGGAAGACCGCCAATGAGATGGATTGGCCAAGTGGCAGCATCGATGGACTCAAGCGTGGCAACAATTGTGCGGTAGGTCCAGGACCAGGTGGTGTTTTGTTCTGTTGTGCATAGGGTCACTATGAGTTGGTACTGACTCGATGGCACCTAACAACACATGTTTACTACTGCCGAATCAAAATGAAGGGATTTTCAAGAAGGAAGAGATGGCCAGTATAAATAAAAAGGTTCAAGAGTCAGACCGAAAATATCATTGGACAGTACGATTTGAAGCACAACAGAAACCTAAGAGAGAAAATGACACAGAATGGAGGAGGTGGATGCAAGATTATAATGGATTTGAGAAGAGTAGGATAATAATAGAAAAATTGGAGACACTGATTATATAAACTCAGAAAATAAAGGAAAAGAGAAAAGTAGAAGAATAGAAAATATAGCAAACAGAAATAAAAAGGGTTGATGAATTATACCTCAGAAATCATTAGATCATTCATCTGGTTGTATGTGACTCAAATTGACTCAATTCTGGTCAAATTCCACTTGAAAGATTAGTTCCATCTAAGAGGGTTGTTCCAACTCACAATAGAATTAGTACTACCCAGAAAACAGAAAGGAAATTGGATAGGAAATACTCGGCAAATGTTTGTTACAAGTACTCAGGAAAAAAATGACCCAATTCTCTCTGAGAAAATAAACGGCATCCCTATGAAATGTAGTGTTTTAAGGACTTATATTCTGTGATGCAATGTCCAAATGTATATAAAATATAAAATTTTTACAAAGGAGATGTGAGCCTTAATTTGCATTAATGGATGGAAGATGTTCAGTGCCAGAATGCCTGCTAATAAACACAAAAATACAAAGAAACACAAAGAAAATTCAGAATAGGCTTATCTGAGGTTTGAAGGGTAGGAGAGTCAATAGTTAAGACAAAGCAAGGAGAAAAAAATCCAAAGTCAACATGCTTAATTATATTGGTGAGATACATAAAGGACAGACAGTTAGGGTAGCACCAGGCCTTAGAAGACTCTCTATTCCTACACATAAAACAGGAATGCAGAATTCATCATTTCCACTCTCTCAACTCTGCTTTCCTGCATCCAGTCATTGAAGACTGCCTGCTAACCAAGTGGGCATCTGTCACTGAATTGCAGCAGACTAGTTACCACACATTACAGTATGTTGAGGTTGGAATTCTGTTTAGGTAAAAGCTACTTTTAAATGAAGAGCATTTGTTACAATTAATATAAGCAATTGTTAAAGTGATCCATAGGTGGACTTTATATGTAATTTACATCCAACACAGTTTAAGACCCTAGGTTTTGAACATTACTCTGAAGTTTGACATAAAATTTACACTTCTGCTTTAACTAAAACATCTGCACCTTCCTTCCTGTCTGAAATAGCCTGCTAAAGCCAAAAAGGAAATTTTGCTCTTTCATGAAAGAAGTGTTTCCCCTGAAATCCTAACCCCAACCCGCTACCTTACTGCTCTTTGAGAACAAACTTATAATTAAATGACATGGTCTACAAGTGGGGAAAACAGCAAAGATAGAAGGAAGGCTACTTTGTCAGTCTAGGAATCCATGATGCTGCTGTTTAGTGCCTTCGAGTCGGGTCCAACTCACAGTGACCCTGTATAGCGTTTCGGACGAGCAGCTTGGTGAGTCTGAACTGCCAACCTTGCAGTCTAGTGCTGATCCTATGACACAGCACCAGGAATCCAGGTGGTAAATGAACCTACATTAACAAGTGCATGAGAGCTAGCTGCAAAATGAGGCAAAGTGAAAACAAAGGTAACAGAAATGGAGCACATAAATATTCTCAAAGGGAGTATCTAGAGAGGGTATCTTTAATTTAGGCAGATAAAGAAGAAAAATACTTACTTCTTCACTGTCACTATCAAGGACATTTTTATGCACTATTGAGATTAGGTTTATGACAAGTATATAAACGTGTAGTCTCCTATATCTGAGCCTCTGAAGTTCCACAATCATACACAAAATGTCTTGTACATGGACATATTTCTGAGATGGAAGTTCAGTTAGCAACTCAGAAATGAAACATTTTTAAAAAACTGTATTGGCCGTTTATTTTCTACATTAGAATATGCTGAGAAGTATTTTAGAATCTGGCCACATAAAATAGGTTGTTGTTACTAAGTGTCACCACGAAGGTTCTGACTCACAGGGACTCTGCTGTAGGGTTTCTAAGGAGAGCTGATGGGTTTAAACGGCTGATCTTGTGTTTCGCAGTATTTTTTAAAGTTTCAATTCTACCTAATAATGTACACCACTTTATTAGTGGAGAATTTTAAAGATACAAGGTATGTACTCTGTAAACTACAAAACAACATCGTAAGAAACTGAAGATCTAAACAAAGAGAAGAACAGGCCATTCCAGACAGGAAAGAAGGTTCAGATACTTCAGTTAAAGCAGACATGCTAAACACAAGGACGGAAGTTTGAGTCTACCTCAGACTCTTCAGAGTACCTCAGAAGAAAGCCCTAGCAAGAAGCATTCCAAAAAAATCAGCCACTGAAAACCATAAAGTACATGAGATTTCCAGGAGTCAGAAATGACTCAAGAGCAATTGTTTTTAAATGGAAAAACAAGCTATGTTCCAACAATGGAAAACTTAATATCACTGTTGCTGTTAAGTGCTATCTAGTCAGTTCTGACTCACAGAGACCCTATATAGAGTTTCTGAGGAGCAGCTGGTGGGTTTGACCTTATATTCAGCAGTGACCTTGTATTCAGCAGTTTAGTACTTATAATAAAAAGCCATAGATAGTAATATTCCCCAAACTAATTTACAGAGCTAATTCCATCCCTACAAAGCCCCATCTGTCTTTTATTTTTTATTATTAGAAATTGATAAATTTGCTCTCAAATTCATATTGAAAAATATGGGACCCATAAAAATCTTAAAAATAAAAAAAATCTGGAAGACTTGTATTTCTCAGCTTCAGAACTTACTACAAATCTACAGTGTTCAAGACAGTATGGGACAGGCCTAAGGGCAGACATGCAGATCAACAGAACAGAATTGAGACAAGAGAGTCAAATCAATTCAATGAGGAAAGGGTAGTTTATTACAGGATCAATTGGTGCTGGAACAACTGGATAGCCACATGCAAAAGAATGAAGTTAGACTCATAACTCAACACCATTAATACAAAATTAACTCAAAGTGGATTACAGACTGAAAATTAAGAGTTAAAACTATTAAAAGAAAGCACAAGAGGAATAAGCAAACTTCAAAGTAATGTTCAAAACCTAGGGTCTTAAACTGTGTTGGATGTAAATTACATATAAAGTCCATCTATCTGTGGATCACTTTAACAATTGTGTATATTAATTGTAACAAATGTTCTTCATTTAAAAGTAGCTTTTACCGAAACAGAATTCCAACCTCAATATACTGGGATGTGTAGTGAATGCTGCAATTCAGTGACAGATGCCCACTTGGTTAACAGGCAGTCTTCAATGACTGGATGCAGGAAAGCAGAATCGAGAGAGAGTGGAAATGATGAATTCTGCATACCTGTTTTATGTGTAGGAATAGGGTCTTCCAAGAGCTTTTGCTGTTAATGTCATATCTAAGACACCATCGCTATGAGTCAGAATCAACTCCATGGCAGTTAACAATAATCGTTAAAGTGAAAAGATCCCAAACAATGAAAGAAAATATATCAAAGAATAGACCTGAAAGCAAAACTCCCAAGACTCACCAACAAAAGACAAATAACCCAATTGAAAAATGGGTAAATGATTTGAAGAGACATTTTTCCAAAGATAAACAAATGACCAATAACCACATGAAAAGATGCTCTACATTATTAGTTATTGGTGGTGGTACAGTGGTGGTATGCCATGAGGTTGGACCCTGCATAGGGTTTACAAGGCTGTAAATCTTTACAGGAGCAGAAAGCCGCATCTTTTTGCTATGGAACGGCTGGTAGTTTAGAACTGCTGACCGAGAGGATAGAAGCCCAACTCATAACCACACAAGATACCACTTAATACCCATTCCCATTAAAAACCCATTGCTGTTGAACAGATACTAACTTATAATGACCCTACAGGACACAGAAGAACTGGCCCATAGGGTTTCCAAGACTCCAAATCTGTACAGAAGTAGACTGCCACATCTTACTCATGCACAGCATGAGTTCAAACTGCTAGTGGGTTCAAACTGCTGACCTTTCTGCTAGCAGCTGAACACATAAACGCTGTGCCACCAGGGAACCTTTAACATCCACTAAGATAGCTAAGTACACAATAACACATGTTGGTGAAGAGATCAGAGAAATTGACTTTCATATATTATAAAATATTGCAGCCACTTTAAAAAGAGTTTGGCTTTCTCAAAAGTTAAACAAAGGCTTACCATATGATTCATCAATTCCAACTCCTAGGTATATACCCAAAAGAAATGAAAACATAATCATGCAAACATGTGTGCATTATTCATAATAGCCAAAAACTGATGACTGGATAAATTAAATGTGGCAGGTCCACAAAATGGGCTGTTGCTCAGTAGTAAAAAATAGTGAAGTAGCAATAAATGCCATAACATGGATGAACCTTGGAGAATGCCATACCATATGAAAGAAGCCAGGCACAAAAGATTACATTTTATAAGACTCCATTCATATGACATATGCACAATAGGCACAATCAGGCGCTGGAAGAGAGGGTAATGGGAAGTGATTGCTAATGGGTACAAAGTTGAAAACGCTCTGAAAATAGTGGTAATGGCTGTAAACTCTGAATATACTAAAGTCCACTTTGAAAGGCTGAATTTTTAATAAATATAAATCTTAACTCAATAAAATGTAAAAACAAAACAAAAAAGCTTCAACATGTAAATCATAAAAAAATTGTACTCAGTGCTCACAAATAGTTCTCTAAAATTTTTCCAAGAAAGGGTGTGTCGGGGGGGTTGTTTTAACTCTTAGTCACTACTCTTTAAGAACATTAAAAAAATCCAGATAATCATATTTACGTAAAAACTCACAGAGCAAAAAGTATTGCAGTAAATTTGTTCTTTACAATTCATATTATGATAAAAACAGAAGTTATATTATGATGACTAGAGCATTAAATAAATAGGAATATAATGTTTTCTTAAGCTTGATTCAAAGAGCTAAAGAGACCCATGCTACTCTGAGTAAACCAATTGTTTTTTCTAACTTGGCTCAATTTCTTTCTTTGGAGCAAAAGTTGAAACAAGTATTTTACAAGAGTAACAGGGATGTCCTCTAATACAAGAGTTGATACATGCACTACTAAAAGGGAACAAAGACAAAAACTCAATCTTTCAAAACTATAGTTTGCTAAAGAAAACCAATATACAACAAAGTTACTACACTCTCTATTACTTAAAGATTTTTAAGTTAACAGTGCTGTTGTTAAGCGCCAACAAGTCGGTTCCAACTCAAAGTGATCATGTGTAATAGGGTTTCTGAGGAGCAGCTGGTGAGCTTAAACCGCCCACCTTGCAGTTCAAAGCAACTTTGTAGTCTAGCACATTAACCTGCAGTGCCACACCGGGACTCCAAGTTAAGAGTAAGAACAAAAATGATAGCCTGTGTACTTGTCATGTTTTATCTATCATGAGCCTAATTTGGAATAAAGTAGATCTATCTGTGAGATACTCATTTTACTCTTGACCCCTCAAAATGACTGAACTTTCTTTGTAAGGGTCCACAAAGAGCCGTTCAACGAACCCTCAACATAATTAAGGCATAATTTTGAAACTTTCATATACTCCAGTCCCTTAATTTAATCCTTACAGAAATATGAGGACTAGGAATTACCATCTGTTTTCCAGAAATGAAGCAGAAGCTTTTACTATGTGATACGACTTGTTGAGAGCAGTCAAGTCTGTTCTAAACATAGCAACCCCGTAGAGGGTTTCTAAGACTGTATCTTTCCAGTAGCAGAAAGATGAGTCTTTCTCTCTGGACTAAAAGAACCACTGATCTTGTGCCTCACAATTCAGTGCTTATCCCACAGAGCCATTGTGCTCGGCAACTATTAAAAATATTAATGTTCCTTCTAAGACAAAGATCAAATCCAACTTTTAAATTTCAATTCAGGCCTAAAGAAAACTATAAACTTCACTAGAATAAGTGGTATATTTTCTCTGACAGTCAAATGGATATGAAAATGTACTGACTATTGACTAAAAACAGAATAGTCTTTAGGAGACAAAGTTGGGCGGTTAGCATCTACTGTATATAAGCTCATCATTATTTGACAGCATCCAAGAAGGTACATAACTGGTTTACTTTCCTTAATTGAAACTTTTAATTCTTAACAAACTCCTTCCCAAGATAAAATATAGAAAACTAGAAATGTCAAAAGCAAAAAGCGCAATTGTTCAACATTCATCATAAATGTACCATTTGCATTTGGGTTGAATAGCATTAATGAATCATGTGGTGTATTCTCAAAACACTAAAACAGTAATGTATAAAGTCATACTTTATAAAAGCACAGAAAAATAAAACCAATAGGAAAACTTACTTTCCTCTCCATGAATGTTTTGTTGTATAGAAACATGCCAAATCCTTATTTTCCCTAATTATGTTCATGGTGTGCTGAAACCTGAAAGATAAAACACAGCTGAATTTAGTAGGATAATATTATTTTTGGTATTTCCCCCTGAATCTTATTTACTAAACATACTTATCTTTGATTTTTTCTTCCCCCAAAATACGCATCAAGTTGGCTGGGTCATTATTTTCAGTATTTTAGCTACTGTGTAATTATGCAATTTGCCAGTTACGGAATGATGTACGAATCCCCCATGATGTGGTCAATCAGTTATAAAGGAATAGGGTGGAAGGCTACACCCTTACTCAGGTCACAGCCCTGATCCAGTGTAAGGAAGTTTCTCTGGTGTGTGGCCTCCATCATCTTTTATAAGAGATAAAAGGAAAGAGAACTAAGTAGAGAAAAGGGTCCTCAGTATCTCTAAGAAGAGCCAGGGACAGAGTCCACTATACCTGGGACCCCTACACTGAGAACCTTGTTGACTCAGGGGAAGACTGATACCAAGACAAATGGAGAACTCCAAGGAAACGTAGGCCCAGAGATGTTGAAAGGTGACAAAGACTTTCTCCCAGAGGTGACAGAAAGATAAATCCTTCCCCTAGAGCTACTATCTGAATTCAGACTCCTAACCTCCTAAACTAAGGAACTCTGGTAGCGTAGTGGTTACGAATTGGGCTGCTAATCTCACAGTCAGCAGTTCAAAACTACCAGCCATTCTGCAGGAGAAAGATGAGGCTTTCTGCTCCCATAAAGATTTACAGCCTCAGAAACCGTATACAGGGTCGCTATGAGTCGGAAAAGACTCCACAGCACACCAACAACAACCTCCTAAACTTTGTTTGTTGAAAGCCATCTACTTTCAGTATTTCTGTTATATAAGAGAACTAGGAAACTAAGATAGTGCCTCTCTTACTTGCATAGCTTAACATATAGCTGTTGTTGTTAAGTGCCATCGAGTCGATTTCAACCCATAGCAAAGTTGTACAGGGTTTCCAAGGAGCTGCTGATGAGCTTGAACTGCCAACCTTGTGGTTCAACCCAACTTTGCAGTTCAGTGCATTAATCCACAGCGCCACACTAGGACTCCCAACATACAGTAGTACACACTACAAACAACTCCTCTACAAGATCATAAGATAGATACATGCTTACTCATGATCATCGCAGCATTATTCATTATAGCAAACAGACGAAAAAGCCTTAAGTGCCCATCAACTAACTGATGAGTGGATTAAAAAAACTATGATACATATACACAATGGAATACTATGCAAAGTTAAAAAATAACATGCATCTGTGAAACACCTCATAATGGGGATGAACCTGAAGGACATTATGCTGAATGAAATAAGTCAGTCACAAAGTGACAAATGCTATATGAAACCACTATTACAAAAAGTCATAAAAATGTTTACACACAGAGATGGGAGAGGTGACTAAATAGAGTTTTTAAGTGCTGTTGAGTCAGTTCTGACTCACAGTGACCCTGTACAGTTTCTGAGGAACAGCTGGTGAACTTGACCTGCCGACCCTGCAGTTCAAACCAACCTTGCAGTCCGGTGCATTAACCCATAGCACCACACCAAACACAAACACATTAACTTGGGTAAAGGGAAAGGCAACATACATTAAGAGGACACAGTTATGACAAGGCAAAGGAAGACACTGTGAGATGCACAAAAGTCAAAGACAACCATGGTAAATACTACTACATATATAATCCTGAAATAACAGTAACAGCAAACAATAATCTATAAATGATACATACATAGGCAGACATGCAAACTGAAAAGGTGTGGGAAGGCAGGCAGGACTACACCCACACATCTACATAGGTTTGAAAAAATATATTTCTACATAATTTGCTTGCTGCAAATATACCCATGCATACCGTAGATAATACAAGGGACAATGTTATGAAAACTGCTTAGCCATTATCACTCTGAGGGAATGAGTAAAGGGGTTTGGGATCTTAAGACCATAGTCTCATGGGACATCTAGGCCATTTGGCATAACATAGTCCGCAAAGACAATATTCTACCTGCTGCTTTAGAATTATAAAAACTTGAAAGTAGAAAGAAGAGGAAGGGCTGGTTGGTCGAAAGTGTGGTGATACCTGGGGACTCCTGAGTCCATAGACAAGGTCATATCCAAGGAGGGCTAGAAATGAGAATAAAGCATCCAGCTAAAATGAACTGAGGAGAGACTCACAAGAATAGCCAAACTTAGTACTCATCTGACCTGGCCTCGATGGCATGATGATCAGATCTCCACTAGTGGAAAATTTTTTTTTTTTATTTTTTTTTTTTAATGCAGGAAACAAGTATAAATTGCTACAATTTGATGAGTTCAACCTATACTTAATGGTTGCAGGAGTTCAAAATACCAACTGAGAGGGAAGGAGTCTTCACATCAATCTTATCCCCTCTGTATACAGGGTTGATAGGGACAGGCAACTTAAACACTGACTACGTAAAACGAGGAGGCAATAAAGGCATGAAGTGACTGGCTTACAAGTTTTCAAAAGCTTGTGTGCCATCACTGGACATACAACAATTAGTCTCTTACGTGGAAAAAAAAAAGTGAATAAAATCAAACTCAAGGGCACAATTAATCCAAAGGAGTAATGGACCACACCAACCACAAGTTCCACTAGCCTGAGACAAGAACTAGACGTTGCCAGGTTGTCATTATGGACCTCTCTGATCAGGTTCACAATAGAAGGTCCTAAACTGCAGAAGAAAATTCAAAATCATATAAAGACCAAACTTTTTGGTTTGACAGAAATTGGTTAAACTCTGGGAAAGAATCCTCCATGAAAGAATCGGAAAGAATACTGTTAAGGAGTTTGCAGCTAATGTCACAAAACAAAAAAAAATGTTTAAGAATTGAATGCAAAACTAACTTGCTCTGTAAGTTTTTTACCTCAACCACAATTGAGGTAAAATTTACATTTTAAATGTATAAATTTAAATATGTATTATCAACATATCAAAGTCACTCCTTAGAACCCTATACAGGGTCAATTCCAATTCTATAGCACTAACAACAACAACAAATTAAAGTATATGAAAAAAATGTTACATTTAGGATCTCCTGCAAGATGGCAGACTAGTCAGATGCATTACACACACCTTCTACAACAAATATATGGCAGATCAAATGAAACAGACACAGATGAACATCCTGGAACCCTATTTCAGAAGAAAGGTTAGAGAAGTGGATTGAGTGCTGGCTGGGAGGCGAAGCTAACACAGTGAGAGACAGAGACTGACTGCTGAATGGCTGGCCAGACACAGGGTAACCATCTCAGACTTCTGTGAGCAGCTTTGGCAACAGAAGGTGGGCTGGCAGAGCAGACTCACACAGGTGATGGGAAAGGAGACAGCAACCGTGACCATATGCCCAGCTACAACTGTACCCTCTGCAGCTCCACCCACTGGACAAGATCCAATGTCAGCTCCTATACCACCTGATCAACGACAGACAGCAGCCAACATCAACCAAACCCACCCAAAACTGAGGCAGAAATGGCAAACAGAAAATGATTTACACATTTCCATTCTCTAACAACCACCACTGGAGTTGGTGAAAGCCTAAGAACACATCAACATACAATCATCAATTAAATGCAAATACAACACCACAACAATTCGGAAACAACAGACAATTTTAGCTAACACAAAGAAACAAGAGAAAATGGAAAATGACCAGGATGCATAGTCAGAGAGTGTTTCTGGGGAAGAAACAGTAATGGAACTAAGTAAAGAATTATTACTTAGTAATAAAGTAACTTCAAAGGATTGATAGAAATGTTGAGAAAAACAGAAACACACACAAAATAACTTTAGAAGAATTCAGGAAAATGTTACAAGAAAAACAGAAAAATTAACAAAATTTTTGAAAGAATACAAAACAAGCAATTAGAAATTCAGAATATAAATACTAGTATTTCAGATATGGGCAATAGCTCAAAGGGCAAAAGAGTAGATTCTAATTCGTGAGCTTGAAGATAAAACTCCCAATACTAGTATACTAGAAGAACAAACAGAAAAAAGAATGAAAGAAAGCTTACGAATTATGTGGGACACCATGAAGAGGGATAACTTACAGGTGATCATAATACCAGAACAGAAAGAGACAATAAAAAGCACAAAGACTACTGTTGAAGGATTGTTGGAAGAAAACTTCCCTAACGTCAAGAAAGAGAAGAGGATACGCATAAAAGAAGTTGAACAAAACCCAAATAGGATAGAACCCAAAAGAAAATCACCAAGACATATCATAATCAAACTTTCCAAAACCAAAGACAAGGAAAGGATCCGGAGAGCAGCTCAAGAAAAATGAAAAGCTACCTACAAAGAAAAACCAATAAAACTAAGCTGATTTCTAAGCAGAAACCACGCAGGCAAGAAGGCAATGAATGGAATGACATATACAAAACTCTAAAAAAACCTGCCAACCAAGAATCATATACCCAGCAAAGCTGTCCTTAAATATGATGGTGACATTCGGACATTTCCAGATAAAAGGAAAAACAAAGTCTGATACATACACAAAGTGGAATAGTAAGCAACACTGAAGATTCATAACGAGTCTGCAAAAAACTCACAACATGATAAACCTGGAGGAAATTATGATGATGAGTGAAATTAGTCAATCATAAAAGGACAAATATTGGATGAGACCACTGCTGTAAAAAGTTAAGGTTTTCTGGACAAATATAAACACTCTAGAAGCAAAGTATATGACTCAATGAATGTAAAACTGATGATTTGTTGTGTAAACCTTCACTTAATTCATAATAAAAGATTTTTAAAAAGTAAATAAAAATAGAAACAGTCTATGACGTTTATGGGCAGAGTAATTTATTCAGGAGCTAGAGAGCAGACAAACGTTAACATGAGACATAAGTGATGAGGAAGGAAATACACAAAAAATGGAAGGTTGGCAAAGGCAAGATGAAGGTAGTGGGAGACACAAGAATGAAATCAAGAGTTAGAGCGAATGAAGGTAAATACTGTTAACTGATGGTACAAGTAGGAGGATTGTTATCATAATGAAGCAGAGTATATGATGTGTTGAATGTAAAACTGATGATATGCCCTGTGAACCTTTAATTTATAATAATAAAAAGGCTTTTAATTAAACTTAACTAATTTTATAGAATAAATGTTAGAAATGGTTACTGATGAAAGACGGAAGACAAACTTTCAAAACACTGCATTATTTGCTTCAGTTTGGATAAAAGTTAAAAATTAGTATGTTGATACCAAAACAGGAAGAAAAAAAAATTTCTCTGTTGGTTACCAGTGGGGTTGGCGAGGTAGAGAGAGGCAACAGTACAGCACAGGGTGGGGGGCAGATATAGCATAGTTCAGGTACTGGGGAGCAAAATACACAAAAAGGTGGGAGTGGAAAAACAAGGTAGATAGGGGAACACTGAGACAGGTTTGCATGGGCTAAATGGGACAGAGGTAAATAGTGATGCATGCTCAAACTTGGAATAACAGGATTCTATGATAAGGGATCTAGGCATAGTTTGAAGAGGGGAAATAATACTAAGATGCTTCATTGTCTTATGAATATTGGTTTCCCTTGCCTACTATTGTAAAATAAACACTTGAGTGGGATAGAAAGGAATGTCAGGAAACATTAACACAGAAAGCTTAATTTAAGCCTATAACTGATTGGAATGCCTAAAAGGGTTTCTAGAACTTGCCCAGTGAAATAGGCCTCTTGCGGAGCCTTTGCAGTGTATAGGACCTTAGGTGGAATCCTGAGTCCCATCCAGAACCTTATGAGGTGGGACAGTCCCACTATAAAGGACAAGCAGACCAGTCTGGAACAGCTAAAGTGACAAAAGATACATCTTCAAAGAAAGATCATCAGGAAAAACCTAAAACAAAAAGACAGTATGAATAGCTACTACAAGAATAAGCAAGTTGTTCGCCAGGAAGTCATCAAGGCAAGCAACCAAGTTCCTTCAGGACAACCCCCCCTGTAAGACTGAAACTCAAGAGGAACACACAAGCAGGCATGTAAGCTTGCTGATGACCACAATGGACTACTGGTGAGTGGAAGAGGGGAAAGGCAGCAATGAAGAAATGGGCTAAGTTCAACCATGTTCCACCGACTCCCATTGACCTGGAGAGGAGAGAGAGAAGAGGAAGGGCTGGTTGGTCTTAAGTATGGTGAGACCCGGGGACACCTGAGTTCATGAGAGGGGAGACGCATAAGAACACCCAAATTTGCAGAAAGTACCCACTGGACCCAGCCTCAATAGCTTGATAATCAAAACTTAACTAGAGGAAGATTAAAAAAAAAAATTTTTTTTTGATTAAGGAAATGAGGGTAAATTGCTACAACTAGATGAAGCTGACTTATAGTCATGGAGGTGGTGGTGGTGATGGTGGTGGTTATGTGCCGTGGAGCCGGTTACGACTCATAGCAACCCTGTACAGGGTTTCCAAGGCTGTAAATCTTTATGGAAGCAGAAAGCCTCATCTTTCTCCCATGGAACAGCTGGTAGTTTCAAACTGCTGATCCTGAGATTAGCAGCCTGATTTATAACCACTACACTACCAGAGCTCTGGTGCTCTGGTAGTGTAGTGGTTACGAATCGGGCTGCGAACCATAAGGTCAGCAGTTCGAAACTACCAGCTGCTCCGCGGGAGAAAGATGAGGCTTTCTACTCCCGTAAAGATTTACACCCTCGGAAACCCTGTACAGGGTCGCTATGGGTCGGAACCGACTCGAAGGCACTTAACAACAACAAACACTACCAGAGATCCTTAACTCTAAATACCAACAAGGAAGGAAGGAGTCTTCACATCAAGCATCAATGCTATCCCCTCTGTTCAAAGGACAGATAGGGATGGGCAATTTAGACATTGGTTACCTAAAATGAAGGGGCGAAACAGTCACAAAGTGACTGGCTTACAACGTTTCACGAGGGACTTTAGTTTAAGAGTGTGTGGGAGAAGAAAGAGTTCCCACTGAATAGTTTTCATGTTGTCTAGATGGGGATAAGATTCTTATGATTCAGTAGTAATAATTATCATGACTAATTATGACTGTCACAATTAGAAAGGTAGAACTTTTGTAACAAAAATGGGTGAGCAGCTAATCTTACAGTCCAGAAACAAAGGACCCTAGGACCATAAAGGGAGAAGAGCACAAGCGGAATGCAGGACCTTATCCAGAGAAGCAGGGACACCAGAGAAGGAGGCAGAGATGGAGGGCGAGCAGCTGAGGGCTCTAGATTCATGGGAAGAGAGAGAGTAAGAGCTGGCGGCCAGGAGGCCTACTTGCAGAACGTGCCCTTGGTGGTGTAAATTATTATATACACTTGAGTGGGTTTTTTTTTTTTTTAAAAAAAGAGCTATAGCAGGGAGAGAGAAATACTGTTATCAGATTAGAATCATTGTAATGAAACAAGGTGTATGGTTTGTTGAATCTAAAACTGATGATCTGCCCTATAAACTTTCACTCAATTCACAACAAAAACTTTAAAAAAAAATTAGCATGTTGAGTCAGCTAAAATTGATGTAAAACCTTTCCTTCCATATTAATCAACATACTGGTTTCTTTACTATGAATGCTACTAAAACAAAATACAGAAGCATTTTAAATACACCTGGGGGCTGCAGAAGGTTCACAAAAAACTCCAATTACCTTTCAATTCCATTTTCCACACACTTTTTAAAGCCCCCTCATACATTATATTCTGAAAACAGCAGTATCTTCATCCAGCCTAATTTAGGTAAACTAGCAACAAGAGGAAAGCTTACTTCTCACGTTAAAAATTTTAAACACTGAAATTCATGGTGTTGGTTCCAAATTTATATATTAGGCATTTACATGAGAATTGCTATTTTTATCCATCTTTTATTGTAAGTGCACAACAACAAAGTTACGTATAATAACAATCTCCTCCTACATTATTCATTTTCAATGAATATATAGTTTCTAAGTCTTTTATCCCTAAATTTTTTCAGATTTGCAAGGGGCTTCAAAAAGTTGATCAAAAAACTCTATTATCTCTTAATGCCATTTTTCTGCAAACTTTCTGAAGCCCCCTCATATTTACTGCAATTTAATTTTGTACCAGTTGAATTCAAGAATAATTTGGATTTTATTTTAATGTCTTTTTGTTTGGCTGTTGTATTTTCCTAATAATTAAAAAAATTATATCTCACACATAATTATCAAGTTGCAATGAGATAAAAAAAATTCCTTTATACCACAAATAGTTTAAGTGTTGCAGATGGGACATGAACAGACGCTTCCCCAAAGAAGACATTCAGGCAGCCAACAAATATACGAAGAAATGTTCACAATCATTAGCCATTAGAGACGCAAATCAAAACAATAAGATATCACCTCACAGCAGCATTAACGGCAAAGCTCAGAAAAACAGAAAACAAATACTTTAGAGAGTGTAGAGAGACTGGGACCCTCCTACACTGCAGTGGTTCAACCACTGTGAAAAACAGTATGGAACTTCCTCAGAAAGTTGAAAATAGCAATACCATATGGCCCAGCAAACCCTCTACTTGGTATATATCTACAAGAAATAAAAGCCAGGACACAAGTAGATATATGCGTACAATGTGTATAGCAGCATTATTCACAATAACAAAAAGATGGAGAGAGCCTAAACGCCCATCAGTGGAAGAATGGATAGATAAACTTTGGTACATACACACAATGAATACTAAACAATGTTAAAGAATAATGATGAATCTGCAAAACACCTCGAAACATGGATGAACCTGCAGAATATTATGCTGGATGAAGTAAGTCAATCTTCAAATATTGAGACCACTATTGTGAAAACTGAAGAAAAGGTTTTCATGCTAAAAGAAACAGTCTTTTGATGGTTATAAAGGGTTGGAGGGAACTGAGAGTAATTCACTGGCTAGAAGGTAGACACATGTTACTTGGGATGGCAGGGAGGGCAATATACAGAAAGGGAAGGGTAATATACAAGAAGAGGGAAGTTGGCAGAATGATGAATATAGGTTAAGACACTCATTCAAGACATTGAGATATACAAAGGCTAAAGTGGATAGGGATAAATAGTGATGTTGTTGTTGTTGTTAAGTGCCATCGAGTCAGTTCCGACCCATAGCGACCTTGTACAGGGTTTCCGAGGGTGTAAATCTTTACGGGAGTAGAAAGCCTCATCTTTCTCCCGTGGAGTGTCTGGTAGTTTCGAACCGCTGACCTTAAGGTTCGCAGCCCGATTCGTAACCACTACGCTACCAGAGCTCCTTTTACATACACACAATTGGAACAGTGTTTGGTATATAGATTCATGGACAGAGACATAGGCTGAATGGGTATGGGAGAAAGAGTGGGGATATATATACATATTATTCGAGTCTTCCTTATGCATTATCCAATTTGCATATGCATATGAAGTGACTGAAAATACCATAGCTTGTGTCTGGGGCACAAAAACTGATATCTTTGTGCACTTGAAAGAGGTCATTTGCAAACTTGCTGAATGCAGTATGTCATTAATTTCCCCACTGCTGCTTCCATAAGTGTAGACTGCGGATCCAAACAAAATGAAGTCTTTGACAACTTCAATCTTTTCTCCATTTATTATGATGTTACTTATTGGTCCAGTACAGAGAGCTTTCATTTCCTTTACATTGAGGTGCAATCCATACTCAAGACTGTAAGCTCTGATGTTCATCAGTAACTATTTCCTCTTTGCTTCCAGTAAGAAAAGTTATGTCATTTGCATATTGCAGTTTGTCAATGAGTCCACCTCCAATTCTGATGCGACATTCTTCTTCATACAGTTCAGCTTCCTGACACACACCTTTTTTTATTTTAAACCATTCAGTATCTCCTTGTTCTAACATTCTTTGCAATGTTATTCATAGTTTGCTATGATTCATACAGTGAAATGCCTATGCAAAGGCAGTACAGCACAAGTTAACAGCTTTCTGGTATTACGTGCTTTAAGTCAAAATCCATCTGACATCAGCAAGGACACCCCTCATTCCATTGTGTCTTCTGAATCTGGCTGGAATTTCTGGCAGCTCCCTGTTGATGTGTTGCAACCATTACTTAGCTATTTCTCTTTTGCTTACTTTCATATGCACTCTACCCTCTAATTGATTTGAGAGGGCTATTTATATATTTTTTAAAATAACTGAAGTTTGTCAAATTAATCCTGTTTTAAGTTGAAGCCACCCTCCTCACTCTACACTCTCATATTTCTGCTCTTTTTTCTGTCCTCACACAGCACCTTTCACAAGGGGCCCTGCTGGAGCAGTGGGTTAAGCATTGGTCTGCTAACTGCTAGGTCAGTGGTTCAAACATACCAATCACTCTGCAGGAGGAATATAAGGCAGTCTGCTCCCATAAAGATGTACAGTATCAGACACCCTAAGGGTCAATTCTATCTAGTCTGTCCTACAGGGTCATTCAAAGTCCTTATCAACTAAATGGCAGCGGGTAAAAGCACCTTTCAAATTCTAATGTACTTTATTATGAGTTAACCCTACTAGAATTTTCTGACAGAAGAGGTAATTGTGTCAGTTTAACTCACTAATGTATCCCTAGAGTCGGCAACAGTACGTGACACAAAATAGTTGCTTTGTTAAGTATTTGGATAAATGCAATCCCATGAGCAATTCTGATATCCCTTCGAACTTGATGCTTTAATAAGTCCTCCCAAATAAGATTTTTTGACCAGAAAAAAGCTTCATTAACTCTTACCCAGAGAAATAACAAAGAAAACCAAAAGTAACAGTAAGTTTAGAGAAAATTTTATTGTTGCCAGATAAAAGAAATTTCCTTTTAACTGACACCTTTTTAGTGATGAGTATTGTTGTTGTTAAGTGCTGTTGAGTCAGTTCTGAGTCACAGAGACCCTGTACAGGATTTCCAATGAACAGCTGGTGGGTTTGAACCACTGACCTTGTGGTTAACAGTCCAGAGTATGTTGTTGTTGTGAAACTCCGTGGAGTTGGTTCCAACCCATAGTGACCCTGTGTAGGGTTTCCAAGGAGTAGCCGAACTACGAACATTGCAGTTCAAACGGCTTTGCATTCTGACGCATTAACCCACAGCGCCACACCAGGAGAATGGAGACTCCTAAATATAGTCCTGACAGTTGATACACTGGATTTTCTGGTTTGCTTTTGCCAAGAGTGTAGCTCTAGGATTAGACAGTCAACTAGGATTTATTTAGGCCCAGCAAACACTATTCCTGCCTTCTGAGGCATTTGCAATAAATTGAAAAGAAACCTGGATAGCATCTCTGAGGACTTGTCAAAAAAGTAAAAGTATACAAATCCTTTCTTCCCTTTTATATTATAACCAAAGGTTGGAGCAATAGAAAAGAGGAAAGAAAAAAAAAAACGACTGATTATTGAGGATTGAGAGTTAGATTTCTTGTTCTTAAATATCAGACCCTATCCAAAGAACTTATATTGAAAAACAGGGGAAAAATGTGCTTGTGTGAAGACTGGCTGATAACATCCAGGGACTTTATAATTAAAATAAAATGGAGAAAAAACATAAATGATTTCAAAATGAGAACCACACAGGATTTAGGTCATGGCCTAGAAGGAATAAAGGAGATCCCTAATAATCAAACTAATCTCACAAGTAATTATAAAAAATTTTAAAACTCAGTAAAACAAAAACTTAAGAATGACCCAATAGGTACCACTGACTGGGGAGAACACATAACTCAAAATAAACATCTGTAAGAGGGGAGTTAAGTGTGCATCAAGAAGGCTTATCTAAAACCTTTAAGAGACTTAGGAACTTGGAGATGATAAAATCATCAGACTTCAGAAAGTTCTTGGGTTACGAACAGATAGATGAAAGGAGACAACAAAAAATATATAACCTAGTAATATAAAAGTAAACTTCTGACCACCTGGACAGTCAGAAAAAAATACTGTAGTTTTAAAATGTAGATTATAATGATGACAGAAATACATACATACATACATACATACATATGTGTATATAACTCCTGATGTGGTGCTGCAGGATAATGCTGGCCTGCAAGGTTGGTTTGAAATGCAAGGTCAGTGGGTCAAACTCATCAGCCACTCCTCAGAAACCTTATACAGGGTTGCTATAAGTCAAAAACTAATTGACATCACTTAACAACAAATATATGCATATATATGTGTATGTGTGTATGTGTATACATATATGTGAGTAAAGAAGTATTTAAATCCTATAAATACTAGTAGTTCCTCTGGTAAAAATCAGCATACCTTAAAATTTTGTTTCCTAGTCTTTTAGGAAGTAATGATATTGCTACTGTGCATCCAATTCTCAGTAACAAAAAATACTTGTAAAATGGAAGTGCTCTTTATGGAGAAAATGACTCCTCTATATGAAAAGCTCTACATGGTGTGGTGCTGTAGGATAAGCAGTGGATGGCAAACCACAAGGTCCAATGGTTTAAGCCCACCAGCTGCTCCTTAGAAACCCTACACAGGTAGGTATGAGTCAGAACCAACTCAAAAGCATTTAACAACAATATATGAAAAGCTAGGCTTCTGTCATGTTCTATTTTGTTGTTGTTAAGTGCCAACAAGTCAGTTCCTACTCACAGTGACCCTGTATAGGGTTTCTGAGGAGCGGCTGGGGGGCTTGAGTTCAAACCAACCTTGCAGTACAGCACATTAAGCCACAGTGCCACATGAGGACTCCATGTTATACTTAGGAAGGAATATATTTGAGGAAGGAGCCTGATGCGACGGTTAAGCTCTTGGCTGCCAACCAAAAGGTCTGCAATTAGAACCCACCACCAGATGTTTCACAGAGAAATGACTAGGGTATTTACTCTCTTCAAGATTACAGTCTAGGAAACCACATGGGGCATTTCTACTCTGTCCTATATGGGACACTACAAGTCAGCATTGACTCAGTGACATACAATAACATATTTGAGAGGTAAAGGATGGAGGCAATACTCATCTATCCAGTCAAATCAACCCTAAAAAGAATGGGATAATCAGTGCCGTAATTAGAGCATCTGTACAGCCTCAAGAACGTAGCATAAGGTTTGGAGGAAAAAAGTCATTAAATACTTACAATATGCAGATAACACAACCTTGCTTGCTGAAAGTAAATAAGACCTCAAGTACGTACTGATGAAGATCTTTAAAATATTCAAGAACAAAGATGGCAGCAGTTTGAGGACTGAGGTGTGCCTAACCCAAGCTATGGTATTTTCAATAGCCTCATATGCATATGAACATTGGACAATGAATAAGAAATAAATGAATCAATGCATTGATTTATACTGTGGCTGGAGAATACTGAAAGTACCAAGGACTATCCTAAGAATAAACAGATGAGTCTTTAAAGAAATACAGCTAGAATGGTCCCTAGAAACAAGGATGTCCAAAAACAGGGGAGTGGTTCATCTTATCATCCCGAAACAGAGGACCCTAGGGCATCAAAAGAGAAGCGCATAAGCAGAATGCAGGACCCTATCCAGAGAAGCAGCAACGCCAGCGATGGAGGCAGAGATGGCGGCATGGAGAGGGGGAGTGGCTGAGGACTCTAAATTCATAGACTAAGAAGAGAAGGACTAAGAACTGGTGGCCAGGAGCAGACTTGCAGAATGTGCCCTTTGGAGATGTAAATTATTATATATGCCTGAGTGGTTTTTTTTGTTTGTTTGTTTGTTTGTATGTTTTTAAAACCTAAAGTGGATAGAGAGAAATACTGTTAACTGCTGGTACATGGAGGGGATTATAATCATTGTAATGAAACAAGGTGTATGATTTGTTGAATGCAAAACTGATGATATGCCCTGTAAACTTTCACTCAATCCACAATAAAAACTTTAAAAACAAAACAACAAGGATGGGAAGACTTCCTTTCTGGTACTTGTTAAGTGCCATGGAGTGGATTCCAACTCATAGCAACCCTGTATAGCATTTCCAAGGAGCGGCTGGTGAGTTTGAACTGCAACCTTTGTGGTTCAAACTGACCCTGTGGTGCAGTGCTTTATCATACAGCTGGTACTTAGAATACACCATTAAGAAGAACCAGTCCCTGGGGAAGTACATTGTACTTGGTAAGGTGATGGGTCAGTGAGAAAGAGGAAGAACCCAACAAAATGGATTGAAATGAAGATAGTAAAAATGGGCTCAAACTTAATAATGAGGATGGCACAGGGCAGGGCAATGTATCACTCTGTTGTTTGTACACCCGGTCACTGTGAGTTGGAACTGACTCAATAGCAGCTAAAAACAACACATCACCTCAAAAATAGAAATTGTTGTTGTTGTCGTTAGGTGCCATCAAATCGGTACTGACTCATAGAGACCTTATGCACAGCAGAATGAAACACTGTCCGATCCTGGGCCAACCTCACTACTGTTGCCACGCTTGAGCCCACTGATGCTGCCACTTTGCCAATCCATCTTGTTGGGGGGTCTTCCTCTTTTCTCTCCACCTTACCAAATATGATATACTTCTCCAGCGACTGGTCCCTCCTGACAACATGTCCAAAGTATGAGAGACAAAGTTTAGCCACCCTGGCCTCTAAGGAGCACTCTGGCTGCACTTCTTCCAACACAGATTTGTTGGTTCTTTTGAAAAGCCCATGGCATTTTCAATATTCTCCTCCACCACCATACTCAAAGGCACCAATTCTTCTTCGGTCTTCCTTATTCACTGTCCACCTTCTGCATGCATATGAGGTTATTTAAAATACAATGGCTTGGATCAGGCACACCTTAGTCCTCAAACTGACATCTTTGCTCTTCAACACTCTAAAAAGGTCTTGTGCAGCAGATTTGCCTAATGCAATACGTCATCTGATCTCTTGACTGCTGCTTCCATGATAGCTCATCCAAGAAGAATGAAGTCCTTGAAAACTTCAATCTTTTCTCCACTGATAAGAATGTTGTTTATTGGTCCAGTGACAATAAGAATGTTGTTTATTGGTCCACTGTTTTCTTTACATTGAGATGCAATCCATACCAAAGGCTGTGCTCTTTGATTTTTATCAGTAAATATTTTAAGTCCTCTTCACTTTCAGCAAGTAAGGTTGTATCATCTTCATATTGCAAGTTGCTAATGAATCTTCCTCTAATCCTGATGCCACATTTTTCTACATATAACCCAGCTTCTAAGATTATTTGTTCAGCAAACAGGCTGAATAAGTATGGTGAAAGAATACAATCCTGTCACACACCTTTCTTAATTTTAAACCAGTGTTCCCATGTTCTGTTCCAACAACTGCCTCTTGGTCCATGTACAGATTCCTCATGAGAACAATTAAGTGGTCAGGAATACTAATACTTCACAGTGTTGTCCATAGCTTCTCATGATCCACATAATCGAAAGCCAGAATAATGCAATTTCATTTTGAATCGTCATAAGAGATCATCCTGAAACTTAAACGAAAATGCCTCTTGCTTGGCTGCTTTTTGAATCTTGGTTTCCCTGGCCTACTATTATAAAATAGACACTTGAGGGGGAGAGAAAGGAGTAGCCAGAAACATCACCATAGAAAGCCTTTAAATCCATCTTCAGCCTAGAAGTGATTGGAATACCTAAAATGGGGCTAGAACTTGCCCAGTGAAGGAGGCTTCCTGCGGAGCCTTTGCATTGTATAAGACCATAGGCAGAATCTAGATGCCCCATCCAGAATCTTCTAAATTTCTACTTGAAAGGACAAGCAGACCAGCCTAGAGCAGCTAGAAGAACAGAAGATACTTCTTAAAAGAAAGACCAGCAGGAAAAATTAAAACCAGTACTAGCACTCCAACTGACTACTACAAGAACAAGCAAGTTGTTCACTAGGGAGCCATCAAGGTAAGTGGTCAGGTCCCCTCAGAGAAAACCCCTTTCCAAAACTGATATTCATCAGGAATACATAAGCAGGCATGTGGTCTTGCTGATGACCTCGTTGGTCTACCGATAAGAGGAAGTGGGGCGGAAACAACAATGAAGTTGTGATCTAAGTCAGACCACATTCAATAGACTCCTGTAACCTGGTTTGAGACCTGGTCGGCCAGCAGTATAGCGAGACCTGGGGACTCCTGAGCCCAGGGACAGTGACAAAGCCACAGAGGACTAGAGCGGAGAGTGAAGCATCCAGCTGATATGAAGTGAAGGGAGATGAACAAGAACACCCATATTTGCAGACAGTACCCACTTGACCTGGCTTCAATGGCTGGATGATCACAACTTGACTAGAGGAAGAAAGAAGAGAGGAAAAAAGTATAATCCACTACAACTTGATGAACTTGACCTATACTCATGGATATAATAGCTCAAAATAGGAAACGAATCTTTACAGCAAGCATTATTCCCACCCCCTTGATACACAGTGTTGACAGGGATGAGCAACTTAGACACTGGCTACCCAAAATGGTGGGGCGGGGTGGGGGGGTTCCTACAAAGGCACGAAGTGACTGGCTTACAAGCTTTCAAGAGGGAGCCTAGTTTCAGAGAGTGTGGGGGAAGGTAGACTCTCTACTGAGTGGTTTCCAACCTGTCTGGAAAGGGCTGGTGAAAGGAGATGGGGATAAGACTCTTGCAGTTCAATAGTGAATACTTGCTATCAGGACTGACTGTGAGTGTTGCAAATGTAAAGATAGATGTTTTGTAATAAAAGGAGGTGAATGGTTGATCTTGCAATCCAGGAGTGGGGGACACTGGGATCATTAAGGGAGAAGAGTGGAGTGCGGGACTCTATCTAGAGAAGCAGTGACACCAGAAATGGAGGCAGAGACGATGATGTGGAGAGATGGAGCAGCTGGGGTCCCTGAACTCAGGGAGAGAAAGGGGCTGTGTGCTGACAGCTGTGGGGCAGACTTGCAGTGTGTACCCTTTGGT
Source organism: Chrysochloris asiatica (assembly GCF_000296735.1). NCBI lineage: Eukaryota > Metazoa > Chordata > Mammalia > Afrosoricida > Chrysochloridae > Chrysochloris > Chrysochloris asiatica. Next base: position 6,443,370 of record NW_006408546.1, on the reverse strand, counting down.
TGTTTGATGATGCATGGAGGGGATTGTAATCATTGCAATGAAACGAAATACGATTGGATGAATGTAAAGCTGATGTTCTCCTATGTAAACTATCACTCAATTCACAAAAGAAACTTAAAGAAAAAAAAAGAAAGTAAATAAGCTTAATGTGAAAATTTATCACGTCCTAAAAGTATGCAACTTGAGTACGTACCATATATGAGTGACTGGGCTAGACCTTGATTATGTATTTCTCTCAGTCTATCCCCACAACCACCCGTGGTACAGGTATAATGATCCCCATTTTATAGACAAAATAACTGAAATTTTGAGAAGTTAGATCACTCACTGAAGGTCACAGCATTTGTAAAAGGCAGTGCTAGCCTTTGGACTTAACTTATTTAATTCTACAGTCTATGGGCATAAGCTAAACTATAATGTTGTGTTGTTGAGTCACTACCGACTCACAGTGAACCTATACAGGTTTCTAAGGCTGTGAAGTCTTTGTGGGAGCAGAAGGTCCAATTTTATCCCTTACAGTGTCCCTTGTATTCTGATTGCATGATTACAAATCTAGCATTTGACAGCATAACAACTGATTAAGAAATAGCTCTATTATCTTCACCTGAAAACATTAGGCAATTTTTAAAAACAATTCAAAACCCATCATTTCAAGCAGTGAAACAAATTACCTTTCCATAAATAGATAGTGCCCCAAACAAATAGATAATTTACAAATTCAAGATAATCTTTAAGGAAGTTCAAAAATAGAAAAATCTATTTTTTGAACTTTTAAAATAATAAGATCTGAGGCTGGGGCCTATTTCCCAGAAGTGCATATAACCTCTCCAAATTTTCAAGTATACCTATTTTACATTCTCAGCAAAACCTCAATTCCTTTTTGAAAAAGTCACTTCATGTAATCAACGAGAACTGACTTAGAATTTGCATCAGTTCTTTCACAACACAAAAGTACTTCCAACTTCTAGACAGAGAGGTAACCTACGAGCAACAAAAAAAGATGAGAAATATGCAGAAAAAATAGGGTAAGGGCAAGAATGGGGAGCTTAGACATTGGCTACCCAAAATGGGGGTGTCTACAAAGGCACTAAGTGACTGCCTTACAAGCTTTCAAGAGAGAGCCTAGTTTCAGAGGTTGCAGGGGAAGGTAGACTATCCACTGCGTGGTTTCCAATCTGACTGGATGGGGCTGGTAAAAGGAGATGGGGATAAGACTCTTGTGGTTCAACAGTGAATAATTGCTATCAGGACTGGCTGTGAGTGTTGCAAATGTATAGGTAGACATTTTGTAATAAAAGGATGGGAGTGCAGTCCAGGAGCGGAGGACCCTGGGACCATTAAGGGAGAAGAGCAGAGTGCGGGACCCTAGTCAGAGAAGCAGGGACACCACAGACGAAGGCAGACAGACAATGGAGCATTTGGGGAGGAAGATGATCTGTGTGCCAATGGCCGGGGGGTGGGCTTGCGGGGTGTGCCCTTTGGTTGTATGTTCCTGAGTGCTTCGGTGTACATCAAAAAAAAAAACCCAGAGGGAATGGAAGCAAATGCTGTTGAATGATGATTTATAGAGGGGATTGTAATCACTGCAAGATACAATAGGATGAATGTAAAGCTGATGTTCTCCCATGCAAACTATCACCCAATCACAATAAAAACTTATATAAAAAAAAGTAGGGTAGGAATATTTTGTGTGCCAACTATACATAAAAGAAAAAGTTGTAAAATGAAGGTAAATCTAGGGGATCAAGTGATCATTTAATCTGTAAGTCCAACTTGGAATACCTCCCTGTAGTAAACAAACACTGGGGCTACTATTTCACACTCAGTTGATTAATTGAGTATTAGAAGATACTACAGTAACATACAAGGAGCTCTGGTAGCGTAGTGGTTACGAATTGTGCTGTGTACCTCAAGGTCAGCACTTCAAAACTACCACCTGTTCTGCAGGAGAAAGATGAGGCTTTCTGCTCCCGTAAAGATTTACAGACTCGGAAACACTGTACAGGGTTGCAGCGAGTCAGAACCGACTCCAAGGCTCACAACAACAACAATAGTAACATACAAGGAGCTCTCGTAGAGTAGTAGTTACGAGTTGGGCTACCAACTTCAAGGTCAGCAGCTCGAAACTACCAGCGGTTTTGCAGGAGAAAGATGAGGCTTCCTGCTCCCATAAAGATTTACAGCCTCGGAAACCCTATACAGGGTCAGTATGCATAGGAACCAATTCCACATGGAACATAAGCACCACCACTGTCACCACATTAACATACATACTAAAATACTTTCAATACTCAATCTATCACCAAGATATTTACTGTTAAATGCCACTGAGTATGGCACTGGAGGATAATGCACTGGTCCACAAGTCAGTTTGAACCACAAGCTCAGTGGTTCAAACCCACCATCTGTTCCTCAGAACCGACTTTGAACAACACAGGGTCTCTGCGGCTTTAAATCTTTGTAGGAGCAGAAAACCTCATGTTCTCCCATGGAGCCATTGGGTGGGCTTGAAGCATGGATTCTATAGTTCACAGTCTAGTGCTTATGGTGTGGAGCCACTGCACTCCCATTATCACCAAAGTGGTGGTAGTAAATTTTTAAAATATTACTTATGGTCAAAGACAGACTGATAGTAATTCAGGCTGGAATACTTCGTGGCTGTGTGATCTTGAACAAGTTTCTTAACCTCTAATAATCACAGTGCATCTGTAAAATATGGATATTAAGTACATGCCTCAAAGGGCTGTGGCAAGTGCCAAAGGGACTAGCCCAAATTAAAAGGAGAACAAAACGCTTATTCTCACCTTCATATGTATTATCAGATAAGCACTGAGGGCAATATCAATTTCAACTGCAAGATCAGTGGTTCAAACTCACCAGCCACCTCTTAGAAATTCTACATGGGAATGCTGAGTCAGAACCAACTCGACACCACTTAACAACAAAAAGACACAACATTTTATATTCCATATTTTCACATTTTCTCCCAGGAACTTCTAAAGTAAACCAGGATCCTTTAAAGTAAGCCTGTTTTTTTTGACATTTTTCTTTCACTCTATCTAGGTACTTCTAGTACAATCTCTCCTGTTCTTTTGAGATATAACTGTACTAAGAATTAAAACTTCAAATTCAGGGCAACATAGGTATTCTGGCTAGGTCCACCTTTTTCAATGAATTCCATTACTTCACACTTTGAAACAACACTTAATGTCCTCACAGACTCCAATTTACTACAGGCAATAATATTGACAATCCATTTAAAATAATTTGTGAACAAAATGAGAATGATATTTTTAAAAGATACATGATGTTGACCAAAAAAGCACAGGATTTGAAAGTCCACTAAGCTGAAGCCTACATCAAACTGTCACTAACAAGAAAAAAACATGATGAAGGGACTTATTCCATAGGTCTCCAATCAGATTATAGTCAGGCCACAAACAAGGTACTGCACACACTGCAAAATTCAGTTTATGCACACAGCTGTGGGAAAAGAAAAACTTAAACGAAGTACTCATTCAACAGGGGATGGGTTTACTCAGAAAAACAGTATACTAATCAAAGAAAAAACTGACTTAAATCAAGGCTATTGTCTGTCTAAAATACACATTTTGCATTATCAACTGGAAGCAATTTTTACACAAATATCACAATTTCAAGAGAGCAAATGAAAGGTTAATTTTCCCACTTTATATGCTTAAAATGTAAGAATAACATGTACTTTCATCATTAACCCTACTCTCAAGTGATGAGTTTAAAATGTTAGTTTGCCTTGAAATACATCAAAAATTAAGATGCAAGTTGTTAAGTGCCATCAAGTTGGTTCTGACTCACAGTGACCCTATATAAGGTTTCCTAGGAGTGGCTGGTGAGTTTGAACCTCATAGTTAACAGTCTAGTGCTTATCCTACAGCACCACACCAGATATGTGATGTGATAAAGTAAGTTCACTAAAACGTTAATGTGAAAATCTTAAAGAGTATTGAGTATTCTTTCCACTATGCTAGGTGATAGTTTTCATATACTGGAGGAGAAGTGAAATTTTCTTACCGGACTACTCTACATAGAAACAGTATCCTTGTTACAATGTGAAACCATACTTGAAAATACGGTAGAAATTCATGTGACAGAATCACATTGCTAGGTAAAGGCTACCTTCCTTATAACCTGAGATCACTTATACTGACTTTTTAGAGACTTAGTCTTATTTGTGGCTGAATTAAAACACTAAGTGAATCATATCATGAGGCTGCTGTTGTTATGTGCAGTCAAATCAGTTCCAACATACAGTGACCCTGAATAAGGCTTCCAAGGAGGAGCTGGTAGGTTTGTGCCACTGAACTTTCAGTTAGCAATTCAGTGCTTATCCTACACCAGGACTCCATCACAAGGTTAGTGATATGATAAAAGGCAAAAAATATAAATGGTTAACAGAACATTAATTTTTACCCAGATTAAAAAGCTGCAACTAGACTGTTAAATCTTAGAATGTGCTGTGTATGAGGGAAAACTGCCACATGAACTTTAACCCATTTTAATTTTTAATTTTCAGAGTCATGTTTTAATAGGTAACTCAAGTACAAGTAAAAAGCATTTCCTTCTAAATAAACAACAAATCAGTATGCGTAATGTACACAATACAGGGATTTCAGAGTAGCTGTAAATCAAATCACAAAGCTACCTTAAGCTTAAGAAGTCAATTCCTCCAAAGGTAAATTTTGTTGGAAAATAAGCTGAAATATAAAATTTCAGCTGATAATCACTGTCTCCAGTTACCCACTTGGAGGTTAAAACATTTAAAATACTGCAATGTCTGATATGCCAAATTAACTTTTAGAAACGTCCACCACCAACAATCAAAATCCATTCTTCCTTGTAACTACCTCGTGCAAATGAGAAACTGGGTATGCACTCATGGGGGAAAAAATGGCAACACAAATTCCAAAGCAAACACTGTGAAGAAATGCTTTAATAATATCTCAATACAAAGAAATGGTCAGAGCATACACCTCAGAGCACTTAATTTTGTTGGTCTTTTCTATTTGCCAGTACACAATATTTTCTATTGACAAATATCTGTCCCCTCCCCCTTTATATTTTGCATCACAAGTACACTGATTGCATCTGAGAAAATTACTCTTAGTTCGATTAAGAGATCTTGATGTTAAAAAGAAAACAACACTTTTTCCAGATACATTATTCCAAAAGATCCATTGTTGTGTCTCTTTTGCTTTCCAAAACTTAAAAATGTTTTTGAAATACCCACTTGAAAAAAAGAAATCTGTTCACTTAAGCAATTCTGTAAAATCATTGCTATTAATCACTTACATTTTTTAGTTTATACAGTACATTCTTGAAATTTTCTACTCCAATTATCTACTTCATTTTACCTTTGAAGCATAATTTTGTTTATTCAAGAATAAACTGTTACACTTTAATATGCTTTTCTTTGGCACACAAACACTTAATAATCCTGCTCTATTAATGCCAAATAGGTTCTAACGGGGAAGAGAATTTTAGTAGTTCATATTTTTAACTAGCTGTTTTCCTATCATCACAGAAAACACGTGTATTGTTGTTGTGAAGCACCGTCAAGTCGGTCCTGACTCATAGTGACCCTGTATAGGGTTTCCGAGGTACAGCTGGTGAACTTGAACCACCAACATTGTGGTTCTCAGTCCAGTGCTTATCCTACAGCATCACACCAGGAGTTCAAACACCTAATACTGTTGTTGCAAAGTGCCGTCAAGTCAGTTCTGACTCACAGTGACCCTGTATAGAATGTCTGAGGTGCAGTTGGTGAAACTGAACCGCCAACTTCGCGATTCAAACCAATTTTGCAGTCCAGCGAATTCACCTGCAGTGCCAAACCAGGACTCCAAACACACAACATTTTTGTTGTTGTTAAGTGCCATCAAGTCAGTTCTGACCCATAGCAACCCTGGTTTCCAAGGAGCAGCTGGTGAGCTTGAACTGCCGAACTTGCAGTTCAAACGACTCTGCAGTCCAGCGCATTAACCCGCAGTGCAACACCAAGACTCCACAAGCACAAAAAAGACTAAATTTCCTAGGAGATGACAGAAAAATGAGGAGGGAAGTTGGGACGACGGAGATAGCATTGCTTGTTCCCCTATACCTGGAGTCCGGAACTCTGGAAGCGTCCTGATTACAAGTTGGGCTGCTAACCTCAGAGTCAGCAGGTTTGCAACTACCAGCCATTTCGCAGGAGAAAGATGAAGCTTTCTACTTCCATAAAGATTTATAGCATCGGAAACCTTACGCAGGGTCACAATGAATCAGAACGGACTCCACGGCACACCACTACCACTGCCACACAAAAGCACCAACAACATATAGGTTTCCACTTTGGTTCTTTCTAAAATATTCCTATTATTCCTACCTTCCCCATTGCATTTTATAGTTAACAAAACATTTCCAGATCTACTGCTTCACCTAGAAAATGCAAATTCCACAGGTAAAATTAAGTCTAATCTCTCTTACTAAGGTTTGTGTTTTGTGGGTTGTTTTGTTTTGTTTGGAGAGGGACTATTTGTACTAAAATTTGATAAACATCCAAAAGCTCCCCAGTTCATGCCCACCAGCAGTGAAAGATGAGGCTTTCTGCTCCCTCAAAGATTTAAAGCCTTGGAAACAATATACAAGGTCACTATGAGTCAGAACTGACTGGACAGCACTTAACAACAGGAGTACTGGTATGGCACTGCAGGATAAGCACTGGACAGCTAACTACAAGGTCAGAAGTCCAAACCCACCAGCCGGTCCTTGGAAATCCTATACAGGGTTGCTATGAGTCACAACCGACTTGACAGCACATAACAACAGCATAGAATCTGAAGAACCCTGGTAGGGTAACTCAGCAGAAAGATGAGGTTGTCTGATTCCGCAAAAATTTATAGTCTTGAAAACCCTATAGCGTCTGTATGAGTCAGAATCAACTACAGCAGTGGGTTTGGGGTACGATAACAGTTAAGCACTCAGCTGTTAACCAAAATATTGCTGGTTTGAATCCATCCAGCAGCTCCTAGGGAGAAAGACCTAACGATTTGCTCCCATAAAGATTGTTGCTGTTGTTAAGTACCATTTAGTCAGGTCCAACTCATAGAGATCCTGTATAGGGTACAGTCTAGAAAACCCTATGGGATAGTCCTACTCTGTCACATAAACCAGAGAAAAGATTTAAGTTGTCAAGGACTTCATTCTTCTTAGATCAACTATCAACACTCACGGAAGCAGAAGTCAAGAGATCAGACAGCATATTGCATTAGACAAATCTGTTGCACAAGACGTTTTTAAAGTGTTGAAGAGCAAAGATGTCAGCTTCAAGACTAAGGTGCACCTGATCCAAGCCATGGTATTTTCAATAACCTCATATGCATGCAAAAGCTTGACAATGAATAAGGAAGACCGTAGATGAATTGATGCTTTTGAGTTATGGTGCTGGAGGAGAATATTGAAAGTACCATGGGCTGCCAAAGAACCAAAAGATGTGTTATGGAAGAAGTGCAGCCAGAGTGCTCCTGGAAGGCCAAGATGGCCAAACTTCGTCTCTCATACTTCAGACATATTGTCAGGAGTGACGAGTCGCTGGAGAAGGACATCATGTTTGATGTCAGAGAAAAAGAGGAAGACCCCCAACGAGATGGATTGGCCAAGTGGCAGCATCGATGGACTCAAGCATGGCAATGGTAGTGAGGGTGGCCCAGGATCAGGCAGTGTTTCATTCTGCTGTGCACAGGTTTCAACAATAGTCGATGGGGTTGAGGGTGAGGCATACATGCTAGATATCCTTCAATGTACAAACATTTCCACAGACTGAGGAACTGTTTTCAATGTGCAACTTTCAAAAATCTCACTGGCTGTTAACAGACAAAATTAAGCAATCCCAGATTGTATTTTAAATATAAATCATAAAGTACTTTTTACAGTATACTCTGATTTTTCCAGGAATGCAACTATAAATTGAGAGATACTCTATTTTCATATTTATTTCAGAAAATAATGCTAACAGCAACCCCGCTTGTGTCATCTGAGTCAACCAGTATGACAAACTTATACTAGGCAAAATTTTTGCAAAAATCACACACTGCATGTAAGTAAAGGAGTAAGCCTCTGGCATCTTCATTGCGTCTTTTGATATAATCATACATATTTACATACTGAAATGCAAACAGCTAGTTCTATGATGCTTATTTTGATAACAAGGATTTATTCCAACAGGACTGCTATATTAGGAGCAAGTTGAGCATGATGAGAATTCCACTTCCATCTGGAGACTGTGCCTACAAGAAACACTGTTGTTAGGTGCCCTGGAGTGAGTTCTAACTAAAGGCAACCCTGAATCGGGTTTCTGAGGCTTCAAATCTTTGCAGGAGCAGAGAGCCTCATCTTCCCCGAGGAGCAGTTTGTGGGCTAAAGTTGTGGATGTTGGGGGTCCACAGTCCTGTGGTTACTGTATGGAACCACTGCATACCCCGCAAAAAACACTGTTGTTGTCATTGTTGTTAAGTGCCATCGAATAGGTTCTGACCCAAAGAGACCCTGTATAGGGTTTCCGAAGAATAGCTGGGTGAGCTTTAATCACCGACTTACAGTGTAGACTTTTCAGTCCAGTGCATTAACCCACAGCACTACACCAGGACTCCACAAGAAACACTAGATGAACACAAACAGCACCTATCTGAACAGTCATGTAGGAATACACTAAACACACACGGCATGCATATTCAGTGGACTATGAGTTACACATATTACATTATCTAGTGTTAGAACTCTTGGTCTAATTTCTGGTAACTTTCCTCCTTCCACTACTTCACAGAAACTCACAAGCTGCAACTTTTTCCAAGGCTTACTTCCACAAGCAAACCTTTTCAGGGAAAAATATTTATTACAGTATTTACGTATTTCTTCACCATCAAAAATGTAAAACTGCTACCATTTCCAACTGCTGTTGTTGTTGTTAGGTGCCATCGAATCAGTACCAACTCATAGCGACCCAATGCACAACAGAAAGAAGCACTGCCTGATCCTGAGCCAATCTCACAATTGTTGCCACAATTGAGTCCACTGATGCTGCCACTCTGCCAATCCATCTCACTAGGGTCTTCCTCTTTTTCTCTTTTCTCCATTGATAAGAATGTTGTTTATTGGTCCAGTGATGAGGATTTTTGTTTTCTTTACATTGAGATGCAATCCATACCAAAGGTTGTTGTGCTCTTTGATCTCCATCAGTAAATATTTTAAGACCTCTTCACTTTCAGCAAGCAAGGTTGTATCATCTGCATACCACAGGTTGTTAACAAGTCTTCCTCCAATCCTGATGCAATCTTCTGATCCAACAACTGCCTCTTGGTCCATGTATAGATTCCTCATGAGCACAATTAAATGTTCAGGAATGCTCATACTTCACAATGTTGTCCATAGCTTGTCATGATTCACACAATCAAAACCTTTGCGTAGTCAATAAAGCACAAGTAAACATCTTTCTGGTATTCTCTGCTTCTAGCCAAGATCCATCAGACATCAGCAATGATATACCTCATTCAACGGCCTCTTCTGAATCCAGCTTGAAACTCTGGAAGTTCTCTGTCAATGTATGCTTGCAACCGTTTCTGTATTACCTTGAGCAAACTTTACTCACATGAGATATCAAAGAGACTACCCAATGATTTCTGCATTCCGTTGGGTCACCTCTTAGAATGGGCACAAATACAGATCTCTCCCAATCACTCGGCCAGATAGTTGTCTTCCAAATTTCTTGGCAGAGATGAGTACCTCCAGTGCTGCCGGACATTCTTAAAAGATTTCAATTTTTATTCCAATTCCTGGAGCCTTGTTCTTTGCCAATTCCTTCAATGTACCTTGGACTTCTTCTTTGGCTCTTGAAAAGGTTGAACCAACCATTTGATCAAATGAATCAACCATTTCCTTTTGGTACAGTGACTCTGTGTATTCCACCCATCTTCTTTTGATGCTTTCTGTATCATTCAGTAATTTGCCCAGAGAATCTTTCAATAAAGAAAATCGAGGCTTGAATTTTTTCCTTCAGTTCCCCCAGCTTGAGAAATGCTGACCATGTTCTTCCTTTTTGGTTTTCTGACTCCAGATCTTTTCACAATTTGTTGTAATATTTCACTTTATCTTCTCAAACTGACCTTTGAATTTTCTGTTCAGCTCTTGTACCTCTTTTCTTCCATTTGCTTTACATCTCTACGCAGTGTCTCTTCCATTTTGACCTTTTTCTTCTTTCTTTCTTAATGACTTTTTGCTTCTTTCCTGTATGCTGTTCTTGATGTCATCCCAAAACTATTCTGGTCTTCGGTCTTTAGTGTTTAATTGTATCAAACCTGTTCTTCAGATGATCCCTAAATTCAAGTGAGATATATTCAAGGTCCCAATGTATATAAATATATATACATATTTTGGCTCTCATGGGCTTGTTTTCATTTTCTTCAACTTTAGTTTGAATTTGCATATGAGCAATTGATGGTCAATTCCACAATCTGCCACTGGTCTTGTTTTGACTGATGATATGGAGCTTTTCCATCATCTGTCCACAGATGTAGTCAATTTGGTTTCTGTGTATTCCATCTGGTGAGGTCTATGTGTATAATTGTCTCTTATGCTGTGTAAAGAAGGTATTTGAAATGAATAAATCACTGATTTTACAGAATTCTATCATGCAAACTCCAGCATCATTTCTATCACCAAGGCCATTTTTTCCAACTACTGATCCTCCTTCTATGTTCCCAGTCTTTGCATTCGAATCATCAGTAATGATCGATATATCTTGATGGCATTCTTGATCAATTTCATATTGAAAACACTGGAAGAATTCTTCTGTTTCATCCTCACTGGTTGAATGGTTGGTGCGAAAATCTGAATAACGGTATTATCTGGTCTTCCCTGTAGGTGCATGGATATTATCCTATCATAGACAGCACTGTACCTCATGACTGATATGGATATGTTCTTTTGACAATGAATGCAACACCATTCCTCTTCAATTTGTCATTCCTGGCATAGTAAACCATGTGATTGTCAGATTCAAAATGGCCAATTCCAGCCCATTTCAGCTCACTAATGCCTAAGATATCCATGTTTATGTATTCCATTTCATTTTTGACAATTTCCAATTTTCCTAGATTCATACTTCATACTTCCGTGCTCCAATTGTTAATGGATGTTTATAAGCTGTTTCTCTTCAGTTTGAGAAGTGCCCCATCAGCAAATGAAGGTCCCACAGGCTTTACTCCATTCATGTCATCACGTTCAGCTCTACTTTGAGGAGGCAACTCTTCCCCAGTCGCATTTTGAGTGCTTTCCAACCTGAGGGGCTCATTTTCCATCACTACATCTAACAGTGTTTCTGCATCTGGAAGGTCATCTGCAAACTGTCCACCATGGGTGACTCTGCTGGTATTTAAAATACTGGTTGCATAGCTTCCAAAATCACAGCTACTCACAAGCCACCACAGTACGACACACTGACAGACGAGTGGTAGACCATTTCCAAAAGGCTCCTTTTTAAAAAAGTGTTATTAATAAAGTTCTGAGTTTTATGATCTTTATCCATTTTCCTACAAGTCCTGTGGCTTTCAATTGTGCAATTTTGTAGTGATTTTAAAAATGCACATGTGCCACTACAGCAGACTGCATTTCTCATGGATTATATTAGACTAAGCAGTGTGCCGATGTTTTAAACCAGACTATAGGTGGTTCCAAACACTTATTTTGGTAAGTCAAATTTATCCTACATTTCTTTTATGGATCATGCTGTTGGGAATTTTCTATTTGCTCCATCTGCTTATTTTCTCCTTTACTTATGTTAATTAAGTATTTTAAAATAATTTCATTTTATCTCCTTCAATGCTATTTTATACCTGCTTTATACACACACACACACAAACACACATATGTAGGGTAAATCTAAAAGTACTGCAGTTGCACTGTTGGGTTAATGCACTGGATTGCAAGGTCAGTTTGAACTGCAAGGTCAGCAGTTCAAGCTCACCAGCCGCTCCTCAGAAACCCTATACAGGGTCACTATGGGTCAGAACCAACTCAATGGCACTTAACAACAACTCCTTCAATGCTTTTTTATACCTACTTTAGACACATACACAAATACATGGAAGGTAAACCAAAAAGTATTGCTACTAGGGTTCCAGTTCATACATTAATGGATTTATAGCAAACAAAATGTGTTTAAACATGAGCTCTGTTGATGGCTGCAGACAAGTTCTCTCGGTAATACACTTGTCTCAGTCTCATTAGGAAAACTTGCACACACACAAAAAAAAGGCACCATGGAAAAAAACAATTTTGAGGTTAAGGTTAATGTGAGATTTTTAACCAAACTAAAGTGAACAGCTTCCTAAATCATTGACGCTTTGCAACAACTTTACAGGAATGCTGTCCCACATAAAAGAGGGTTTTAGACAAGTAAGTAGATAGGAAGCATTTTTAGGAGTCGGTGGTAATGTTGTACGATAAGCACTGGAAAGCTAACCATAGGTTGGGAGTTCAAACCTACCACATACTCCTTGGAAATTCTATTCAGGGTTGGTATGAGTCGAAACCAACTCAATGGCACTTAACAACAAGCATTTTTAAGAAAAATCAGGAAGACCTTAAAAATGAATTCAAGACAGAGTGGTTATGGTTACGGCAACTGATTTGGGGGATTTCAAATGGATAATCTTGATAGATTTTCTCAAAGGACACAGGATAATCATGGAAGTTACTGAGAAGAAGTTTTAAGAAAATTGAAAAGTACACTGGTGAGAAAGAGGCCAGGACAGTGGCTACCAAGAAATATTTTGTCATCAAGACAATGCATCTGCTCATTCTTCAGTAGTAGCAGACCATCCTACGAGCATCTTATTGGGAACCTTACACTATCCTACACTCCTGATCTTGCCCCTGCAGATTTTTTTTTTTTTTTCAAAACTCAAAGACTATTTCAAAAGAACATAATTTCAGTCCCTTGAAGATGCCTTAACTGCAGATTTGATGTGCAAACTGAAGAGTGCAGAAGTCTTCAGAGAAAGGATTATAGATGGAAACACCACCTTAAGAAATGTACATATAAATCTAGATAATTAACAAACAATAACTTCATATTTTGCTATTTTTACTTAATAAAGGTTTCCATGATTTTGTAACAATACTCTCATTTGTGTGTGTGTGTGTCTATTTTCTTTTTTTACTTACTATCATTTGTGTGTGCATATGAGTATTTTTGTCAGTATCCTAGGATTCTGGGATACAGATGAGGCACTGTAGGATAAGCACTAGACTGCCAACCGCAATGCTAGCAGATCAAACCAACCAGTCGCTCCTTGGAAACCCTACACAGAGTCTCTAGAGTCAGAACCGACTCAACGACACTTAACATCAATATACATCTTGAATTAACTAGATTATGTTGAAATAATATCATATGTTATTACAAGAATCTTAACAGGAGTCTCTGAGTGGTACAGACAATTAACAAGCTTGGCTGCCAATCAAAAGATTATACATTAAAATCCACCCAGAGAAATGTGGTAAGAACCACCTGGAAATCTAAGTTTGAAAACCCAGCCATTAAAAACCATAGGAAGCTGCCAGGAGTCAAAATCAACTCAACTACAACTGACTTCTTTTGGTTTAAGAACCTTACAACAGTATACTCACAGTATCTCCCTCCTATCGATCTTGTCTTGGAGTCCTAGCGTGATGCTGTGGGTTGATGCGCTGGACTGCATGGTAGGTTTGAACTGCAAGGTCGGAGGTTCAAGCTCACCAGCAGGTCATCGGAACCAACTCAACAGCATTTAACTATCTATCTATCCTATCTTACATATAATACAGCTACTTTTACTTGTGGACTCCTGGTGTAGGGCGGTAGGATCAGCACTGGATTGCAAACCACAGGTTGGCAGTTTAAACCTACCAGCTGCTCCCAGGCAACCCTAAACAGAGTTGCTATGAGTTGGAACTGACTTGACGGCACTTAACAGCACTTACTTTTAGTTTTTTTAAATAACTAAAAATAAGAAAACAATGAATTCTATTTTACCGTCATCTATTTCATTTCTGACACACTCCATTCGTGTAAATCTAAGTCTTAGTCTGATAAGCAATTTGTTCTGCCTGAAGAACTTTCAATGTTTTTTTCAAGTAAATCTGCTGACAGTGAATTCATTCTACCTCTGAGTGTATTTATTTCTCCTTCACTTTTGAATGATATTTTCAATGGTCATACATTTCTGGGCTGACAGTTCTTTCGAGATGTCACTGGCATTGTTTTTCTTTGCTTTTCTGTATGTAATGTTTCTCTTTTTTTGACTGCCTTTAACACTTTTTGTCTTTTGTTTCCAACTGCATGATCATGATATGCCTACGTTATCTCTTTGAGCATAAGAGGGAAGAGCAAGATTCTGCTTGGAGTTTTTAAGCGTGGCTCTGTAATTTGACATCTAACATTAATCTTGGAAATCTGGTCTTCAAATATTTTATACTCTTTCATTTCTTCTGGAATTCTAATGTTGTTGTTAAGTGCCATCAAATGGTTCCAACCCACAGCAACCTTGTATAGGGTTTCCAAGAAGTAACTGGTAAGCTTGAAGTGCTGATCTTATGGTTCAAATCGACTTTGCAGTCCAGCATTTTAAACCCACAGTGCCACACCAGGATTCTAAATTCTAACTAAGCATTTGTTAAAAAGTTTACTATCAGCCATTAGATCTTGCATATTCTGTCTTTTTTTGCTTTACTTTTGTGTTTCAATTTGAGTAATTCCTATTGACACATCTACAAGTTCACTGACTCTGTCTTTGGCTGTGTCAAATCTGATAACCCCAAAGGCATGCTAGAGCTCTCATACTATAATTTTCATATGTAACATTCCATTTGATTCTTGTAGTTCCCATCTCTCTGCTAAAATTGTCCAGCTGACTCTGTATGTTGTCTACCTTTTCTGTTAGAGCTTCTAATACATTAATCATTGTTAATGTTGGATCGTCAGTCAGTTTTAACTCATAGTGACCCCAGAGAGGGTTTCCAATGAGCAGCTGTTGAATTTGAACCATCAACCTTCCGCTTATCCTACAGTGCCACACAAGGACTCTAGACTCCATATTAGTCAAGTTAGTTAAGTGACAACTACAACTCAACTGGTTCCAATTCATAGCAACCCTGTATAGTGTTTCCAATGAGAAGCTGATGAATTTGAACTACTCACCTTGCAGTTCAAATCAACCTTGCAGTCCAGTGCATTATCCCACAATGCCACACCAGGACTCTAGCATATTAGTCAGTTATTATAAATTCCCTTTCAAACACCAGCATCTGTCTATTTGAGTCTGGTTTTTAAGTTTGCATTTACTCTAGGAAATGTTTTTCTTTTCCCCTTGACTTGTGTAGGCCTTGCCTTGTAATTTTTTGCTAAAAGTTGAACATGCTGTGTAGGACCGTAGAAACCTAGAGAAATAAGCTCTATGACTGGAAATCGACATGACTTTTCTTTGCTAGGCCTTGTGTACAGGGGTGGTGCTGTAGGATATTGCAGTGGACTGTAATGTTGGTCTGAACAACAAGGTCAGTGGTTCAAACTCACCAGCCACTCATCGGAAACGCGATACAGGATCACTATGAGTCAGAATCAACTTGATGGCACTTTACAACAACAGTCAAGACCTGGGTTGGGTTTTGATTTGTTGTTGCTATAGTTCCTATACAGGGTCACTATCAATTGGAACCGACTCGATGGCACTTAACAACAGCACACATATCCTCGGTATACCACAGGCTTCAAATATCTGCAGAAATAACTTGTGTCTATAATGTAGGATAAGGAGCTCTGGTAGCGTAGTGGTTACGAATCGGGCTGCGAACCTTAAGGCCTGCAGTTCGAAACTACCAGCTGCTCCGCGGGAGAAAAATGAGGCGTTCTGCTCCTGTAAAGATTTACAGCCTCAGAAACCCTGTACAGGGTCGCTATGGGTCGGAACCGACTCGACGGCACTTAGCAACAACAACAACAATAATGTAGGATGGCCTTCTGGTGTGGCACTAGAGGTTAAGAAATGTTGTTCAAACCACAAAGTTGGTGGTTCAAATCCACCAGCTGCTCTTCAGAAATAATGACTCGAAGTCATGTCACAACAACAATATGCTGTGGAATGGCTTTCTGAGCAATGCCTGTCTGCTACTTTGTGCTGTGCTTCAGAGAAGGTCTCTTTGCATAATTACTAATCACTGCCCCCATAGCACTGCTATTGCAAGCTTCCCAGCTTGGTTCCTGGAGGATTTCCCAAGGCCCCACCAGCAGACACTCAGCCTTGTCATTCTAGCTGTGCAGGTGTCATACCTCCCCTCTTTCTACAGGTAGTCTCTCTCCTTAAACTTTGTCAGTGTTTCAGTGTATAATGTCAGCTCTTTAATACGTTCAACAAAACTCCTAAATCTAAAGTTAGCCCTATACATTTTTGTTTTAATGCCGGGAGGAAAGTTTTCAGTTTCTAAGTTCTGGGACTGAAAATGGAAAGTGGTTAGGTCACCTATAAACAACTTCAGGATAATAAAGGAGGTGTCACAAAATATTTGGTATAAAACAGAAGCCTTTTGAGGCCTAACAACGTTGAGAAACACTGATTTAAAGGATCTCTCATAAAACAACTTTCCTTTAACCATGTCACACATGACAGTTAACACTTAGGCCTACATACACTTATTTCAATTTTACTGTTCTTAAGCACCATAATTATAGCAGTAGGGGAAAGGTATGTAGAACAGAAACCTCAATTTTACTTGTATAAACAGAACTGGAGTCATGGTGTGGTGCTACAGGAAAACAATGGAGCACAAGGTAGATTTGAACTGCAAGGCCGGTGGTTCAAATCCACCAGTTGCTATTCGGAAACCCTATATAGGGTCATTAGTGGGAACCGACCAGATGGCACTTAACAACAACAAATAGAACTGGATGCGGAATAAAGAAGATGTAGTTAAACTAATACTAATAAAGAAGTATTAGTTTAACTACATCTTCTCTATTTCAGCCCTAATTTGGTGTTTATTAAGAACCTGACTCCAGTATCAACTTTCTTACTAATTTAATTACAGGGCTTCAAACCTCTTCATTCCGGTTTGACTCCCTATGGATAATTTGATTTCCCACCCCAGATATACTAAATTAGAACTTTAAACATCACTTGGACATCTTGTTAAATTGAAGATTAGAATTTGGTATACCTGGATTGGACATACAAATTCTTAGCAAGGGTGGTACTAGAATGAACTGGTTCAAATAACTGCTTAATAGTACTGTTACAGTCAACCTAGGTATCCTGCTTCTATTTGTGAATAAAATTAAATTCTTATAAATAACTTTCATGCTTTCCTTGATTCCTTAACTGTATTTTACCGTTACTTTCAAATTTTGTTATTTGAGTCGGTTCTGACTTATAAGAATCATGTATAGGGTTTCCAAGGAGCGGCTAGTGAATATGAATCACCAACCTTGCGGTTCAAACCAACCTTGTAGTCCAGTGCATTATCCCATGGTGCCACACCAGGACTTCATAGACTTATTGTCACTCTACAGAAAAAGAGGAATATATATTGTCTCCCAATGGAATATAAATGGTGGTATTTTCCATGAACAAGATTCTAGCCCTAAGGTTCTTACATTACAATCTCTTAATAATAACCCTCTGACTCCTCTTTTCCCTCCCTTAATACGTTCTACTTCCTGTTTTCAAATTAGGAATGTTATTTTCTAAACATGGTCTTAGTTCTCTGAGTGTACTGTGATATCGATAGCTATCATAAGTCAAGTTTCAGATGGTTGGTGGTGGCTAAGTGCCACTGAGTCTATTAAGACTCACAGCTACCCTATATAGGGTTTCCAAGGCTGTGGTGGCTGATACATCCATAGATGCAAACCGCTGACCTTGCCGTTAGCAGCCCAACTCTTAATCCACTATGCTACCAGGGCTCCTGTTGTTCAGTGCTGTTGAGTCGGTTCTGACCCATAGCGACCCTGTATAGGGTTTTCGAGGAGCAGCTGGTGGGCTTGAATCGCCGACCTTGTGGTTCAAACTGACCTTGCAGTTCAAACCGCCCTTGCAGTCCAGCACATTAACCCACAGTGCGACAAATATTGTTTCATATCACATTTTAAATGTTAACTGGATTTTATTCTACATGCCAAATTAAGTCAAACAATAGAACATGTCCCAAAAACACAAATAATTGTAAGTTTATGTCTTTATAGGTAAGTGAATTTCTGGTGGTAAGTATTTCCACATTTCCTTTTTCATTATTATTTAAAATAATAATAATAATAACAGCAAGATCAGTTTCATATTTCCACAGATTCAGAGCGTTGGTAATACACTACCCCACCACCACCACCACCAAAAAAAAAAAAGTGACCACTGGAAATGATTTCGTACTGAGAGCATTTCAAAACCAGAAATCTACCAAGTCCATAAAGGGAGAAAGAAAACAGTACGACAGAAAGAAATACTAGTCCAAGGTTCTTAAGAACTCATAGCGACCCTGTAGAACTGACTGCAACTGCTCCTTAAAGTTTCTTAAAATATACTACAGTGCAAGAGGCTCAAAATAACAGTATAAAGACCGCACATAGAGGAGACAACATCGGCAGATAGAAGCCCTCTTTTTCTGGAGGGAAATGAGGGGGACTCTAAAGGACAAGGAGACAGAAAGTAAGAAATCATTACTTTGAGAACATACCACTGCTTAGTTTTTATTGTTGGTCAGTGACTTACAGTCTGATCCCACTCATGGCGACCCTGTATAGTTTCCAAGGAGTGGATGGTGGGTTTGAACCGCCAAAGTTTTGGATAGCAGTCTAGAACTTATCCTCCAGCGCCACACGAGAGCTCTATCGCCACACTGGGGGTACATTTTTACACACACACACAGACACAAGTAACCGATAAAGGAAATTTCAAGGCAAGAGTGACCGGCCACTGAACACCCTACAATGAGGTTACAATGTAAGGGAAGGCACGCTTCTCACTTGTATTATTAAATCTCAACTATGCTTTTAAGAGCCACTTCATTGAACTTGCCTAAGTCCTACTTCACCCACTTCACAGCCCCTTCAAAAGTAGCAGAGCAGCAGTCAGGCAAAGACAACGAAGAACTAGCTACCCTGCAGAAAGGACTAGTCTCAGGGGAAAACTTGCTTGGGTAAAAGGGAGGGAAGGGAGAGATGACGTGAGTGGTCCCCATTTCCCAGTAAGAGAAACAAAGCTAAGCAAAGAAACGCAAGGCTGTGCGAGACTCGGGAGGGAAGGGCAGCAGCGGATCTAAGAAAACAAGAGTTGCCTGCATTAACTAGCAAGCTCAAAGGGAATCCCGAGGGCGGAGCCCAGAGGGGAGTGAGGGGTGTGAGGGGTAGGGATGTGCTGAGGGGAGTGAAGGCCTGGATGGATGGAAAACCAGAAAACAAGGCAAAAAGAGGAGTGGGACCGAACAATGCAGCGCCCTGGGCGGATGTCACTGGGAGCCTGGGGGTCCGAGGGAAGGAAGCAGCCTAGCAGTCTTGGGGGGAGGGTAAGCTGCCTTCCTTTAGCAGCTGCAGTCAGCGGCGCCAAGACACCAACCCTGAGCCCTCCAAGAATCGTGGCGTGGGAAGTGAAGGCAGAGCACCATGGTACGATGCCCAAAGTCAGCTTTACCTTCGCAGGAGGCTGGAGAGTTTCCAGCCCGAGCTCCTCCCGCCGCCGGCTCTGCGTCCAGAGTGGGATGAGGCGCCCTACGGCCTCCTACCCTTCACCACTTCCCCTTTTCCTAGCTGGGGCTCTAGCTCCGCAGCCGCGGATTCCTGTTGCCGCGGCGGCGCTACCTCCCCGCCCCCTCCGCCTCCTCCCTCTGCCTCTCAGAGGCTCACTCTGGAGGCCGCCATCTTCGCTCAGGCTGAGAGCTACCGCCCTCCAACGCGCCTGCGTTGTCACGGTCCAGGATGTCACGAGACCCAGTCAGCTGATCTCAACTCTTCCGCCTTCTGACCCGCCCGCTTACGTGTTTCCCCGCCCTTCCTTTCCACAGCCAGTTGCTTCCTTTCCTCAAATTCTGTGTTTCCTTTACCCACCCCGATCAGCCTTCTGGCAGTTACGCTTGCGCAGCCTGAAGAGGCTTGCTGTGAAGTCCAGAGTTTACGCCACGCGTTAAGGGGCCGGCCTCTTCCCTGGGCGTGCGTAAAGGAACGATGCCTTCTGCATTTCATCGAGAGCCACGCCCCTCGGCACGCCCTTGAAGTCCCGTTGGATACTGTTTGCTCCGACAATTTGCACAGAAATTGAGGCCTAGTGCAAACTAGTGGAATCCCTGGTGGTGCAGTGATTAAGCACTCAACTGCTTACGGAAAGAATGATGGATGATTTGAACTCGCCAGCCCACCTACAGCTCCGTGGAAAGAAGATATGATATGGCAGTCTCCTTCTATAGATGTTGTTAGGTGCCATCGAGTTGGTACTGACCCATAGCGACCTTATGCACAACAACGAAACACGGCCCGATCCTGGGCCAACCTCACTACTGTTGCCATCCCATCAATGCTGCCATTCCATCTCTTTGTGGGTCTTCCTCTTTTTCTCTGACCCTCCACCTTATCAAACATGATGTCCTTCTCCAATGACTGGTCCCTCCTGACAATATGTCTGAAGTATGAGAGACGAAGTTTGGCCATCCTGGCCTCCAGGGAGCACTCTGGCTGCACTTCTTCCAGAATGGATCTGTTGGTTCTTTTGGCAGCCCATGGCACTTTCAATATTCTCCTCCAACGCCATAACTCAAAAGCATCAATTCTTCTGCGGTCTTCCTTATTCACTGTCCAGCTTTCGCATGAATATGAGATTATTGAAAATACCATGGTTTGGGTCAGGCTCACCTTAGTCCTTAAGCTAACATCTTTTCTCGTCAACACTTTTTAAAAGGTCTTGTGCAGCAGATTTGCCTAATTCAATACATCATTTGATTTCTTGACTGCTGCTGCCTTGAGTGTTGATAGTTGATCCAAGAATAAAGTCTTTGACAACTTCAATTTTTTCTCCATTGATAAGAATGTTGTTTACTGGTCCAGTGGTGAGGATTTTTGTTTTTTTTGCGTTGAGATGTAATCCATACTAAAGGTTGTGCTCTTTGATCTTCATCAGTAAATGTTTTCAGTCCTCTTCACTTTCAGCAAGCAAGGTTGTATCATCTGCATATCACAATTTATTAATGAGTCTTCCTCCAATCCTGATGCCTTTTTTTCTTCATAGAACCCAGCTTCTAGGATTATCTGCTCAGAATACAGGTTGAATAAGTACGGGGAAAGAATACAACCCTGTCGCACACCTTTCTTAATTTAAAACCATTCAGTGT
The DNA here is from genome assembly GCF_000296735.1 of Chrysochloris asiatica. NCBI lineage: Eukaryota > Metazoa > Chordata > Mammalia > Afrosoricida > Chrysochloridae > Chrysochloris > Chrysochloris asiatica. Next base: position 6,421,962 of record NW_006408546.1, on the reverse strand, counting down.
TCCCATGTTCTGTTCAAACAACTGCCTCTTCATCCAGGTACAGATTCCTCATGAGCACAATTAAGTGTTCCGGAATACTCATACTTCGCAATGTTGTCCATAGCTTGTCATGATCCGCACAATCAAAAGCCTTTGCATAGTCAATAAAGCACAGGTAAACATCTTTCTGATATTCTCTGCTTTCAGCCAAGATCCATTGGACATCCGCAATGGTATCCCTCGTTCCACGGCCTCTCCTGCATCTGGATTGAACCTCTGGAAGTTCTCTGTCAATATATGATTGTGGCCATTTTTGTATTACCTATAGCAAAACTTTACTCGCATGGGATGTCAAAGAGATTGTCCTATGACTTCCGCATTCCGTTGGGTCACCTCTCTTTGGAATGGGCATAAAAACGGATCTCTTCCCATCAGTTGGCAAATAATTTTCTTCCAAATTTCTTGGCAGAGATGAGTGAGTGCTTCCTGTGCCACTATCTTGAAAACCCTATGGGTGGTTCTACCCTACCCATGTTGTTGTAAAGTGCCATCCAGTCGGTTCCAATCCATAGTGACCCTTTATAGGGTTTCTGAGGAGTGGCTGGTGAGCTTGAACTGGTGACCTTGCGACCTTGTGGTTCAAACCTACTTTGCAGTCATGCGCATTAACCCACAGTGACTCACCAGGACTCCACCCTACCCTGTGTTGTTGTTGTTGTTAAGTGCCATCAACTCAATTCCAACCCATAACAACCTTTTATAGGTTTTCCAAGGAGCAGTTGGTGAGCTTGAACAACCAACCTTGCAGTTCAAACGACTTTGCAGTATGACGCATTAGCCCACAGCACCACACCTGGATCCTATAAATTGGAATTGGCAACATGGAAATGGGTGTTTTTGTTTGGCCGTGGTAGTGGACTTGATGTTTGAACTCAAGCAACCTAATGCCAGAACCTAAGCCTTCTATACTGTCACTTTGAATCTACATGGAAGTTGCTGGGCAGAAAGACAGGATATCAAAACGTGAGGATATTGAGATTAGAACCAGGGTTCACCTAAGAGTGATGTGGGCAAAGGCTTAATTTCAGAAGATCAGTCTGTATTCTCATGACAGAGTTAAAAAATAAGTGAGTGTACTGCAAACTTTTAAAAGATAGATGCTATAGGTTGACTTGCATGGATACATTCTTTTATGAGGGACAAAGGGCTCTGATAACCAGCATTTAACACTCTGCAGAGCAATCCTGAAATTGGGGTTTCTTGGGAGTACCTTCAATGATTATTAACTTGTTTTGGAAATGGTGGTTGCTAAAAAGAGGTAGACAATGATTCTTACTGATTCAGCTTCTTGACTCTGCTGACCTTTTGCTGTGTTGTTGGTGAGGGGGCCTGTAGAAAAAGACTTGCAGTTATCTTTATAGTAGACATAACTGTACTGCAACAATAAGATAAGGTGCAAGTTAGGGGAGATACCAGGAATAGCTGTGTGGGGGAAGACAGGGCCCGAAATTGTGTAGGAAGAGAGAAGACAAAACAGAAGGACTTAGTAAGTTAAGGGGCATTTTTTGTTCATACCATAGAAACAGAAACCATCAATGACATTTCCAGGATACAAAGTCTTCCAATAATTCTAGAAGATACAGCTGTGGAGTATATTGTTTCTACATTCCTAGAGGACCTTGCAAAATATAACTTTGTTTGTAAATGATCCAAGATTCAGTCCCAGGATTTTAAAAATCAAGACTAAATACTAAGTCTCAATTTTGTGTCCATTTGAGACAGATAAAATAGATTCTTAGCACAGGAAGACCCTTAGATATCATGAACTGTCCCCCTTCCCATTAGTGGAAAATTCCCTTCCTCTCAAGACTTTTTTTTTTTTTTTTTTCATGGCTTTTTTAGAAACTTCTTTGTCTGTATCCAGTGAACCCTGATGGTTACCACTTGATCTTCAAACCACATCTACAATTCAAACATGCCAGCTACTCCTCAAGAGACAGATTAGACCACCTACCCCTGGAAAGATTTATAGTCTTGGAAACCCTATATAGGGTTGGTTACTATAAGACAAAATCCACTCTGACAATGGGATTGGTTTTGGTTAGTTACCTTGTATTGAGCCCAAATGCTTTTTCGTTTGGAGCGCTGATGTCACCGTAGGGTAAGCACTGGACTACTAACCACAAAGTCCACATTTTAAACCCACCAGCCACTTCAAGGGAAAAGATCAGGTTTTCTGCTCCTGTAAAGGTTTACAGCCTGGGAAATCCATACAGGGAAGCTATGAGTAGGAATTAACTCAATGGAAGTGAATTTAGTCTGGGGTTTGGCCCTCTCTTTTATGAGCAGTTCACACACACACACACACACACACACACACACACAGTTTTCCTCTTCTATGTGAAATCTCTTTAAGTATTTGCCTATACCTGGCAAACTGATTGGAACAGATCCATATTTATGCACATTCCAAAGAGAAGTGACCAAAAGGAATGCAGAAATCATTGTACAATATCATTAATTTCACATTCAAGTAAAATTCATTGTAGATAATTACAAAATGACTACAACAGTGTATTGATCAGGATTGCCAGAGGTTCAAACCAGATTCAGATGAGGATGTGGAACAAGGGATATCATTGCTAATGTCAGACGGATCTTAGCTGAAAGTAGAGAATACTAGAAAGATGTTTACATGACTATAAATCATGACAAACATTGCAGAGAATGAGTATTCTGGAATACTTAATTGTGCTTATGAAGAACCTGTACATAAACCAGGAGACAGTCCTTCAAACAGAACAAGGGCCACTGAATGGTTACAATCAGGAAAGGTGTGTGCCAGGGTTGTATTCTTTCACCATACTTATTCAGTCTATATGCTGAGCATGTAATCCAACAAGCTGGATTATATGAAGAAAAACATAGCTTCAGGATTGGAGGAAAGCGCATTAACAACCTGCAATATGCAAATGATACAACCTTACTTGCTGAAACCAAAGAGAACTTAAAATAATTACTGACACAGATCAAAGACCATGGCCTCTGTAATCCAATGTAAAGAAAACAAAAATCCTTACAACTGAACCTATAAATAACATCATGATAAATGGAAAAAAGATAGAAGCTGTCAAAGACTTCAGTTTGCTTGGATCCTCTATTAACTCTCATGGAAACAGAAGTCAAGAAATCAAATGACATATTGTGTTAGGCAAATCTGCTACACAAGACCTTTTTGAAGTGGTCAAGAACAAAGATGTCAGTTTAAGGACTAAGGCGTGTCTGACCCAACCCATGGTATTTTCAATCGCCTCATATGCATATGAAAGTTGGAAAATGAATAAGAAAGACCAAAGAAGAATTGGTACATTTGAGTTATGATGATGGAGAAGAATATTAAAAGTTCCAAGGATTGCCAGAAGGACAAACAAATCTGTGGTGGAAGAAGTACAACCAGAATACACCTTGGAAGCCAGGATTGTGAATCTTCATTTCTCTTACTTTGGACATATTATCAGGAGGGACCAGTCCCTGGTGAAGGCATCATGCTTGGTAAAGTGGTGGGTCAGCGAGATGGATTGGCATAGTGGCAGCAGTAATGGGCTCAAGTATAACAATGATTCTGAGGAGGGTGAAAGACTGGGCAGTGTTTTGTTCTTTTGTACATAAGGTCTTGCTATGAGTAACAGTAACAAAAATTTGCCTATAAGGCTAATCATCCCACTGCCTCTTTCCTTCTTATCCCTCTAGTAACTGCAGTCCCAGCATCTCATCCTCAGAAGCCATATTCTTTGTGCTTTCAACTGTTGCTCACATGATACGGTTCCAAGCCTTTTCAATCCCTTGGTTGCTATTACTGGATTTGCAAAAAATTTTTAATAACTATCTTAAAATTCTAGAATTAAATTCAAGGATCAGAGGGGTAGCAGAACTTGTCTCCATTTTGCTGACTTTTAAATCAGTTTGTTCCCACTCCTTATGAGTTGAGCTTGACAAGGTGGGATCTTCAAACACGTTTTATTTAATACCTTTCTTTATTCCAGAAGCTGAAGCCAATGGAAGGAATGATGAAGTAGAAGAGCTAAACAGGAAATTTAATACGGCAGCTTGAAAAGAAAAGTCAAGTATTATAATGAAATGTGTAAAGACCTAGTTATAAAATCAAAAGGGAAAAACATACCCAGCATTTCTCAACCTGAAAGAATGGAAGAAATCATTCAAACCTCAGGCTGCGATGTCAAAGGATTCTATGGGCAAAATATTGAGTGATGCTGGAAGCATCAAAAGGAAATGGAAAGAATACACAAAGTCACTGTATCAAAAAGAATTAGCCAATGTTCAATTATCTCAAGAGGTACTCTATGATCAAGAACCAATGATCTTGAAGGAAGAAGTCCAAACTGCACTGAAGGCATTGGCAAAAACCAAGACTCCTGAAACTGACAGACTACAGATTGAAGTGTTTCAGCAAACTAATGCAGCACTGGAGGTGGTAACTCATTTATGCCATTAAATTTAGAAGAAAGTTACCTTGCCAACTGATTGAAAGTGGTCCATATTGTGCCCATTCCAAAGAAAGGTGACAGAACAGAATGCAGAAATCATCAAACAATAATATTATTAGTAGCACATGCAAGTAAAATTTTGTTGACGATAATTCCAAAACGGCTTCAACAGTAAGTACATCAATAGGGAACTCCCAGAAACTCAAGCTAAATTCAGAAGAGAATGTGGAACTAAGAGTATCATTGCTGACATCAGGTGGATCTTGGCTGAGCAGAGAATACCAGAAAGATGTTTACTTGTGCTTTAATAACTATGTAAAGCCATCTGACTTTGTGGAACATTTCAAACTATGGATAACATTGCAAAGAATGGATATTTCAGAACACTTAACTGTGCTCATGAGAAACCAGTACCTAGACTAAAGAGGCAGTCTTTCAAACAGAACAAGGACATATTGAATGGGTTAAAAATCACAAACTGCATGAAGTACCCTACTTACCTCAGTTATATATTTAAATGCACAAGAACATTAATGCTATATTTGAGAATTTGAATCAGAATCAATTCAAGGTTAACTATTTGTTTTAGACTGTTATACGATGGTGAAAATCCTGAAAAGTAACAGGTAATTTGAATACATTGAAATAGAAATGAATAATTTTCACATACCAAGGTTTAAAAAAAGAAGCTCTGGTAGTGTAGTGGTTCCAGATCATCTGCTAATCTCAAGGTCAGCAGTTCGAAACTACCAGCTGTTCCACGGGAGAAAAGTGAGGCTTTCTGCTCCTGTAAAGATTTACAGCCTCAGAAACCCTGTACAGGGTCACTATGAGTCGGAACCGACTCCATAGCACATAACAACTATGAAGTTAAAACAAACAAACAAACAAAGCCAGCTACATTGTAATAGACTGAAAAAAAATTAAATTAAATAGGATCTTAAAAAGTAGATGCTTACCAGAAACATGCTTTGTATGGTTCTATAAACTAGGTGGACCTGTATTTGCTCATCACCTGGCCATGTCCCTCAACTGTTGTTGTTGTTAAGTTCTGTCAAGTCAATTCCAACTCATAGAGACCCTGTATAGGTTTTCCAAGGAGTGGCTGGTAGATGTGAACCTCCAACTTTGTTATTCAAACCAACCTAGTTCA
>NW_006408546.1:6405009-6416225 GCF_000296735.1 Chrysochloris asiatica | reverse complement strand
GCCCTTGAGTCAGTTCCGACCCAGAGCAACCCTGTACAGGGTTTCTGAGGCTGTAAATCTTTACAGGAGCAGAAAGCCTCATCTTTCTACTGTAGAGCGGCTGGTAGTTTCGAACTGCTGACCTTAAGGTTCGCAGCCCGATTCATAACTGCTATGCTACCAGAGTGTGTGTGTGTGTGTATATATAAAGAGAGAGAGAGAGAAAGTCCTGGTGTGGCACTGTGGGTTAATGTGCCAGACTGCAAATCCATTTGAATTGCAAGGTCAGCAGTTCAAGCTCACCAGCTGCTCCTCAGAAACCCTATAGAGGGTTGCTATGGGTCGGAATCGACTCGACTTCACTTAACAACAACATATATGTATATATATATAGTACCTCAATGTAAAGAAAACAAAACTCCTCACCAAAGGACCAGTAAAGAGCAACATGATAAATGGAAGTTATCAAAAACTTCAAATGGTTTGGATCCACAATCAATGCTCATGGAAGCAGCTGTCAAGAAATTAAATGTTTATTGCATTAGGCAAATCTGCTGCAGAAGACCTTTTTTAAAAGTGTTCAAGAGCAATAAGATGTCAGTATGAGGACTAAGGTGCACCTGACTCAAGCCATGGTATTTTCAATAGCCTCATATGCATATGAAAGTTGGACAATGAGTAAGGAAGACCCTTAGAACAATTGATGCTTTTGAATTATGATATTGACAAAGAATATTGAAAATACCATTGACTGCCAGAAGAATAAACAAATGTTGTTGCAGACCGTGTGTAGACTATACAGGCCGCAGGCTCTGAGGAACAAATGAGGCCACTGACAGTCAATAGCAAATTGTTTTTCATCTTAGTGTTCAGTTATATTTATTTAATTCCAAACATGAGCCCTTAATGTCCACAGATAAATGTGATATTTTCCTAAAAGCCCAGACTGTAAAAGTTGCAAGGTCAAGCCTTTCTCCAAAGGATTAACTAAAAATATCTTAGCTACTTCTCGGTTCTTTGTTCTGTAGACAAAGAACCCATCCTCCCTAATCCATTTTCCAGGTGCAGCCCATTCATCTGGGCTTCTCGGGTCCTCCTGCAGACCTGGCTCAGGAAGCCGAAACAGCAGGACTCCGCCCAAGCCTTTTGTCCTTCCTTCTCACCTTGCCCCAACTTAGCTCAGGGACTATAGATAAGTTAATTGAGCCTGAGAAACCAAGTTGTGGGCCTGGGATTCGAACCAGCGAAGTACGATGTAAAGTTACCTGAATGACTGGAAAATTACTGATGCTAGCTGTATCCTGTTTTAGTCCCTCCCAGCTTAGTGTGAAGCTCCTCCCCTAAATAAAACAGAGGCCCAGGCCTGCCCAGGTGTGCATTACAAGTTGGAGGGCATGCAGTAAAGATTGCAGGGCAGTGAGTTGCTGCCTGCAGAGGCCACGATGCCTGTACTCCCAAGTCTGCCCACTAGTGATGTATCCACCCTGGCTTTGGGGTGCCTCTTTATCCCCCTCCTTCTTTCTGTCTGTGTATTCTTTTGCTATCCCTGTCGTCGCTGGATATGCCTTCCTCGTGGACCAAACACTCGTGAACCAAGTTCCTATGTCGAGGACAGTCCCCCACAAAATGTGTGTTGGAAGAAGTACAACGAGGATGCTCTTAGAAGCCAGGATAAAAAGACTTCATCTCTTATGCGTTGGACATATTATCAGGAGGGATCAGTCCCTGGAGAAGGACATCATGCTTGGAAAAGTAGAGGATCATCAAAAAAGTGGAAGATGCCGACAAGATAGATGGACACAGTAGCAGCAATAACAGACTCAAATATGACAATTGTGAAGAAGGCACAGGACTGGGCAGCGTTTTGTTTTGTTGTGTGTCGTGTTGCTAAAAGTTGGAACCAATTTGATGGCACTTAACATAACAAAAGGACATTTAAAATTATTTCCAAATAATGAGAGGAAGTGTAATTTATTTCTGAATTTCAATCTCTGTCAGTAATTAAATTGGTTTGAAATGTGAATAAGGTCAGGTGTAGCAAAACTGCCCTTAGTGAATAATGCAGTGAGAAATTTCAGTAGACAATGACTTGTTAACACCTGATCTCTAAAACAAGATAATTAATTGTCTTCCAAAATGACAAGGTACTAATTTATTATTATGGACAAGGTTTGTTGTTGTTGTTAAGTGCCGTCGAGTCGGTTCCGACCCATAGCGACCCTGTACAGGGTTTCCAAGGGTGTAAATCCTTACGGGAGTAGAAAGCCTCATCTTTCTCCCGCGGAGCGGCTGGTAGTTTCGAACCGCTGACCTTAAGGTTCGAAGCCCGATTCGTAACCACTACGCTCAAAAATTCTGATTTCAGACCAATATTAAAAGAATTATCACATGTTATATGTCTGTTGTTTGTTGAACAGTTAACTTTGTGCCAAGCACTGTGCTTTAATGTATCACCTCATTTTAATTTTTATAACACTCTTAAAGGAAGGTACCATTATTATCCTCATTTTATAGATGAGGAACTCAAAATGTTACATCAGGTATTTAGCTTGCCTGACGTCCTATCACACTCATTGGTGTGGTGGTTATGTGCCTTGAAGTCAGTTCCGACTCGCGGTGACTCTGCATAGGGTTTCTGAGGCTGCAAATCTCTACAGAAGCAGAAAGCCTCATCTTTCTCTCACAGAACTGCTGGTAGTTTCAAAATACTGATCTTTATCTTAGCAGCCCAACTCACAACCACTATGCTACCAGAACTCCTTGTCCTATCACCAGAAAGCAGCAATCTTTCAAATGAGTGCTCTTGGATGTCAAAGTCCATGCTCTAAACCACTACCCTTCATACAACATACATGCTTGACTAGTTATGGTTTCTTGCTTGGTCATTTAAGAATCACCTCTGGTTACCATTTTACTAAAAATTTCTGTTAGAGATTTTCAAATTAAAGAAAAACAGTGAAGTTTGAACTGCAAAGTCGGCAGTTCAAGCTCACCAGCTACTCATTGGAAACCCTATACAGGATCGCTATGGGTTGGAACCGACTCGACAGAACTTCACAACAACAACAAATACACTTTGCTTGTAGTTCATTTTCTCAGAATAACATAGAAGGCCTACAGTTTGTTTTACCAACATCTGTTTTATAAGATTACACTATCTTTTTATTAAAATTTGACTTTGTTGTTGTTAAGTGCCATGGAGTCAGTTCCAGCTCATAATGACCCTGTATAGAGTTTCCAAAGAGCAGAGGATGGACTTGAACCACTGATCTTGTGTTTAGTAGCCCAGGGCTGATCCAACAATGCAACATGAAATTTGACCTAGAGATAAATTATTTCTTCAAAAAGATTTAGTGTCTTTGAGTGGTGGTGGGGGCGGTTGTGTGTTGTCAAGTCGGTTCTGACTTACAGCGACCCTGTATAGGGTTTCCAAGGAGTGGTTGGTGGTAAGCGACCCAGTACAGTGTTTATCCTATAGCACCAAACTTGGACTCCATATTTAAGTGTCTGTGTGAATGTGTATATGTGTGTGTGTGTGTGTGCTGTGAAGTGTCATTGAGTCTGTTCTGACTCATAGAGACCCTGTATAGGTAGGGTTTTGGAAGTATGCCTGGTGGGTTTGAACCGTCAACTTCCTGGTTAGCAGTCCAGTGCTTATCCTACAATAGTACAGCAGGAATATATATATATATATACATACATACATATACAGTAGTGATGTGCTATGGAGTCGGTTCCCATTTATAGCAGCTCTGCATAGGGTTTCCAAGGCTGTAAATCTTTACAGGAGCAGAAAGCCTCATCTTTCTTCTGTGGAATGGTTGGCAGTTTCAAACTGCTGACCTTGAGCTTAACTCATAACCACTACAGTAAGTTGTTGTTAAGTGCCATCGAGTTGGTTCCAACTCGCACCCTGTATAGGGTTTCCAAAGTGTGGCTGCTGGGTTTGAACTGGTGATCCTGTGGTTTACAGGACAGCACTGATTCTACAGCACCACACTAGGAGTCCTTGTATATACAGAGAGAGACTAAAATAGCTGTATCTCAGTGTTTGTGTTAATTTATTATATTATTATATTATGACCCTAAAGTCCAAATCTACATGTTATCAAGTAGATTAAGAAATCAGGTCTTGGAAGCTGTTGGCTCTTTTTCCTTTAGCTTCTTCTTTCATTCACACACTTAGCTGCTCCTCGGAAACCCTAGCCAGGGTCACTATGTGTAGGAACCGACTTGACGGCACATAACAACAACACCAACAACAATTCTTTCATTGGAGTCCTGGTATGGCACTGCAGGACAAGCACTGGACTGTTAACTGCATGATCATTAGTTCAAACCCATCAATTGCTTCTTGGAAACCCTATAGGGATGCTATGAGTTGAAACGGACTCAAGGACACTTAACAACAAATTCTTTCATCGGCTAAATGGTGTCTTGGGACAAGAGAGAAAACTAGGCAGTTTTTTGGGTTTTTTTCCTAGCTCAATTTTAGGAAAAATTCCTAAGAGTTTAAGAAGTGAGCAGATGAGTCCATATGGGAAATTAACAGGAAGAATGGTCCAAGCAGTCAATACATGAGCAAGAATAACAGATTTTATCTTCAAATATATTTATGTCTTTGCTCTTTTCCATTTTCCCCCCTCTTTTCCTTCACATCCCACCTAAGGAGATTTTTGTACAGAAAATGACTTAAGATATCACTCAGCCATTAACAGAGTTAAAGAGGCCACCTAGACAATTGGTACACCAGTCAATCAACATTTATTATAAAATAAATTGATTAATGTTGCCTATAGCAATTCATGTTGATTTCAGCAGCATTTCGGTTACACAATTTCAGATTAGAGTGGTTTTCATTGAAAAAGCCAACCATTCCTTGCTGCTGTCTCTTCATGATGAGGCTCCTGAACATCTGTTCTACCGTAGGCTTCATAGCAGTTGGAAAATCCAGTGCCAGGTACCAGGTGGGAGGAGATAGTGTCTGGAATGTTCCAGAAGAACGCCTGCCTTCTTCTGCTAGGTTAACCACCAATGGTCTCCCAATATCACCTTCCTTACTACAGTGTCATCTATGTTAACTCATACGTGTCTTCAATCACTGAGGTCTCACTGAAGCCTCCAACAAGTCAGACTCCAAGGGCGAAACTTCAGTTCTGCCTATAGAGGGGTCAGAGCGAATCTTGTAGAATTCTTAGACCCTAACAAGCTTCTAGGTCAAAGCCTGCTTACCTGATTTTGCCTCAAAACATTGATTGTGTTGTTCAGGTAGAGGCAGCACAGTTTTAAGAATCCATATATGAAAATTCCAGGAGAAGCTGTGGCAACTACAAAAGCATCTGTTAAGAATGGGTTGAATATGGCCTGTTAAATGAGAAGAATGGGCAGAATATTCATTTTTCTATGAACATATGAATTACCTAAAAAACATACGTAATAAGCAGCTAATAAGTAATTCTGCTTCTATCTCTGTGAGGAACTTGTTTGATACCAGCCCAGAATGCCTTCAAAGCCCTAATTTAGTTTCTGTCCCATCCTGCTTTCTGTCATCCTTTTTCCTCCTTGTGACCTAGTACATGACTCCAACAGAAACTGTCTAGGATCATTAAAGCAAGCTGTTGTAGAAACTGGACTACTGAGTCAGTATTTGGCAAAAGAATTGAAGACTGTGCAGTAAAAGCCTTGATTTAATTTTGATTCGGCCAACAAATAATAGCAGCATACTGGCTTGGCTGAGAAAAAGAACAACAACAACAATATTAATAATAAAAAACCAATATCTTTTGCTGACATTTCAATTTCTATCGCACAAGGGGAGGTGTTTTCTCTCATTTCTGACATCAGGAAGTCTTAAGTAGTCAAACTGAGAACATGGTCCATTTCTCTGGTGGTAAAGCCTTAAAACTAAAATCTATAAAATACATAAATATGATCTTTCTTCCAGCGTTTCCCTTCCTATTTGATTCTGCTCCAAAATCTTCTCTCTCCTTATTCATTGCTCCCCATTGCTATCTCCTCAGTAGAATTATTTTCTTTATAAACCAGACTATTTAGAAAAATGCTTTATGCTTTGTGAGCATCATGTGACCACGTATTCTGGCTTACAATTCAGAACAAATATTGTTGAGATAAGGAATATTTGCCCTCTATGTATAAGCCACTTTGCTCTGTTTTATTACATTTTTTATGTGAATTTTTCACAAACCTACATGCAACACTTAAGTTTTAAAATCAAAGGACAGAAATCTTCCTTCTGCTGTTGTATACATGCTCCTCACTTATCAGCAGTTAGGTTCCAAAGACAAGGTTGTGATGCAAAAACCAGCATTATGCTAAAATGAAGGCCAACCACCTAAGATCCTAAAGTGGAGAATGGTTACATCATTACATAACTACCAAACCACTAAAAATAATGGCCCGCCCAAACTGATACATAACCTTAACCATCAGCCAATGTTAATCACGCTTCACGTTTGTTTATTACTGTCAGACATCATTAATGCACAAAATAGGTAGTAGATTTTTTGCTATTATTCAAATACCAGAGAACTAGACATTTTAATAATAGTAATGGCAAAACCTCCAATAATGGGCAATATTCTGGTGTTATTCATAATGTTTTCATATTCTGGCACTATATCTGACAATGTTGTGCTACTACTCATAAGGCTTTCAATGGCTAAACATTCTAAAGTAGTTTGCCTCTTTTTTGTAGTCTTAGTCTGGAAGTTCTGCCAAAACCTGTCCACCCTAGGTGAAATTACTGTTTGCATAGCTTCCAGCATCACAGAACCATGAAAGTCACCACTGTACAACAAACTGACAGATAAGTAATGATGCTCAACAGTTGTTGTTGCTGTTGTTAAGTGCCATCGAGTTGGTTCCAACCCATAGCGACCCTGTATAGGGTTTTTGAGGAGCAGCTGGTGAGTTTGAACCACCGACCTTGCAGATGCTCAACAGTATTAGCCACTAAAACCCAAACCCTCTTCCAATGAAATGATTCAGACTCATAGGGTTTCTAAGGCTGTAAATCTTTATGAGAACAGAAAGACTCATCTTTCTCTGGAGGAATGGCTGCTGGATTTGAACTGCTCACCTGCAGTTAGTAGTCCAGTACTTAACCTAAAGTACCATCAGAGCTCCTTCATTAGGGACATGCAAATTGTCAATACTCTTAACACTAGATTCCTTAGTGTCTAAAAGAAAAATTTGTAGCCATACCCAGTACTGACAAGAGTATGGAGCAACTAGAACTCATGATACACTGCTGCTGGTGGGAACACAGATTGGTACAGTCACTGTAGACAACTGTTTCTGATAAAGTGAAATACATATTTCATGACTCAACAATCACATTCCTTATATTGACTTTAAGAAATGAGAATTTATGTTTAGCAAAAGCCTATACTGATATATTTATTGAAGCTTTATTCATAATTGTCCATATTTGTAAATAACACAGATGTCCTTCAATGGGTAAACATCTAAAACCAAACCCATCCCACTGCCGTTGAGTCAATTCTGACTCATAGTGACCCCGAAGAACAGACTACAACTGCTCCGTAAGGTTTCTGCGACTGTAAACCGAGGGTTTGAACCACTTACCTCTGGGTAGCAGTCCAACTCTTAACCCACTATGTCAACAGTGGGTAAATAGGTAAACTAAATGTCATGTGGTACTGTAGGATAAACACTGGACCACAAGTCAGTTTGAACTGTAAGGTGAGTGGTTCAAACTCACCAGTTGCTCCTCAGAAACCCTAGACAGAGTTGCTACAAGTTGCAACCAACTCGATGGCACTTAACAAAAACAGTAATGCATACTATGGAAGACTATTCAGCAACAAAAAATACAGCACTCTTTTGATAGCACAACTTGGATGAATCTGAAATACAAACCGAGTACAAGAAGCCAATCTCAAAAGCTAAATGCTGTGTGATTCCATTTATATATCTTGAAAAGACAGTTATAAGGATGGAACCCGTGATGAAGAACTGGAAGAATTCAGTCAGCTTCTTCAATGTGAAATTGATCAAACATGCAATCGAGATGTGTTGGTAACTACTAGTGATTGGAACAGGAAAATTGGGAAAAAAAGAAGGGTCCATCATTGGGAAATATGGCCTTGGAGGTAGAAATGATGCTGGAGATCACAGGACAGAATTTTGCAAGATCAATGAATTATTTGTTTATCAATTCTCTGTCGCTAACTGAACCTACCAAAATGGGTTTCCATAGATACATTTTGCTGTTGTTAAGTGCCGTCGAGTCAATTCCGACCCATATAGACCTCTGACCTTGCGGTTCAAACAGCTTTGCAGTCAGGTGCATTAACCCACAGCGCCACACCAGAACTCCATACATAGTTGTGTAATATTTCCCTATATTTAAAAAAATGAATCACATTTGCTGTAGTATAAATTGGTATTCACCTGTATCTTATCCAGCTGGGACCACAAGAAAATGAAAAGCTATAATTAGAGTTCATAAAAATTAAATTAATTTGATAAATAATTTAATTAACAGAAATACAATTACTATATAGACCTTTATTCCACTAACCCATTTACCTACACAACTTCAATCTGTAACTGAATTTCATTGAAATTAATCACAGCTCAAAGATACGGTCTTTTCAAGCTTCCATTAGCACATTTTTTATCAAGGTAAGATAATTTTTAAGTACAACTTCCTGTCTTATAGTACTAGTATACTATATTTCTCCAAGATTATTCATTATTCTTGTCTAATTTACTGGATTTATTAGAATGATATTTTCTGTTGCCTATGTGAATCTGAGGAGTCCTGGTGTGGCGCTGTGGGTTAATGCACTGGACTGCAAAATTGGTATGAACTGCAAGGTCAGCGGTTCAAACTCATCAGTTGCTCCTTGGAAACCCTATACAGAGTTGCTATGGGCTGGAACTGATTAGATGGCACTTAATATGTGAATCTGAAAGCAGATTTACCTTTATCAAAATAATGGATTTTGGAAGTCTTAAGGATGTAGCATCAAATGCTACTTTCTTTTGCTGAGTAAACTCAATTTAATGTTTTGAGTAACACACCACGTCCAGTATTTCGCCCTTCTGTCATAGAACATTGGCATGACCCTGTAAATCCCTTAGTCTGTCATCCAGCATTCCATCCCCTGAATGAAAATGTTAGATGTGATTAACTGCATGTGTTTCCTTTTTGCTCTCAGGAGCATAATATGGTTAAGTGCACTAATTATAATGCAAGTTGTCACATCTAGGTTACTTACAGGTATCATTTCATTAGATTGTCATATTGTTGTTGTTGTTAAGTGCAATCGAGTTGATTCTGACCCATAGCGACCTTGTATAGGGTTTCCGAGGGGCAGCTGGTGAGCTTGAAGCACCAACCTTGCAGTTCAAACAACTTTGCAGTCTGACACATTAGCCCAGAGTGCCATACCAGGACTTATAGATATTGTTGTTAGGTGCTGTCAAGTTAGTTCTGACTCATAGCAATCCTATTTACAACAGAACAAAACACTGCCCAATCTTGCGACATTTCCATAATCATTGCTGTGTTTGAGCCCTTTTTTGTTACCAGGGTGTCAGTCCATCTCATTGTGGAGTTTGCTTTTTTTTTGCTGACCCTCTACTTTACCAAGCATGATGTCCTTCTCCAGGGACTGATACCTCCTGAGAACATGTCCAAAGTATGTGGTGCTATAGGATAAGCAATGGACTACTAAGCACAAACCAACTCAGTGCACAATAATAATTAGTGGCAAAATTAGCAGTTTAAACACACCAGGCATTCCTCAAAAACCCTATACAGATGCACAACCTTGGAACAACAGCACTCTGGGGTACAGAGATTGAGGCATGATCTGAATGGGTAAAAGTGGGGAAATAATGTTAAGATGCTTGGCTATCTTTTCAATCTTGGTTTTCCTTGCCTATTATTGTAAAATAGACACTTGAGGGAGAGAGAAAGGAATATCCAGAAACATTACCACAGAAAGCTTATAAGTCCGGCTTCAGCCTATAATTCCAATTTAGATTGGAATATCTAAAATGGTGCTAGAACTTGCCAAGTGAAGGAGGCTTCCAGTGGAGCCTTTGCATTACATAAGACCATAGGTGTAATCCTGATCCTTATCCAGAATCCTCTGAGATGGGAAATTTCAACTTGAAAAGACAAGCAGACCAGTCTGGAGAAGCTAGAAGAACAGAAGATACTTCTTGAAAGAATAGACCAACAGGAAAAATACAAAAACAATAACAGCTGTTGGATTGACTACTACAAGAGCAAGCAAGGTGTTTGCTGGGGAGCCCTCAAGGCAAGCAGTTGGGTCCCCTCAGGCCAAACCCCCTTCCAAGTCTGAGACTCAAGGGGAATACACAAGCAGGCATGTGGTACTGCTGGTGACCACATTATTCTACCGACAAGGGGAAGTGGAGGGAAACCAACAATGAAGTTGCTTAGAACAAAAAATTCATTGCTTAGAACAAAAAACAGCGTCAGAGTGTGCATTCAGTAACTATTTCTCAAAGGAATGAATAAATAAGTGAACTTTTCTTGTCTCATTTGTCACCACTGGACTCATGTCACTTCCCTGCTTCATTGCAGGTCCTCACGACTTGTTTGGCACAGAGTAAAAGCTAAACTCTTTAGCCCTCTGCAATGCAAATTTCATTAGTTCCATAACCATTATCTGCTTAAGTTTTGTGCTCACCTCAAAATCTTCCCTGACCTTCTGTGATCATGGCAAATCTCATCTCTTCTGTAAACCTTACCGAATCCCTATTATATCAGATATTCCTCTTCCGTTGATCTATTTGCTAGCACTGCTTGCTTCCCTTATACAAAGGACTTCAAAAAGTTTGTGTAAGAATGGAATGAAGAGATAATGGATTTTCTCCATAAACTTTTTGAAGCCCCCTGAGGAGCTCTGGTAGTGTAGTGGTTACAAATTGGGCTGCGAACCTTCAGGTCAGCAGTTCAAAATTACCAGCTGTTCCACGGGAGAAAGATGAGGCTTTCTGTTCCCATAAAGATTTACAGCCTGGGAAACCCTATACAGGGTCGCTATGAGTCTGAACTGACTCCACGGCACATAACAACAACAACAGTATGAGAATTATTTGGATCTGTCTCTAAAGCTAAGGTAAATTTAGGAAAAAGGCAGTTTATTCTTATGCGCCTTTCTCATCACTTTGCAGTTACCAAGTACTTTTTACATGTTTGCTGATTTGAT
>NW_006408546.1:6389461-6398524 GCF_000296735.1 Chrysochloris asiatica | reverse complement strand
GGAGAAAGATGAGGCATTCTGCTCCCGTAAAGATATACAGCCTCGGAAACCCTGTACAGGGTCGCTATGAGTCAGAACTGACTCCACGGCACATCACAACAACTGCAAGGTCAGCAGTTCAAACTTACCAGCCACTTTGCAGAAGAAAGATGAGGTTGTCTGTTCCAGTAAAGATTTACAGGCTCAGAAACCCTACATAGGGTCACTATGAGTCAGAATTGACTAGACAGCAGTAAGTTTGTATTGCTGTGGAATTTGCTAAAGTCACAATCAACTCAACGGCTGTGTGTTTGTTTTGTTTTTGTACTCCTTTGAGGAGGAATCCTGATGTGGCATTTTAGGATAAGCACTGGACTGCTAACCACAAGGTTAGTGGTACAAACCCACCAGCCTCTAAACTCTTGGAATATCCTCCATGACAAGAACGTTGGGGTTTTTTTATGTACATACCTGGGCCTTAGGCTATGCCAGTGAATTTGTGCTAATAAAGCCTGGAAGAGCTGGAACTCAGGCATCCAAAAATAGAGGACCAGAGAGAGGGAACCCTGAAATTCTGTATATTAGCAGCCCAAATCTGTGGCTGACCTTTAAGAGTAGACAGGACAGTCTTGAATCAGCTAACTAAGGCTAAAAGAACTGAACTGAGATTTGCATATTGCCCATTACAGAGGAGATAGCTTGCAATTTGAGTTCAAACAGTTTAATTGATCACTTAAAACAGATAAAGAAAATAAAATATAAACAAAGCGTCAGCAGAAGAAAAAAATCTTTCTGGGGAATATAATGAATTCAGAGTCTCTACAATATATCATATCGATGCTTATAAAATATAATCCAAAATTGCTCAACATTCAAAACCATGAGAAGCTTAGCTTGAGACTGAGAAATTGTAATCAGCACACAAGAATTTTAAAGCAGCCATTGAAGGAGATGTTTGTTTAGGAAACAGACATATATTACTTAAAATGAAACCAAAACCAACCATCTCTACTAATCAACAAAGTTCTTCATTAATAAAAATAGACAAAAACTCATAAGAAATTGAGTAGAACTCAGAGTATAAAAGAGAACATCCAAGATTAATAAATTCAAACAACTGAACCCAGAGAAACCAGATAATTTAGGGAGCAAAGGGGAACTTGAAAAATTTGCTATAGTATCAAGGGTCTTCAAAAGGAGATTGTATTCAGTGGTCACTATGAAAAAGGAACAATTAGTGAATAAGTAAGAATTCATGGAAGTAAGAAAACAATGGATTTGCTGAAGACCAATTTGATGCTTTGGGAAATAAATCTCTTAGTATGCAGAGAAATAGAACTTCCATTATTAACACAACTTTATAAAGATAACAAATCAGGAAAATCCTTCACCAATTCAGCATATATTAAAAAATAGTAAGATGCAGCAATTGAGCACACACACAAAAATAATAAAGATCATTTTAATTTTTTTACAATAATATGAAACTGTATTGTACAAACTGTAACAAAAACATATTTTCTCAGCTTCAAAGAGATTTCTTATTACAGTCTAAGGCTTAATTATCCATTGTGGTACCCAATAATTACATATGGCTATTAAGCACTTGAAATGTACCTAGTCTGAATTGAGATATGCTTAAGGATTCCTGGTGTGACACTGAAGGATAAGCACTGGATTGCTAACTACAAGGCTGGAGGTTCATATCCACCAGCTGTTGCCCAGAAGTCCTATACAGGGTCGCTATGCGTTAGAGCCAACTCAGCAGCACTTAACAGCAACAACTAAGCATAAAATACACATCTCATTTCAAAGACTTAGTATGAAATGAAGAGTATAAAATATTTCATTCAAGAAAGTATATATTAGATATATTCAATTAAGTAAAATTATTATGAAAATGTATTTCACCTGTTTATTTTTACCTTTTGAAAATGTGGATATCAGAACATTTAAAATGTCAAATTATACAAACGTTACACATTTGTGGCTTATGTTGTATTTCTACTACACTGCCCTGGCCTACAGCTCCAAATGTAGCACACATACATTATTGCTTAAATGGGATTTCTATCGAGAGTTTTGAAAGAAAAAACTGAAATGTTTCAGCTTTCACTTACCAGGAAATCCCTCTGGCTATGAAGGAAAGAATCAATGCTAAAAACATTAAAGCAAGGAAGAGAACATGAAGTTGAAAGAAGAGCAGCCATTCTATTTTCAAGAGGAAGAAATGTCCGTTCTCATATTAAAAAGGTTTGTTGGCTGAATAACTTCTGGTAAAATGCTGACTTCTAGTGCTTGCACTCTTCTAACACCCTAGAGATGATAAATTGTCCTTTTCTTGTTCAAAGCCTCTATGGTGGTTCAAATGCAGCAAATACACTTCAAGAACATAGGTTTTTCTCAACTGTAGTAATTGCCTTTCACACAATAATTATCATTGTGACAACTCGACTGATTATCTATGACCATCTGAAAAAGTCCCTTTGATTATTAGGGAGACTTTGCCTAGACTCTCTCTTGTTGAAGTTGGGTGATTAGCTTATTTCCTGATAAATATTATAGTACAAATGTGCTCTCTGATACATCACTACGGATCATTTACCATTTGTGATTTTTCATTCTGTCATTAGGCTTGAAAATCGGTGACAGTATTTATCAGCAGATTAACCCCGAGGATGGTATAAAGGAAACAAACAAGTAGGGAGTGAGAATCTTATAACCATCAAAAGATATGATTGAAGGAAGAGCCCTTCAGGAATAGTAGAAAGTAGAATTCCTTTTGACTGCTAGCAGTATTATAAGGTGCTATGGAGAAAAGATTGGAAAGGCTTTACTTTTATATTTTACCAACTCTGTGTACGGTCCTTATTGGACAAGCACCTTAAAAATCACATTGTTGATGTAAAGTGCTGGTGAGTCCGTCCCGACTCAGCCACCCTGGGTAGGGTTTCTAAGGAGCAGCTGGTGAGTTTGAACAATGACTTTGTGGTTCAAACAGACCTTGTGGTCCAGTGCTTTATCCCACAGCTCCACACATTTGGGGTCTAAGCCAGTGATTAGCAAATAGTTTGTTCTCCATTAGTGTTTGTTGAATGAGTGAGAAATTCCATGATTTTGGGTGATTTACACTACTATTTTTAAGTCAAATCATCATTAGCATAAGATATTGTAGATCAATCACTTACATTGCTGACTGGTTTACTGAAAAGTAATTTGTTCTTTGTTCTTACTTCTATAGATGTTTTTCCCTTTCCCAAGTCAAAAACGTAGCCAGATTTTGGGTTTCTTTCCTACGTGGTTCTTACATTGCAGCAGGAAGCAAAAGTTGTCAGCCAAAAGAAGACAACTTCAACTCAGATCTATTTATTTATTTGTTGCAATGCCCTTTGCTCAATAAAGAGATTTATGTAGAAGTGATATAGTGATAGAGGGAGATGCTTTGAGTTTAAGAAGTTGAAGCTACAAGATGAGAAAGGAAAGGAAAACTCTTGAACCTAAGACATGGGGTGGGGCTCTGGGGGGCATCCATGAAGGGCAAAGATCCCAACTCTGCTTATCAGCATCACTTCAGATAGGGGACTAGACTAGACTGCCAGGTTAGTGAACTTCAAAAGTGTGGCCTTTGCAAGCTATGGTACAGATGTGGCAGACCTATGTACCTTCTGTTTAGGCACAGATAGTGAGTTTACTGGAGAACAATGTGGACAGAAACCTAGAGGATCCTTCTCTAACTGTTGCCACCAGGTACAAACTGGGATCAGAACCTGGGTAGGCAGAGGATCCCACCAATGGATGAGACTAAAATGCATACTAACTGGATGGTCTGAGGCTCAGAGCAGAATAAAATACTTTAGAATAAAAAACCAAACTTCTTACAGTGGTGCTATCCATGAAGGTGCTTACTTGGACCAATCCATAACATAAATTAAAAAAAAAAAAAATTGTTCACAGAACATGAGAGGGAGAAAATATTTCTTGGTTTATCCTGTCCAAAGTCTTATTTTTTTTATTACAAAACCAATGTCTAAGAAATAAAACACTTGTGAAATTCAGATGTATTTGTGAGAACTAAAAATGTATTATTTCATCATGGACATGCATAGTAGTCCATATCAAAGTGAGATCTTTTACTTTTAAAATGAAATAAATCTAAACTGTATAAATAACCAACTCTTACAATACAGAAAAAAATGACAAAATTTTAAAAAACATAGCTACATGGATTTTCTAGTTATTTCCCACATAATATTATGGGGTGAAAAAATGACCTGAGCCACAACTAAGGTTGTAGATATTAGTTTCTGAGATCAGCATCCCTCTGAGATACCTCTTTATAAGGTATTTTAAATACACATGTATGTATGCTAGTATACAAGCTACATATAGAAGTCTGTGAGCTATCAAACACTGGGTAAGGATTTCTTTTCACAGAGGTGTGTCTGTCTGTATTTAGCCTATTTAATATTCTGTGTCATCTACTTCTAGCCTAATGTTCCCCAATATCCAGTCTTCTATTCCCTTTGTCTTTGTCTCATCTTGCAACCTCTTGCTCTTTGCAGAAAAAAGGCTGATTGGCGTTTGCTTTCTTATTGCATTCTAGGCATCTGTGTCAGGAATACAAGTCTCTTTTGAAGATGATTCTCTTTCTAGCCCATTGAGATCTGTTAAGTAATGTGGATGTCAGCAGTAAGCCTGACAGTTGAGCTGCTGTCCCTGAGTTGCTGTGAGTTAAGTCCCTGCTTACAGAGGCTCAAAAGGAAGGATGTGGACAGGGTGATCTCTCCTGGTGAACATCTGGATGCTGTGTCACAGAGAGATGCTGCATCATGGGAGGCTTGTCCGTCTTGTCAATCCTTACTCCAACATCGGTTCAGAAATCCTGAGAGTATTCTCTCTTCCAGCAGGGCCCATGGCGGATAAGGGTAAATAGTAGCAGCGCTAGGACACCAGCCACGAGACAAAAGGCAATGGCAAGTACGATCTTTAGGACTGTGGGAGAATAAGAAAAGCATTAGCATAAAATTAATGCATTGGGAAAATATGAAGATCATAAGTGAGTGCTGATTTCTTCCTGAATTACACATATAAGAGAGTATTCCCAAGCACCCTTAAAATTGGTGTTGTTGTTAGTTAACTATTGTTGATTTGAAAAAAACAACAAAACTTTTTACTGTGAATTGAATGAAAGTTTACGGAACAGTCATCAATCTCACATTCTACAAAACATATACTTTTTGTTGTTACAATAATTGCCATCTCTTCCGTATACTATCAGTTAATAATACTTACCTCTACTCGCTTTAACTTTTGCACTACTGCCTGTGTCTTCCACTACCTTCATCTTTCCTGTGCCAGCCTCTCTCTTGTTGTAAATTGTGTACCCAGCACCCAAGTTAAGGAGCTCTGGTAGCACAGTGGTTACGATTTGGGCTGCAGTTCGAAACTACCAGCTGTTCTGCAGGAGAAAGATGAGGCTTTCTGCTTCTGTAAAGATTTACAGCCTCAGAAACCCTTTCTCTACTGGGTGGCTATGAGTCATAACCGACTCCACAGCACATAACCACCACCATCACCCAAGTTAACAGCGGTAGTAGCTCCTTGGAAATCCTATACAAGGTCACTGTGAGTCAGAACCGACTTCACAGCACATAACAACAACCCTATAGCCTGTAAAAAAATTTCCCTTCCCTCCCATGCCTGGTAACTACCATAGAATATTTCTTTCAGTAAGCAAAGTTAAGAAACTTTTAAAAATAGTAGTTTCTTACTACTAGTTGTCCTTGTGTGATTGACTAACTTCACTCAGTAGTCCTGGTGTGGAGCTGAAGGTTTACGCTCTAGACTACAAGGTTGGTTTGAACTACAAGGTCAGCGGTTCAAGGTTAACAGCTGCTCCTCGGAAACGCTATACAGGGTCGCTATGGGTCGGAACAGACTCGATGACACTTCACAACAACAATTTCATTCAGGACTTCTGGTATGGTGCTGTAGGATCAGCACTGGACTGTGAATCACAAGGTTCACGGTTCAAACCCACCAGCTCCTCCTTGGAAACCCTATACTGACTTAACGGCACTTAACAACAACAACAACAATTTCTCTCCACATAGTGTCCTCCTGGGAATTACTGGACTGTGTGAACCACAAAGTCCATGGTTTAAGCTTGCCAGCCTGCTCCGTGGGAGACAGATGAGGCTTTCTACTCCTCCCTGATTTAAAGCCTCAGAAGTCTTAGACAGGGTCATTGTGAGTAGGAAGCAACTCACCAGCACATAACAATAACAATGTTCTTCAGGGGGAGTCGGTGACTCTATAAGATACCCTCTGGACTGCAAACTACAAGGTTGGCAGAAGAAAGATGAGGCTTTCTGCTCCCTCAAAGATTTTTAAAGCTGTGGAAGCCCTGCACGGCTGTTGTGAGTCAAACCAACCCTAGGTACTTAACCATCACCACAACAAATGTCCTCCAGGTTCATCCATGTTTTGAGATGTTTCACAGATTACTCAGCATTCTTCAATTCCCTTGTGTGTATGAACTTAAATTTGTATCTATTTTGCTACTATCTGTCTCTTGAGTGGTGCATTTCATCAGTGCAGTCATAGATAGGTATGAATGAATTGCTGTCATTTTGCTGTGTGTGTTTTTTGTAGTGCTGATGTTTTTTATGTTCCACATAATTTTCTGTGCTGAGATCATTTTGTTTATAGGTTTTCCTTTCATTTTAATTTATGTTGTGCTAATGTTTACTAAAATTTTCTGATTCCCCCCTTTTTTATTTTGATGTGAAGGAGTACTAATTTTCTTTGAGATTAGCCTGTAATTTATTAACTTTTTCCCTGTTCAAAACAGTATGCTTAATCTTGAAATTTCCTTGACTTCCTTGCCATTTGGAAGTTCTTTATCTACATTATTCCCTCTTTGCTTTATAGCTGACTTCATTATAAATTGATCTTTCAGGTTCCCTGTTGTCAGTTTTGTATGTTTGTTTTACTTTAAATACTTCTGTATCTGGATTGAGTTCTAGGTGGTGGTGTCATGTATGTTGATTTCAGGTTGTTGTCTGATGGTGTTGGTTCTCAGTCCAAAAAAGACCCTTCAATATTTTTTGTAAAGTTGGTCTAGTTATTACAAATTCCTTTAACTTCTGTTTATCAGGAAATGTCCTAATTTTGCCATCATATTTGAGGGACAATTTTGCTGGGTATATGATTCTTGGTTGGCATTTTTTTCTTTCAGAGTCTCGTATATGTCATCCTATTGCTTTCTTGTCTGCATGGTTTCTGCTGAGAAATCAGAGCTTAGTCTTATTGGGTCTCCTTTGTAGGTAACTTTTCATTTTTCCAGCTCTGTTCTCAGGATTTTTTCTTTGTCTTTGATTTTGGAAGGTTTGATTATAATGTCTTAGTGATTCTTTTGGAGTCTATCCTATTTGAGGTTCATTCAGCTTCTTGAAGGGCTATCTTCTCGTCTTTAATGACGTTAAGGGACGTTTTGTTTCAGCGACTCTTCAAAAATTTGTTCCATGCTTTTCATTGTCCCTTCCTGTTCTGGAATTCCAGTCACCCCTAAATTATTTCTCTTCATAGTGTCCACATAAGTCTCAAGTTTTCTTCCAAATTTTTTCATTCTTTTTTCTGATTGTTATCCTACCTTACTCATATTGAGAGATTTATTTCAGAGTCACTAATTCAGGTGTCCATTGATTCAAATCTACTCCTGTGCCCTCTCAATGTATTGTCCATTTCTGAGATCTTAGTAATAATCTTTTAGATTTCGAATTGCAGGTTTTGTATTGTTTCCAAATTTGTATTTATTTTGTGTTTGTTCTTGTAGCGTTTTCCAGAATTCTTCTAAAGTTTTTCCTGTGCTCTCCTTGCTTCCTTTAATCTTTTGGTCAGTCTGTTGAAGTTACCTAAATATCATTCGTTTAAATTTTTTCTCAGATATGTCCAAACCCTTAGTACAGTACTTGGCATACATTGTTGTTGTTAGGTGCTATCAGTTGGTTCCAACTCATAGTGAGCTATGCACAATAGATTAAAATGCTGCTGGACATTTGCCATCCTCACAATTGTTCTGTTTGAGTCTATTGTTGTTGCTATGTACCAATCCATCTTATTTAGGGTATTCCTCTTTTTCACTGACCCTCAACTTTACCAAGCACAATGTCCTTCTACAGGGACTGGTCCTTCCTGAAACATGTCCAAAGTAGGATAGACGAAGTCTCACCTTTGTTGTTTCCAAGGAGCGATGGCCATACTTTTTCCAAATCAGATTTGTTTATTCTTTTGCAGTCCACGATATAGTCAATATTCTTCAACACCATAATTAAATGCATCAATTCTTCTCCAGTCTTCCTTATTCACTGTTCAATTTTTACATGCATATGAGATAGCTGAAAACACCATGACTTGGATCAGATGCACTTTCGTCCTCAAGGTGACATCTTTGATCTTTTGCAGCAGATTTGCCTAATGCAATTGGTCATTTGATTTCTTGATTGTTGCCTCCATGAGTATTCATTTTGTGTTCAACCAGAATGAGATATTTGGGAGAGGCGGGGCTTGATGGTGGCTAGGGTGGAGGTACAGTGAAGTTCGCTGTCAGCAATACCACAGACTACCAGGCAAAGCAAATCCAGGGCAGAGCTCCAAAACTTGGAACCACAGAGATAGGAATATTTTAAAAGTTTGAACACTTATAGCTAGTGGAACTTGAACCCAGCTTCTCAGATTATATGCTCAGCATACAGGTTGAATAAGTATGGTAAAAGAATACAACCTTGTTGCATACCTTTCTTAATTTGAAACCATTCAGTGTTCCCATGTTCTTTTCAAACAACTGCCTCTTGGTCCATCACTTGTCTGTCAGTTTGTCGCACTGTAGTGACTTGTGAGTTGTGTAATTCTGGAAGTTATGCTAATGGTATTTTAAACAACCAGCAGGGTCACTCAAGGCAGACAGGTTTCAATGAGCTTCCAGACAAAGACAGACTAGGAAGAAGGAGTGACAAACTACTTCAGAATATTTAGTCACTGAAAACCTTATGAATAGCAGAGAAACACTGTCAGATATAGTGC
>NW_006408546.1:6386344-6389361 GCF_000296735.1 Chrysochloris asiatica | reverse complement strand
TTTACAGTATCTACTCAATTTCTCCTTCCTACACAAATTGTAGGAGTCCTGGTGTGGTGTTGTGGGTTAATGCGCCAGCCTGCAAAGCCGTTTGAACTGCAAGGTTGGTGATTCAAGCTCACCAGCTACTCCTCAGAAACCCTATACAGGGTCGCCATGGGTTGGAATCGGCTCAACGTCATTTAACAACAACAACAACAACACAAATTGTAAGGATTCCCAGTGGTACAAACAGTAAAATGCTTAGCTGCTAAACAAAAGGCTGCTGTTTCAAACCCATCCAAACTCTCTATAGTAAGTACTGTCAAGTACTTACCCTACAGCTCCACACCAGGACTTCACAGGGCCCATTAAGAAACTGTCATTCTCATAATTTTAACATTTTGCATACATATTTAATTCCTAAGAAGATACTCTTAACAAAAATTGAAAAAGTAAAAAATGAAAAAGTATTTCTATAATGGACTAGAATTTGCAAACTGGGAGTACATTTTATTTCATTAAAGCAATTGATAAAACATCCCTGAAGTCAACAAATAAAGTGTATATTTTATTCATTTAGCCCTTACTATGTCCTGGTGTGGGTATGACGCTCTGGGATAAAGCACTGGACTGCAAGCTCAATTTGAACTTCAAGGTCGGTAGTTCGAGCTTACCAGTCGCTCCTCAGAAACCCTATATAGGGTCTCTATGAGTCGGAACTGACTTGACGGAGCTTAACAACAACAACAACAACATGTGCTAATTCAAGAATCTTTGGTGACACAGTGGTTAAGCACTTGACTGCTAACAAAAAGACCAGTAATTCAAATCCACCAGGAGACAGATGTGGTGGTCTGTGTTTGTAAAGATTACAGTCTTGGCAACCCGATGGATCAAAGTGACAACACACAACATTAGCATGCCTGGGGTGGTGCTGTGGGTTACTGAGCTGGACCTTCAAGGTCGGTTTGAACCACAAGGTGGGCAGTTTAAGCTCATCAGCTGCTCCTCAGAAATCCTATACATGGTCGCTACAAGTCAGAACCAACTCGGCAGCACTTAACAACCCAATAATCTTCTGAATTGGGTTTTAATATTAACAGTGTTCCCATGCTACAGATGGAGAGGCTGAGACACAAGAAGAGTAAGAAAGCTGCCTACAGACATAGAGTTGGAAGGTGACAGGGATGGAACCTGAGTCTAAGCTGTTTTCTTTTATGGCTGTACTCTTAAACTAAGTCACACTGCTTTCCTTTAAGGACAAGTACTTTTGATAAGATTCTCAGAGTTAGAAAATCACATCTCATTCTTCATCCTTTTTATCTCTATCCAAAGTGTCTCCCACTTGGGTGGTGCTAATACTTTGAAGGACAATTACTATTAAGATGATATACTTTCTATAAGTACCCCCCAAGTGGAATATGGTTTTATTTTGGTAATTTCAAATTTGAAAATGGAAGTCAGTTGTTTCTCTACACTTTAGCAAATAGCATTCCTATTTTGCCACTTCAAAGTCAGAGGTAATAGAAAATTTTTGCTCTATACTTACAAAAACATTGAATTCTCTTGGCTAAATATGAAACGGACACAATTACACTGGCATGATTTTAAGTTTGTGGTTTGTATGCACATGCTAAGAGTGAATCAAAGATAAGATTTGATGTTCTTCATGAATGATATTTTGGGACTAGGCTATCCAAGTTAACAAGGAGCTCTGGTAGCGTAGTGGTTACAAATCGGGCTGCGAACCTTAAGGTCAGTGGTTCGAAACTACCAGCTGCTCCGCGGGAGAAAGATGGGGCTTTCTACTCCCGTATAGATTTACACCGTTGGAAACCCTGTACAGGGTCGCTATGGGTCGGAAACGACTCAACAGCACTTAACAACAACAACATCCAAGTTAACAATAAAGTATGTTGCTAAAGTAATCCGATATATCCCTATGACTCATGTCCTCCTTTAGCAAAAAATGTATTGAAACCTCCAATTAGAGTTGCCAGGTCTTCTGTTTATTTTTGAGCTTCAAAATCACTGCCAAATCCTGTAATCATATTGAATAGTATCGGGATCTCATTATAAACTTCTCAAAGCATGCTTCAACCTCAACACCAGAAAAAAAAAAAAACAAGGCCCATCTCAAGCTTGTCCCAGAAACAAGAACACATGACTATAAAATCAAGCAAATCGAATTAACCTACTTTTACCAAATTAACACGATCATTTTGTAGATCACTGCCTTATGGCCACAATTAATTATCTATCTTTTTCAGGGAGTCATTGTGAAGTGCAGATTACATCTTGATCCACTAAAGATACATGGCCCTTTGGAAAGGCAAACAGTGATTTTAAATAGTGATGCCCATTGGAGGGTGGCAAAATGTTGGGGGAAAAACATAGACTGAAATATGAGAAGGTAGACTATGAAGTTGGTTCAGTGAATGGATAAATTACTTTATTTCCTCTCTACTTCTCTCTCTACAAACTTCTACAACCTATTTCAGGCACAGAACTTCCAACTAAAACAATTTAGTCTTTATACTATTTGTTGCATAATAGTTTTTAATTGACTCCTTTTAAAATTTTATCATTATCCTATGTGTGAATGCAAGATTGATAATTACAAATTTTCTAACACATATTAAAAAGCATGTGACTATAAGTATAATATCTTGATATATGCACTACCTAAAATAATCTCATATACTATATAAAACATACAAGGCACATATATATCTTAAAAATCACCTAAGTAATTCAAGAATCAACTCAAGTAATTCAAGAGATCCATTTGTTCATCAGTGATATTTATGTATGATGCTAGGCAATGTTCCAAATGTATTAACTTACAACTAACCACAGGTTGGCTGTTCAAACACACAACTCCTCCTTGGAAACTACATATAGGGTCGTTATGAGTCGTCACTGACTCAACAGCACTTAACAACAAACAACAATAACAACCACAAGGAGAACAAACAAGATGGCGGATCGGGTGCAAGTGCAGTAAAGGAGCTCTGCCAACAACAACACAGAAT
>NW_006408546.1:6338008-6372999 GCF_000296735.1 Chrysochloris asiatica | reverse complement strand
GGCCATTTTGAATCTGATGACTACATGGTTTACTATGCTGGAAATGACAAATTGAAGAGGAATGGTGTTGCATTCACTGTCAAAAAGAACATATCCAAATGAGTCATGAGGTACAACGCTGTCTGTGGTAAGATAATATCCATGTGCCTACAGGGAAGGCCAGTTAATACCACTATTATTCAAATTTACGCACCAACCACTAAAGCCAGTGGGGATGAAATAGAAGAATTCTACCAACTTCTTCAATCTGAAATTGATTAAACATGCAATCAAAATGTATTGATCATTACTGGTGATTGGAATGCAAAGGTTGGGAGCAAAGAGGAAGGATCAGTAGTTGGGAAAAATGGCCTTGGTGATAGAAATGATGCTGGAGAATACATGATAGAATTTTGCAAAATCAATGATTTGTTCATTTCAAGTAACTTCTTAAACAGCGTAAAAGACGACTATATTTGCCCATAGAGCCCATATATCTTGCAAGACAAACCTTGAATTTTTTCTTCAGTTCTTTCAACTTGAGAAATGCTGAGTATGCTCTTCCCTTTTGCTTTTCTGACTCCAATTCTTTGCATATTTCTTGCATGTTTCATTATAATACTTTACTTTGTCTTCTCAAGATGTCCTTTGAATTTTTCTTTTTAGCTCTTTTACTTAATTTATTTATTCAAGTTGTTTTAGCATCTCTACATTCAAAAGCAAGTTTCAAAAATTCTTCTAACATCCATTCTGATCTTTTTTTTTTTTTTTTCCTGCAGCCTTTTTTAATGGTGCTTTGCTTTTTCATGTATGATGTTCCTGATGTTATCCCACAGCTCATCTGGTCTTCTGTCATTAGTGTTTAATGTGCCAAATCTGTTCTCGTAATCATCTCTAAATTCAAGTGGGATATACTCAAGTATATCTAGCTCTGGTTACATAGTGGTTATGAGTCAGGCTACTAATCTCATGGTCAGCAGGTTGAGACTACCAGCAATTCTGGGAAAGAAAGTTGAGGCTTTCTGCTGCCATAAAGATTTACAGCCTTGGAAATCCTATACTGAATGACTAAAAGTCAGGACTGACTCCACGGCACATAGCCACCACCCTACTTAAGGCCCTATTTAGGCTCTCATGGACTTGTTTTCATTCTATTCAGCTTCAGCCCAGCTGAATATGAGCAATTGATGATAGTTTGTTTCATAGTTGGCTCCTGGCCTTGTTTTGACTGATACTATTCCGCTTCCTTAGCATTTCTTCCTATATTGTAGTCTTTGTGATTCCTGTGTAATCCATCTAGAGAGATTCACATGTATAGCCACTGTTTATACTGTTTGAAAAAGGTAATTGCTATTGGCAATGAATAAATCTTTGGTCTTGAAAAGTTCTATCATGGGATCTCCAGCATCATTTCTATCACCAAGGCCATATTTTCCTTCTATAGATATTTCCTCTTTGTTTCCAACTTTTGAATTCTAATCTATGCATCTTAATTGCATGTTTAAACAATTTCAGACTGAAGAAGTTAGTGGTGGTGACGTTAAATGTCAATGAGTTGGTTTTGATGTATGATGAGCCTGTATAAGTTTTCCAAGAAGTGGCTAACATTAGAAATTTCTTCATCAATGGCTTTTGTGGTTGGTTCATAAATTTGAATGATAGTTGTATTAAATGGCCTTCCTGATAGATGTATGAATATCATCCTATTACAGACAGCATTGTATTTTAAGATCGATCTCAAAAAACATTTTTTTTTTGTCATGGTAAATGTGATGCATTCCTCTTGAATTTTTCATTCCCTACATAGTAAACCATATGATTGTCTGATTCAAGATTGTCAATACCTGTTCATTTCAGTTCACTAATGCCTAAGATTTTCAATGGATGTTTGCAGCTGGTTGAGTTGTGCCCAAACATTTTGACTTGTGTTCAAAGTGTTGAAGACCAAAGATATCAGCTTGAGGACTAGGTGCACCTGACCCAAGCCATGGTATTTTCAGTAACCTCATATGCATGCAAAAGCTGGAAAGTGAATAAGGAAAACTATAGAAGAATTGATGCTTTTGAGTTATGGTGTTGGAGGAGAATATTGAAAGTGCCATGGGCTGCCAAAAGACCCAATAGATCCATTTTGGAAGAAGTGCAGCCAGAGTGCTCCTTGAAGACAAAACTAGCCAAACTTCGTCTTATTAGTAAGATTTGATCTGGGATTTTAAGGTGAGAGGTATTTTTCCAGGAGACAAAAGAAATTGCACAAAACAATGTTGAGGAATAACAAGCAGTTACATACGGTTGGAGTACAAAATGTGGAAAGTAAGACCAGATATCTAAGTTTCGAGTTTGTATTTTTTTAATATTAAAAATCCTAACTTATTATCATTGTTTGTAAAATGCCAAGAGTAAGTATATTTCATAATAAATAATATTTACTGAGAACTTCCTCTGGGTCAAGAACTGGCTACAAATTTTATCTTCCTTATCTTTCCAAACAATTTATCATTCCATCTTTAAGATGATAAAACCGAGACTTAGAAAAAGATAGGACTTGAAGAAAGAGAGCCTGAAACCAATTCTGGATCCTTAACCCAGGATTAAACTTTTAAATGCTTCATGACATCACATCACTATGCCAAACTGTAAAACCTGCATGAGGTCTTGAGGGCCTGATTTAAAGCCCTTGGCTTGCCATAGGGCAAAGGGAAATCACCAGCTATTATGATCTACAGGAAATAGGTGACCAAATCTTTGTTTAAAAAAAAAATAAGAAAACTGGGAAGAAGGTAAGAATATGGAGACACTGCAGCCCTCATGCTGTTGTTGTCGTTAACTGCTGGTGCTGGTGGTTATGTGCCTTGGAGCCCATTCCGACTCATAGTGACCCTGTACAGGATTTCTGAGGCTGTAAATCTTTATGGGAGCAGAAAGCCTCATCTTTCTCCTGGCAGCTGGTAGTTTTGAACTGCTGACCCTGAGGTTAGCAGCCCGATTCATAACCACTACGCTACCAGAGCTCCTTCTTTTTGTTGTTATTGGCCGTCGAGTCGGTTCTGACACATAGCAACCCTGTACAGGGTTTCCGAGGCTGTAAATCTTTACGGGAGCAGAAAGCCTCATCTTTCTCCTGCGTAACAGCTGGTAGTTTCGAACTGATGCCCTTGAGGTTAGCAGCCCAATTCGTAACCACTACGCCACTAGAGCTCCTTGTTGTTGTTAAATACCATGGAGTCGGTTCGACTCCTAGTGACCCTACCCCAGGGTTTCCGAGGCTATAAATCTTTATGGGAGCAGAACGCCTCATCTTTCTCCTGCGGAACTGCTGGTAGTTTGGAACTGCCGACTTTGAGGTTAGCAGCCCGATTCGTAACCACTACACTACCAGAGCTCCTTAGACATCATTTGTTGTTGTTGTTGTTAAGTGCCATGGAGTTGGTCTGACCCATAGTGACCCTGTATAGGGTTTCTGAGTACTGGCTGGTGAGCTTGAACTGCTGACCTTGAGGTTCAAACCAACTTTGCAGTCCAATGCATTGATCCACAGCTCTACACCAGGACTCTGTTAGAGCTTATAGGGTACTATTAAAATATACTTGACGAAATATTGAGGGCTCAGAACTGCAGATTTTGTCCTGGGAATGCAGATAAGGGTATTCAAGAGATACTCTTGGCAGACTATAGTGACAGACTAAATACACTAGCAAAGGAGAGGCTGTAGTTTAGGTGACTGAGAAAATGATTGGGCTGTGAATTGAGTTTGGAAGCACATTAGATGAATGGAATGGATTTTGAAAAAAGGTGATAAGGATTGAGATGAGTTATTACCTAGCTAGAGATGATGAGTAGGCAGCTGAGGGTGAGGTGGGGGTGGTCTAGAATCTAAATGCAGCTGTGTAAATGAGGATTGTGGAAGACGGAAGTTTGTTTATACTCACTCACGCTGAATATACAATAAATAAGGAAGCCAAGGGCAAAGCCCTGGAGACACCATCATTTAGGGGGCAGTGAAAGGTATTAATTCCATATAAACTGGTTGAAGGGTCTGAGAAAAAAGAAGAGTCAGGAGAGAACTCTGAGTGTGTATGTGTGTGTAATTATTATTTTTAAATTGAAAAAAGAATATTATATGCTCTCTTGTACTGTCGAGGGTTTGATGAGTTTGACAGAGTAATGTTCTCAAAGCTGAGAATAGAGAGCGATCAGTTGGATCTGACTGAAAAGACATCCCATGACATGGGAAGAGATGAAAGCTGCTAAAGACAAGGTGGAGAGGTACTACTTTGGGGGAAATAATTTTGGCAATATATATTAAGAGCCTCTCTCTTTTCCCATTAATGTCCAAATCCTGTCTACCTTACTTCTTTTCATCCTTTGAATAAATACACTTTTTTCCCATCACTCTTGTCAAGAAAACTTCCACTTCTTGAATGATGGCAATAGTCTCCTAACTGTTCTCCCTGCCCTCAGTCCCACCCTCGTTCAATCTGCTTTCCCCCATGAAGTCAAAGAGATCTTCCTACAAGAAACCAGTCACATCATCTCTCATCTGCCTAAAACTTTACAATGATCGTAATTCCTCAACTTGACCCACAAGGCATGTGGCACTCGCCTCTCCAGACTCAGCTTCCTGTACTGTCACCATATCACACTTTTTCCAGTCCCTAAAATCCCTCACATTATATTTAACCTTCTTGGCCTTCATACATTCTCTCTCCTTTGTCTTTAACACTTACCTCTTTCCTCAACCGCATTCAGTTGGCTAATTCCTTCTTTGCTTCAGGTTTCAGTTAAACATCACATCCTTTGAGAAGTCTTCACTGATACCTTAGACTTAGGCTAATTATTTCTGCTATATTACTGTTTTACTTCTCTGTATTTTTTTTTGTTACTGTTAAGTGCTGATGAGTCAGTTCTGATTCCTAACAACCCTGTACAGGGTTTCCAAGGAGCGGCTGGTGAGTTTGAACCCCCGACCTTGTGGTGCAACCAGACCTTGCGGTCTAGTGCTTTATCCCACAACGCCACACCAAGACTTCCCTGCAGATCTTCCATCAAATTACTCATCACACTTTACTATTAGTGCTTGTTAAACTATTTTCTCCTCACCTACAAGCCACATGGGGACAATCTTCTTCACTGCTGTTTCCTCAGCAAAATTAATGCCTAGTACATAGCACATACTGAATAAATAATAGACAACCAATTAGTAACTATTGTTTATTAAATATTTATAATCTTTGAACCCATATTCCTATCTTGGAAATCTGTCCAAAGGGAAAAGTCCATAAAACAGCACAAGCTGGGAAGGGTACATGATGTAGTAACAATATGGTGTTGGAAAAACAGCTTTTAATTCTGACTCTACTACTTGTGATAAATTAATCTCTGAGCTTCAGTGTCCTTCTTTGTACAATGGGGATATTGATACTTATTTTAAAAGAAAAGGAAAAGAAAGCCACTTAATTAGGCACTGGTGACCTAATGTTTTAGAATGCTTCGGAAAAGATACAAGGGAAGGGTAAACATCATTTTACAGAATATTAAAGAGTTAGAGGGGCATGAGGAAATAAAACTAGAGAATGTAAATTATAAGCTTAAGAATATGGGAAATGAAAAGAGTGAGGATGTTGTTGTGTTTTTTGTGAGCTATTTGAGCATTTTTGTAATAGTAGTGCAGAGGAAGAACATGTAGCTAACTAAAAGATGATTGAGATCCTGAGGAGACTGCAGGAATGGGATGATATGCACAAGGAATTAGAAGAATTAGGCTGAGTAAAGAGGAATACACTTTCTTGAGAAATGGTAGTAAATTTAAGCTACTAAGAGAAAACTTTAAAAGAGTTTTCAATAATTGTCTCACTATTCTTAAGTTATTTATTGAGAATGAATAATTCTAAATGGAATTGGATATTTGGGAAAAATTAGCGTCTTCCTTTAGAAAGTAGGAAAAGGGGTCCTGGCAAGTTGAATACATCTACACTGCAATGCTGAAAGATTCAGCTGAGACTGGGATAGAAATATGAACACTCATAGCTTAAAATGGCTTGATTTGTCTTCCTTAGCTCTACTTGACTGGATCTAGGGTTAGATATTGGTGTGGTGGGCAGACCATTGTTATGGCTGTCAGAACTGTCTAGGTTGAGGACAGGAATGACAGTGAGGAGGCATTTGGTGTACATCAAAGCAAGTCCCCAAATCTTGAACAAATTATGTGTCTATATGTGTGTGTGTGTGTGTTCAGGGAGACTGAAGGTAATGGCAACATGGTGAGAAGATATTGTAACATGATGGCCTAATTTCTGAGAGAGAAGGGAGCTCTAAACAGCAATGGAAGCACAAGGAATTGTCAAGGTAATTATGCTCAAAACAGAGGCTAAATAAAACAGACATGTTGGTGTGTTTCTCAGAGTTTTACCTACTATCTGAGTATTATTACTCTTTAAGACCATACTCATATAGAACAAATCTAGTCTCATTTCCTTAAAGAAGTTTAAATATCGAAGTCATTTTGTCAAAAACCACCTTATGCTGTAGACTCATAACAAGATTTCTTTGAGCTAAAGCTGTTAAGCCATGTGATGAAGGGGAAAAAGGAAAGAGACAGAGAGAACTTTTGATTTAGTCATTTGCTTATTCTTTGGTGAAAATACTCTCATCATGACCAATTTCAAACTGCCAAAGTGAAATCACTGAACACAGGGTTGGGTAGAGATGCTACATTCCATTCTTGAGACCTATAAGAGCTGGTTCCAGAATAACATTGTCCCCTAAATTTTCTTTTTTCTTTTCTTGAAAACAAACAAAAACATGTTTTGATGCTTCTTATTTGTATTTCTCTCTTTTGAATTGTTGATGTTCATCTTTCGTAGAAGAGACTTTTACAAACATACTACAGGTAGCCTAGATTAGAGGAGGTGACAGATTGGACATGGGGGGTGATGGAAAAGGTGGTAACAAAATGGTTTCTATGTTACTGGATATGGCTGTTAAGATAGAACAGAGTATGTTCAGGGAGGAAAGGTTACTAATTTGTGCATTAATTGATCAAATATTTATTGAGCTCCAATCCATATCAGGTACAGCTTCAGGGACAGATAGAAAGACAACACAACAGATAAAATCCTTCACTCCTATGTATATATACACAAAGTCATTGAAAACAGGAAATAAAACAGGCACATGTACACCAGTGTTCATTGCAGCGTTATTCACAATAGATCAAAAGGTGGAAACAACACAAGTGTCCATTAACAGATGCATAAACAAACAAATTGTGCCATAAACATACAACGGAATATTATTCAGCCATTAAAAGGAATGGCATTCTAATGTACTCTCCAATATGGATAAACCTTGAGAACATTATGCTAAGTGATGATACAAAGGGAAAGACACATAAAGATAAATATTTTATGATTCTACAACAGGAAAATTTATAGAGACAGAGACAGAGGTTATCAGGGACAGGAGGTGGGAGAAAATGGGGGAATTATTGCTTATGGATACAGAATTTCTGTTTAAGGTGATGAAAACATTTTGGGACTAGATGGTGATAATGGGTGTACAACATTGTGAATGTGGTTAATGTCACTGAGTTGTACATTTAAGAATGGGTAAAACAGCAGATTTTATGATCTATCATCTAGCTAGCTACTTTTTTCATAATAAAACAATTGCTCTCTTGAATGAAACCTGTGGGAATCTCTTTGAACCCTGACTCTTTTGCTTAGTAATGCCATTATCCATTCCAGCTTCAAGCTACTAGGACATTTGATAAGTGCCTTTCTGTTGCCTGGTATCACATTATCCGGAACCTTCATGCAAACTGATATGTTTGATAAGTTTCATCATTCATATGGTGCATTCTAATACACTCCTTTGTCATCTTCAGGAAGAAACCTTCACGGGCCTTCCTTACTGCCTCCCTACAAATCTAGATAACTCTTGGTTGCATCATAACCCATACAATCCAAGTCATAACATTTGTTATTCTGCATTTTATGCATCTCTGTACTTTCCAACCACATTGTGAACTTCCTGTTCTCATCTTCAATCGTGAGGCAGAGACCTCCATCAGCTTAATCTTTATCTGAAATAGTAGTGGGGTTTCCTTTGTTCTGTTAATGAGGCCATATCAGTATAGACTGTGTCCTAACCCTAATCACTCCTGAGTGATATAAAGAGCAGCACAGGCAGAGACAAGCAAACACCAACCAGGGGAAAAGATAGATGTCACATGGAGATGCCAGGGAACCGAGGAATGCCAAAGCTGGAGAAGTTGAGGATCTTCCTTAGAGCCAATAAAGAGAGAAACTTCCCCTAGAGTTGGTGCTTTAATCTGGACTTCTAACTTCCTAAAGTGTGAGAATTTTTGTTCACTGTGGTGTTTTTGTTACAGCAACCCTAATGAAGATATCTGACATTCTTTAGATGTGTTGTAACTGCCACACTACTTTAAATAATATCAGTTTGAACATGATTAATTCTTGTACAATGAATAGTTTCAGCAGGATTTGTGAGTTTGCTTAGGCTTTCTAAAGATACCAGAAACAAAGTGTTAACATTCTTTTTGTCATGAAAACAGATTTCAGAATCACACTCTCAACATTCTAATAATTTGAGATCTTGGAGGTATTTAGAACATGCTATGTTTCCAGTTTTGTTCCAGTTTGATATCTTTCATCATTTTTCCTCTCTTAAATCAACTTTAGATGCAACATCTCTTATGACAGGAGTTTCAAAAGAAGCTCTACCTATCAGTGTTCTCATCTCTGATGTGTTGAGCCTGAATATCTTGTTCTTAACAGGCTATTTACTTGCCTGATACCTCTCCCAAGAACTGCAAAATATATTATTTATATATCCAAGTTTTATTTCAAGTTTGATTTTGGTTTCTTCAAAAGGAACATGGATATTCCAGGGTCAAAGTATACAAAGATGCTTTTCTATTTTAGCTCTTAAATCCAGTTAAAACAGTATCATGTTTTCAGCCTAGAAGATTTCCCCAAATTCTACTGCATCTCATATTTTTGCCTCTCATGGTGAGAAGGCTGGAACTAACAGAAGTGTTATTCCTTCATTAATTAGCCTAGAAATAACTCTTACCTACCTTGTTACCAGCCTAGATTGTACATTTTGCCTGACATCTGTTTCACTTTAGAATAGCCTCATATAATACTACTGAAACAAAATTTCCTTGTTGTTGTTTTTGGTGTGCTGTGGAGTCAGTTCCAACTCACAGCAACCCTATGCACAACAGAATGAAACACTGCCCGGTCCTGTGCCATCCTCACAATTGTTACATTTGAGTCCAATGTTGCAGCTACTGTATCAATCCATCTCCTTGACGGTCTTCCTCTTTTTTTTTGGTGACCCATCACATTATGATGTCTTTATCCAGGGACTGGTCCCTTCTGATAACATGTCCAAAGTATGAGAGATGAAGCTTTCCCATCCTGGCTTCTAATGAACATTCTGGCTGTACTTCCTCCAACACAGATTAGTTTGTTCTTCTAGCAGTCCTTGGTACTTTTAATATTCTTCTGCAACACCATTATTCAAGTACATTGATTCATCTACAGTCTCCCTTATTCACTGTTCAATTTCACATACATGTGAAAATATGGAGTCAGCCACACCACAGTCATCAAACTGACATCTTTGCTCTTTAACACTTAAAGAGGTATTTTGCAGCAGATTTGTCTAATGCAATATGCTGGTTGACTAGGAGTTCTTAAATAATAGATGACTTCTATAAACACCTCATGCTAACTTTATAGACATTGGTTTAAGTTAATATGGCTTCCCCAAACAGTAATGTGCTTTTAAAAATAAAATAATGAAAGAGCACTCTTTCATATCAGAGACTGTAAGGACTCATATACACACCCACTCACTCTTTCTGAGAGATAATTTTGTGATAAAGTCATGTATATGACCAATCACACAGGTCATAACTGCCCAATGAACTTTAACCCAAGTTTTATCTCTGATTATATTTTTTGGCACAGATGCCCCCTTATGTAAACATTGAAAAAAAAAAACAAGTCAAGGTAAGTGGAGTCAGGGCCCAGTAGCAAGGCAGAAGTTGCATGAAGTTTGGTGTCCCTGAAACACAATTACCAACCAAAACCCATTTTCCTCAAAGTTGGGGGTTAAAGTCAAGGAATATTCTCAAAGTATCATCTGTCCTGAGAAATGTGGTTCTGCCCTTTCTGCAGAACACTGCAAACATACTAATCTGTAACACCCTCAATACCTTGGTGGTCCGTTGTGATCATACACTCTGAAGACCAGTCATCAGTGATAACAGGGGCAACCAGGTCAGCAAACTTGGTCAGAGGACAGCTGTGGGTACAGTCAGGCAGTGTGAGGGGATACGGCTCATGTTTCGACTCATTCCGATAGTACATCTCCACGAAATACTCCCTGGTAATAGAAGACAGGAAACAGCTCTGTTACTTCTGTGTTGCTGAATTTCCTCTAATTTCTTTCCACATGCTAGTTGAGAAATTAGTCAAAGTATTTATGGCAACAAGGAGATTTGGGGCAATTTAGGGGTGATAATGATTAGAGATTGGGGTATATGGGCCAGATCTGGAGAATATAAGTGGGAGGGGCTTGTTTGTTGAATAACCAAGGTCATAGAATGTGGGACTAGGAGGATCAGAGAAGCTAACATGCTTAAGGAAGCCAGACCTGACTTAGATGAGACTCTGAATATGAAGTGTGGAGTAGGGGGAAGTGGATGAGGGCTGTTGAGTTTTTCCTCTCTTGTTGTCTAACTTTCATGTTTCTCATCTGTTCTTTCTCTTTTCCCCTATCACTATATTTTTTAAACTTTTTATTGTAGATTGAGAGAAGGCTTACAGACAAGATCATCAGGTTTACATTCAACAAATCATATACTTTGTTTCATCTCAATGACTACAATCCCCTCCCTGCAACTACACTTATCCCGCTCCTCCCTGTAGTTACCCATGTATAAATATCCCCTTTAAAACGCTCACATATTTGTGGTATATATATATCTGATATATATATCTATATCAGATATATATATCCCACTCTTCCTCTTGTACTCTGTGTCTCTCTCCATGATATGTACACACAGAACATTGTTGTTCCAAGGTTGTGTATGTATCACTACCTACCTCTATCCCCATTAGCCCTGGCATACCTCCCTGTGTCTTCATCATTCTTTTGCCAAATTCCTTCTTCTTGTATTGACCTCCCTCTTCTTGCATATTGCCCTCCCATTCACCAGAGTTAACATGTGTCTACTCTCCAGACAGTGAATTACTCTCCCTTCCCTTCTACCCATGGTAACCATCAAAGAATGTTTCTTTTAGTATGAAAGCATTTTTTTGAGTTTTTACAATAGTGGTCTTGTATAATATTTGTGTTTTTGTGATTGACTAATTTCATTCAACATAATGTTCTCTAGGTTTATCCATGTTATGAGATATTTTGCAGATTTATGATTATTCTTCAAAGCATAGTATTCCATAGTGTGTATGGACCAAAATTGTTTATGCACTCTTCCATTGACGGGCATTTAAGCTGTGGCCATCTTTCTATTATTGTAAATAGTGCTTGATGAACACTGGTGTGAATAGATCTGCTCATGTCCTGGCTATTTTTTCTTGTGGATATATATGAAGTAGAAGGATTGCTGGACCATAATGTATTTCTATTTTCAACCTTCTGAGAAAGAGTTATGCCATTTTCCACAGTGGCTCTACCATTTTACAGTCCCACCAGCAATGTAGGAGGATCCCAGTCTCTCCACATCATTGCCAGCATTTGTTGTTTTCTTTTATTCTGAATTTTGCTATTATTGCTGGTGTGAGATGATATCTCATTATTATTTTAATTTGCATATTTAAAAAAATAGTTTCCATGAATTTATCTCCCTTCTCTTTACCAAGTATAAACATGGATCTGAATTTTATAACATATAGATTTAGACATGACTGTATTACAATATTATCCCTATGAAAGAGGAGATGGCTATATATTTGAGGCATTACAATCTCTCATACTAATAGGAGTGCTCTCTCAGTACTTTATTTAAAAAAGAAAGAAAAAAAAAAAAGCAGCACTGTTTAGGGACAAACAGTGAACTTAGATCAACCTCAGGAAGGCTTGTATGATGTGCTTCTAGAGGTCACTTGGCAACTGAAAAGTTAAAAGAGAAATTTACGAGAGTCATCTTAGAGTAGTGACATCATGACAGAAACTGTTAGATGTTATATACAAGTCCTTGGAAATATCACTTTCAAAATGTATTATAGACAATTGTTATTGTTCTTATGTGCCATTTAGTCAGTTCTGACCCATAGCGACCATGTATAGGGTTTCCAAGGAACTTCTGGTGAGCTTGAACCTCTGACCTTGCAGTTCAAACAGCTTTGCAGTCTGGTGCACTAACCCACAATGCCACACCAGGACTCCTTTTAGTGACCACAAATGTTTTAAAATACTTCTGATACTATTATATTGTTGTGATGATAGAAACTATGCCGCCAGTGGTTTAAATGCCAACAAGGTCATGCATGGTAGACAAGTTTCAGCAGAGCTTCTAAGATGAGCTGAAAGAAGAGGCTGACTAGTTCTGAATGGTTAGCTACTGAAAACCTATGGACACTGTCAGATATAATGCTAGAAGATGCCAACATGAGCAACAGAAGAACATTGCCAGACAGAGTGCCAGAAGATGAGCCCCTCAAATTGGAAGGTACTCAAACTGCGACTCGGGAAAGAGCTGTCTCCTCAAAGTAGAGTTCATCTTCATGACATGAATAGAGCAAGCTTTCAGGACCTGCATTTACTGATGGGGTACAACTCATAATGAGAAGAAATGGCTGCAAATATCCATTAATAATCTGAACATGGAATGCATGAAGTGCAAATCAAGGAAAATTAGAAATTGTCAAAAATGAAATAAAACACATAACAATCAATATCCTAGGTATTAGTTAGCAGAGATGGACTGGTATTGGCCAATTTGTCAAATTTAAGAGGAATGGCATAGTAGTCATCATTAAAAAGAGCATTTCGAGATCTATCTTGAAGTACAACATTGTCTGTGATAGAATAATATCTATATGCCTACAAGGAAGACCAGTTAATACCTCTATTATTTAAATTTATACACCAACCACTAAAGCCAGTAATGATGAAATTGAAGAATTCCACCAACTTCTTTAGACTCCTGGTGCAGTACTGTAGGATAAGTATTGGAGTACTAACCAAAAAGTTGGCAGTTCAAATCCACCAATGGATCTTCAGAAACTCTACACAGGGTCATTATGAATCAGAACTGACTCGACAATACTTAACAAACAATTTCTTCAGTCTGAAATTGATCAAACATGCAATCAAGATGCATTGATAATTACTG
Organism: Chrysochloris asiatica; assembly: GCF_000296735.1. Lineage (NCBI taxonomy): Eukaryota > Metazoa > Chordata > Mammalia > Afrosoricida > Chrysochloridae > Chrysochloris > Chrysochloris asiatica. Next base: position 6,359,621 of record NW_006408546.1, on the reverse strand, counting down.
GTGATTGGAATGCGAAAGGTGAAAACAAAGAGGAAAGATCAGTAATTGGAATATATGGCCTTGGAGATAGAAACAATGTTGGAGATCGCGTGACAATATTTTGCAAGACCAGTGACTTATTCATCAATGGTGACTATACACCTGTGCCTCATCAGATGGAATGCACAGGAATTAAATTGACTACATTTGTGGGAAGAGACAGTGGAAAGGCTCAATATCATCAGCCAAAACAAAGTTGGGGCAGACTATGGAACTGACCATCAAATGTTCATATGAAAGTCCAGTCTGAAGTTGAAGAAAATTTAAACAAATCCACAGGAGCAAAAAAAATGACTTTGTGTATATCCCACTTGAGTTTAGGGACCGTTTCAAGAATACATTTAATGCATTAGACACTAATGACTGAAGACCAGAGAGTTGTGGGATGACATCAAGAACATCACACAGCAAGAAAACAAAAATTCATTACGAAGATAAGCAAGAAGGAAAGGACCAAAATGGATGTTAGATGAGATTCTATAGCTTGCTCTCTAACATAGAGATGCTAAAGCAAATGTAAGAAATGAGGAGATAGAAGAGCTGAACAGAAAGTTTCAAAGGTCAGTTCGAGAAGACAAAATCAAATATAATGACTGCGCAAACATAAAACTAAAATAGAAGGACACACTCAGCATTTCTCAAACTGAAATAACTGAAGGAAAAAAGATCAATCCTTGAGTTGTAGTATTGAAGGATTCCATGAGCAAATTATTCAATGATGCACAAAGAAACTAAAGAAGATGAAAGCAATACACCGTCATTATACCAAAAAGAAATGGTCAATGTTCAGCCTTTTTAAGAGGTACCATATGATCAATAACTGATGGTACTGAAGGAAGAAGTTCAAGCTTCACTGAAAGCACTGACAAAAAGAAATTGAAATCAAATTTGATAGAATACAAATTGAAATCTTTCAATAGACTCATGCAGCACTGGAAGCACTCACTAATCTATGCCAAGAAATTTGGAAGACAACTAACTGGCTATCATATATCTGTGCTCATGCCAAAGAAAGCTGACCAACAGAATGTTGAAATCTTTGAACAATTCATTAATATCACATGCAAGTAAAATTTTGCTGAGGATAATTAAAAAGCAGTTGCAGCAGGTCATCGACAGGGAGCTGCCATAAATTCAAGATAGATTCAGAATAGGACAATGAATGAAGGATATCATTGTCAGTGTCCAATGAAAGCAGAGAATACCAGAAAAATGTATACTTGTGCTTTATTGGCTATCCAAAGGCATTTGACTTTTTGTATCATAACAAGTTATGAATAACATTGCGAAGATTGGGAATTCCAAACACTTAGTTGTGCTTACAAGGAACCTGTACACAAACAAAGAAGCAGTTGTTTAAACAGATGGGGTACAGAATGGTTTAAAATCAGGAAAAATGTGCACCAGTACTGTGGTGGTGGTTATGTGCCATGCAATCAATTCCGACTCAGAGCAACCCTGTACGGGGTTTCTGAGTCTGTAAATCTTTACGGTAGTAGAAAGCCTCATCTTTCTCCCATGGAACAGCTGGTATTCCGAACTGGTGACCTTGAGGTTCGCAGTCCAATTCGTAACCACTACACTACCAGAGCTCCTGTATCCTTATTCAATCTGTATGTTGAGCAAATCATCTGAGAAGCTGGATTATATGAAGAAGAACATGGCATCAGGATGAAGATTCATTAACAATCTGCAATATGCAGATGACACAATCTTACTTGTTGAAAGTGAAGAGGACTTATAATGTTTAATGATGAAGATCAAAGACTTTAGTCTTCATTATTGATTGCATCTCAATGTAAAGAAATCAACAATCCTCACAACTAGACCAATAAATAGCATCATGAAAAATATAGAAAAGATTGAAGTTGAAAAGACTTCATTTTGCTTGGATCCACTATCAACACTCCTGGAAGAAGCAGTCAAGAAATTAAACAACATATTGCATTAGGCAAATCTCCTGCAAAATCCTCTTTGAAAGGCAAAGATGCCACTTTGTGGACTAAGGTGTGCATGATCCAAGCCATGGTATTTTCAATTGCCTCATAAGCACGTGAAAGTTGGACAAGGAAAAAGGAAGATCTTAGAAGAATGAATGTATTTGAACTATGGTATTCACAAAGAATATTGAAAGTACCATGGACTGTCAGAAGAACAAACAAATCTGTCTTGGAAGTTGTACAGCCAGAATGTTCTTAGACACGAGGATGGAGAGACTTTGTCTCTTATACTTTGGACATGTTATCAGGAGGCATCAGTCCCTGGAGAAAAAGCATGATGCCAGGTAAAGTGGACAGTCAGTGGATTGACACAGTGGCAGCAACAATGGGCTCAAATGTAACAGCTGTGACGATGGCTTAGGACAAGCCATTGTTTTGTTCTGTTGGTCACTATGAGTTGGAACCAACTGGAAGTCACCTAACAACAACAAAACCCAATACTATGTAAATAAATATGGCATCATATATAGATTTTTAAGTGTTATCTCAAGATAGGTTAAAGAAGACAGTCTATTAAAATTCAAAATTCCCTTTCCATACAGAAAGAGTTTTAGCTGAGAGTGACTACATTTTCCAGAACCTCTTACTCCTAAGTGGAATCAAATGACAATTTTTAGCCAGTAGAATGTGAGCAGAAGTGTGCTCCATCTGTGCTGAAGTAGTTACTTTCTTCACCTTCTCTTTTCTATAAGCGTCATGTATGTAAGTACAGAACTCTTAAAGAGTTTAGGTCTACAAGATAGAGCCCCAGGTCCCTGAGTCAGGATATGGGCATCACACTACGTGACCAGGAACACCTACATTGGACTGTTATTGAGTAAAGAATACATTTCTTTTGGATTAAGCCTCTGAGAATTTGAGGTTCATTTGTTATTTGTTGTTGTTGTTAGGTGCCATTGAGTCGGTACTGACTCATAGTGACCTTATGCACAGCAGAACGAAACGCTGCCCGATCCTGGGACAACCTCACTACTGTTGCCATGCTTGAGTCCATCGGTGCTGCCACTTGGCTAATCCATCTCGTTGGGGGTCTTCCTCTTTTTCTCTGACCCTCCACCTTATCAAACATGATGTCCTTCTCCAGCGACTGGTCCCTCCTTACAATATGTCTGAAGTATGAGAGATGAAGTTTGGCCATCATGGTCTCCATGGAGCACTCTGGCTGCACTTCTTCCAAAACGCATCTATTGGTTCTTTTGGCAGCCTATGGAACTTTCAATATTCTCCTCCAACACCATAACTCAAAAGCATCAATTCTTCTATGGTCTTCCTTATTCACTATCCAGCTTTCACATGCATATGAGGTTACTGAAAATACCATGGCTTGGGTCAGGTGCACCTTAGTCCTCAAGCTGACAGCATTGCTCTTCAACACTTTAAAAAGGTCTTATGCAGCAGATTTGCCGAATGCAATGCATCGTTGGATTTCTTAACTGCTTCTTCCATGAGTGTTGATAGTTGATCCAAGAAGAATGAAGTCCTTGACAACTTCAATCTTTTCTCCGTTGTTAAGAATGTTGTTTATTGGTCCAGTGGTGAGGATTTTTGTTTTCTTTACATTGAGATGTAATCCAAACCTAAGGCCGTGGTCTTTGATCTTCATCAGTAAATGTTTTAAGTCCTCTTCACTTTCAGCAAGCAAAGTTGTATCATCAGCATATCGCAGGTTGTTAACGAGTCTTCCTCCAATCCTGATGCCACGTTTTTCTACATATAACCCAGCTTCTCAGATGATTTGCTCAGCATACAGGTACAGGTTGAATATACTGACCTATATATTGTTATCAAGAAACCAGTTAAATATAAAGTCACAGATAGATTATAAGTAAAGGGATGGAGTAAGATTGTTAATAGATACTAGTATTATCTTACTAAGAAAATACATTAGTATAACTAATAATAATGTTTAATAATGTAACTATTAATAGCAGATGTTAATATTAATAACAGATGCTAATATTAATAACAGATGCTAATATAAATCATGGAGTCCTGTTGTGGCTCTGTAGGATAAGCACTAGACCAAAAGGTCGGTTTGAACTGCAAGGACAGTGGTTCAAATTCACCAGCCACTCTTTGGAAACCCTATATGGAGTCATTATAAGTCATAACTGATGAGACAGCACTTAACAACAACAACAGTACTGATTACAAGATATAGTAATTTCAGACAAAACAGATTTGAGAGCAAGAAAATTTATCAAGAAAAAAGGGGCATCATTGTCACTGCCAAATGCTATCTAGTCGGTTCTGACTCAGTAACTCTGGAGAGGGTTTCCAGGGAATGGCTTGTAGGTTTTACCCACCATCCTTTTGGTTTACAGTCCAGTGCTCATTTATAGTGCCACACCAGGACTTAGATAATGATAAAAGAGTCAATTCTTGGAGAAGACATAATAATTCTCGTTTAACTGAGCATGAAAATAAATGGACAGGACTGTTTAGAGAAATAGACAAATCTACTACTAGTTACAGATTTATTTTTTTCTGTATCAATAATTAACAAACCCAGCAGGCAGAAAACTAGTATGGATATAGTTAAATTAAACAGTACCATTAGTTAACTGGACCTAATTTGCATTTATAGAATGCAAGTTCATATGGGACATTCACTAAGACAGATCACATCCTGGGTCATAAAACATATGTTAGTAAATTTAAAAGAATAGAAATCATACAAAGTATGTTCTCAGACCATAATGGAATTAAACTAGAAATCAATAACAGAATGATAGATAGAAAAATCTCAAAATATTTGGAGATTAAGCAACACACTTATAAATAACATATGGGTCATAGAAATCTCAAGAGAGGTCAAAATATTTTTAACTAAATGAAAGTGAAAATACAACTTATTAATATTTGCAGGACACAGAACAGTGCTTAGAGGGAAATTCATAGCATTGAATGTATGTATTAGAAAAGACAAAAGATCTATAATCAATTAATCAATAAATTGATACTTCTATTTTAGGAAGCTTAAAACAGAATAACAAAATTTAATCCAAAGGAAATAAAAGAAAAAATAAAAATTATAGCAGGAATCAATGAAACTGAAAATAGGATAATAATAGACAAAAGATCAACAAAATTAAAATCTGATTCTTTGAAAAGATCAATAAAATTGATAAATCTATAGCCAGATGAATCAGGAAAAAAAAGAGAAGACACAAATTTCTAATATTAGAAATGAGAGTGGGCTATCACATCCGAGCCCACAGACAATAAAAAAAAAGTTAATAAAGGAATAATACAAAAAACTTGTGTTTGATTATATACATGAAATTTACCAATTCTCTAGAAGAGAGAATTGACCTAAAGTCACACAAGAAGAAATAATCTGAATAGGCCTCAATCTATTAAAGAAATCGAGTTAACAGTTAACACCTTTCCAAAACAGAAAGCACCAAACTCGGATGGTTTCACAGTTGAATTCTACCAAATGTTTAAAGAAAAATTAACAAAAATAGTTTCTAAATTTCTAAAAATAGAAGAGGAGAAAATACTTAATAACTCATTCTAGAGGCTAGCATTACCCTAACACTGAAACTAGACAAAGACATTATTAAGGAGGAAAATTATAGACCATTAATGCTCATGAACATAGATACAAAAATCCTTAACAAAATAATAGTAAATAAAACCAACAATGTATAAAAAGAATTATACACCACAACCAAGTGAAATGTATTCCAGGTATGCAAGATTAGTTCAACATTTGTAAATCAGTTAGTGTAATCCATCATATCAATGGGCTAAAGAAGAAGAATCATATGATTATATCAAAAGATGCAGAGAAAGTGATTGACAAAATTCAATACCCATTCAAGATAAAAATTCTCAACAAACTAGGAATAGAGGGAAATTTACGCAACTTGATAAAGAACATCTTCAAAAATCCTATAACTGATATCACATTTAATGGAGAGAAACATGCTTTCCCTTTGCTATGGGGAACAAGATAAGGATGCCCCCTTTCACCAGCCTTAACAATTCAACATTGTACTTGAAGTTCTAACTAATACGAGTAGACAAGAAAAGGAAAACTAAAAATATACAGACTGGGAAAGAAGAAATAAAACTGTCTTTGTTCACAGATCATGACTGTCTATGTATATTATTCCAAATATTTGATAGAAAACAAAAACAAGACAAATAAAAACTGGAACTAGTAAATAATTATAACATGGCTTCAGGATGCATGGTTAACATACTGGGCACTGGCTAACTGAGACTAACTGAAGGAGATGCAAAATGTCACTGTAGCCCACCAGTCAGAATAGGGGCATATAAAGGTTTTGTCAATGGATTGGGTCAGGTCTGTCTCACAATAGGTCATGAATCCATTCTGTGGTGATTTCTCCAGTTCCATAATGCATAACTGGGATAGGTGCACTCAGCAACTGGCAAAATCTCCACATTAGTTCCCTGACCTGTGGAGTGAGGGCTGTTATGGTAGGAGAGGTCAAGTGGAGCCTAGTAGAATTGCCTCAATTGAGGAAATTAGTAAACAAAAACCAATAACACTCTTCTGAAGGGACTGAGAAGTTAGTGCCAACATCAAAGACTTGAAACATACAGAGGTAATTATTCCTACCACATTCAACTTGCCTATTTAACCTCAGCAGAAAACAGAGGATCTGGGAGAATTTCAGTGGATTACTATAAGAGTAACCAATTGCAGCTACTATTCCAAGTATGCTTGGGCAAAATAACCTCCCTGGTACCTGGTATGAGACTAAAAATCTGATAAATGCTTCTTTTCTTGTTATGTGTTAGTAAAGACCACCTGAAGCAGTTATTTTTCAGCTGTCAAGGCCAATAAAATACTTCCACTATTCTACCTCAGAGATTTAAAAACCCTCCTACCCTATGTTATAATTTTGTCCACAAAGAACTTGATTGCTTTTTCCTTCCACAAGCTACCACACTTCTATTATGACATTATGCTGATGAATCAAGTGTGGAAGAAATAGCAACTATTCTAGATTTACTATAAAGACACATGCATGCAGGAGGGTGAAAAATAAACCTAATTCAAATTTAGAAGCCTTCTGTTGTTGCTAAGTGCCATTTAGTTAGTTCAAAGTCATTTCACCTCTATAGGGTTTCTGAGGAACAGCTGGTGGGTTTGAATTGCTGACTTTGTGGTTTGCAGTCCTACAGTGCCACACTTCAATGAAATGTCTATAGGTTCAGTGGTGTGTGAGGCATGTCAAAATATCCCTTCTAAGGTAAATGACAAATCATTGCATCTGGCCCTTCCTACAATTAAAAAGAAGGCACAATGCCTAATGGGTCTTTTTGGATTTTGGAGGCAATATATTCCTCATTTGTGTGCTACTCTGGCCCATGTACCAAATGATTAACAAAAGCTGCTAATTTTGAGTAGGGTCCAGAATAAGAATAATCTGCAATAGGTCCAGCCTGTTGTGCAAGCTGTTCTGCCACTTGCAATCATATGTTCTGTCTAATCCAGTGGTGCTTGAAGTGTCCGTGGCAGATAAAGATGCTGTTTGGAGTCTTTGGCAGTCTTCTATTGGCAAATCACAGCACAAAGTCTTAGGATGCCGAAGAACAGCCTTGTCATCCTCTGCAGAGAACTGCTTTCTTTTGGCAAAGAATTTTGACTTGCTACTGGGCCTTAGTAGAGACTGATGCTTAACTATGGGCCACCAAGTTACTATGTGGCCGGAATACCCATCATGAATTGGGTGTTGTCCGACCTACAGTCATAAAGCTAGGCACGGACAGCAGTACTCCCTCATCAAACAGAAGTGGTATTGTGAAGTTAAGGCTATGTGTCAGCTTGGTTCCGCCATGAATCTCCATGGTTTGGTAGTTTTCTATGGTGTAGTTTTCCTCAGGGTTGTAATATAATGCAATCACCGCTATGATGTGATCTAATGTGATCAACAAATAAGATGTGAGGGGAGTTTCCTTGGGGGTATGGCTTTCATCCATGTATTGATGGTCTGACAAAGATTTTCCATCAGGAGACACAACAATGATTCCATTGATCTGGATGTTAAGAATGCTACTTGGCCTCTTTGGACTCCCCATGCCTTTGAATCAACAGGCAAAGAAGAGAGTTACCATATTGACCAGTGTGGTTGGTCCTGATTGCCAAGGGGAAATTGGACTGCTATTACACAATGAAGGAAAGGAAGAGTGTGATACTAGAGAGCCCTTAGGGCATCTCTTAATACTACCATTATTTGTGATGAAAGGCAATGGAAAACTTCAATAGTCTAACTCAGTAGGATGACTAATGACCCAGATCCTGCAGGAATACAATTTTAGGTCACCGCGCTAGACAAAGAATCATAACCAACTGAGATGCTTGCTGAGGGCAAAGGAAATATGAAATGCACAGTGGAAGAAGATAGCTTTAAATACAAGCTGTATGATCACATGATCATGCTGCAGACATGAGAACTACAATTGTTGTATTTTTATTTTGTTATGGGTGTATATGTGTATGCCAAATATGTTTATTTTTCTCTCTTTCTTATTCCCTTATCATATAACATATGATGTACTGACTTTACATCACAGTATTTTAAGTCATAGGTTATCAAGGAGAAGAGTGAACATTCCCCAAGAACTTTGTGTTCTCTTCTGGGGAAAGGGTTAATGTGTTTTGGGTTCTACACAGGAGAGTTGTATCATGGAAGGTTGAAGTACCACTTTGTTACTGTACTTACTTTGAGATTGTTGTTGTTGTTATGTGCCGTGGAGTCGGTTTCAACTCATAGCGACCCTGTACAGGGTTTCCAAGGCTGTAAATCTTTACAGAAGTAGAAAGCCTCATCTTTCTCCCATGGAACAGCTGGTAGTTTCGAACTGCTGACCTTGCGGTTCGCAGCCCGATTTGTAACCACCACGCTACCAGAGCTCCTTTACTTTGAGATTAAGTATGGTTTAAGGAGATGTGTATGGTTACCACAAGGGGCAGACTGGGATGGTTAATTTTAGAGTTAACTTGGCAAGGCTACAGCAGCCAATTATTTGGTCAAACACTAGGCTAGATATTGCTGAGGAAATACATTGTTGATATGATTAACATTTACAATCAGTTGACTCAGTATAAGAGATTGTCTTCCATTATGTGGGTGGGCTTCGACCAATTACTTAAAGGTCTGAAGAGCAAAACACGTTTTCCAAGAGATAATGATAAGCCTAAAAATGTAATACAGTTGTTGTGTTCCAGCAAGTCAATTCGGACTCCCAGTGACCCTGTAGGACTGAGGGGAACTGCTCCATGGTGTTCTCTAGGCTGCAGTCTTTACAGGAGCAGAACACCAGGTCTTTTTCACCTTGGATTGGCTGGTGCGTTCCAACCAAAAGCTGCCTGATTAGCAGTCGAGTGCTTAGCCATTTGACATCAGGGCTCCTTGTGATAGAGAAATCCTGCTGGAATTTCCAGCCAGCCTGCAATCTTATTTCTTAAAACAAAAACAAAAACAAAAACAAAAACAAAAAAACCCTCTCTTTCAAAATATACATATATGTTAAGTGCCATTGAATAGGTTCCAACTCATAGCAACCCTGTATAGGGTTTCCAAGGAGCGAATGATGAGTTTAAACTACTGACCTTGTAGTTCAAACCGGCCTTGAGATGAAGTGTTTATCCTATGGCACTACACCAGGACTCCAATATAAATATATATATTTGGCAGGAATCTCCAGAGACAGGAAGTGTAGGAAGTATACTTCCTATAGGTTTTGTGTCTCTGGAGAACCCTGCCAAATAGTTAGAATCATTTGATATGTAAGTATATGCAGCTTTTGTTTACTTGTATTCTCCTCGTTCCTAATTAAAGACAGACAAGTTTTACTTTTGATATTTTTCTAAAATGTAAAAGTAAATAAATCAATAAAAAAAATACCAGTATAACATTAAACTTGACTTCTACCTATACATGACTCTTGGTTGCTTTTGTCAACATCTCTCAGTTGAAAAATACGCCATAGTTGATTTATAACAAAGTTTTACTCAAGATGGTGATAGGTAGAGATCCAATGGGCAAAATGCAGCAGTACCCTAAGAAACCAGGCTCAGGTTACCTAGGAACAGAAAACAGCAAGGATGGAGGCCAGAGTAAAGTTCCTTTTTTATTATCCTTGAAAAAATGCTGTCTGCGCCTAGAGTTGAGTCTGGATTTTGTTATTGAATTGATTCCAGCTCATACTGACCCTTTGTTGTTGTTGTTGTTAAGTGCCATCGAGTCGGGTCCGACCCATAGCGACCCTGTACAGGGTTTCCGAGGGTGTAAATCTTTACGGGAGTAGAAAGCCTCATCTTTCTCCCGCGGAGCGGCTGGTAGTTTCGAACCGCTGACCTTAAGGTTCGCAGCCCGATTCGTAACCACTACGCTACCAGAACTGCTCCATAGAGTTTCTGAGGCTACAAATCTTTACTGAAGAAGACTTGTTCTGGCTTGGGTCAGGCATACCTTAGTCTTCAAGCTGACATCTTTGCTCTTTAAAACTTTGAAAAGGTCTTGTGCAGCAGGTTTGCCTAATGCAATATGTTGTTTGATTTCTTGACTACTGCTTTCATAAGTGTTGATAGTTGATCTAAGAAGAATGAATTCCTTGACAACTAGGTGCACCTGACCCAAGCCATGGTATTTTCAATAACCTCATATGCATGCAAAAGCTGGATGGTAAATAAGGAAGACCATAGAAAAATTGATGCTTTTGAGTTATGGTGTTGGAGGAGAATATTGAAAGTGTCATGGGCTGCCAAAAGAACCAATAGATCCGTTTTGGAAGAAGTGTAACCAGAGTGCTCCTTGGAGGCCAGAATGGCCAAATTTTGTCTCTCATACTTTGGACATATTGTCAGGAGGGACCAGTCGCTGGAGAAGGAGATCATGTTTGTTAAGCTGGTGGGTCAGAGAAAAAGAGGAAGACCCCAACGAGATGGATTGGCCAAGTGGCAGCATTGATGCACTGAAGTGTGGTAACGGTAGTGAGGTTGGCCCAGGATCGGGCAATGTTTCGTTCTGCTGTGCACAAGGTAGCTATGAGTCGGTACCGACTTGATGGTGCCTAACAACAACAACAATACAAAGACAGGCCTCCTGGTGTGGCGTTGTAAGATCAGCACTGGACTGTGAACACAAGGTTAGCAGTTCAAACCCACCACTTGCTCCTTGGAAAACCTATACAGGGTCCTATGAGTCAGAACTGACTCATTGACACTTAACAACAACAACAACAACAACAACATACAAAGACAGAACTTCTAATGTGGTACTGTAGGATCAGCACTGGACTACAAACCACAAGGTCAGCAGTTCAACCCCCCCAGCTGCTCCTCAAAAACCCTATACAGGGTCGCTGTGAGTGGGAACCGATTTGATTGTACTTAAAAACAGTGTAGTACATGGTCTCCTGGTGTAGTGTATAGGACCAGCACTGTACTGCAAACTATAAGGTTGGCAGTTCAAACCAGCTGCTCCTCAGAAACCCTATATAGGTTTGCTATGAGCCAGTGCTGACTCTAATGCATTTAACAATAACATGTATATACATGGGAGCATGGTGACTGTAGGATAAGCGCTGGACTGCAAACTACAAGGTCATCAGTTCAGCCCACCAGCCGCTCTGTGGGAGAAAGACGAGGCTTTTTGCTCCCACAAAAATTTACAGCCTTGCAAACCCTATACAGCACTTATCAACAGCATAGTTCTCAATAAAAGTTTTCAGGGAAGCAATGATGAAAGAGACATGAATAGGCAAAGATACTGCTAACTTGCCATTATTTTCCCCTTTGAATATCAAACCAAACCAGACAAAACAACCCTTAAGCCAATAATAAAATAATAGCAAATCTGGAGATCAGTGATACTGATTTTGATAAATAACTTTCAGAAACTTACCCGTTGTCAAGGTACAATTCTGTGATGTGGCAGGAAGCGTATGGAGGAAGTTGTTCATTGTAAACATCTAGCGCCATCTGTAGTCCACTCAGAGTAGTGTCATGCTAGAGAAATTTGGAACAAGAAATCATCTCTGATCCTTACCTCTGGTTCAGAGTCATGTTCAGAAGTTTTTAGCACATAGAGAGTACCACGATGGCTTATTTCTCACAAATGGTCCGAATGAATTCCTCACACTCCCATGACTTAATAAGAAGAGAGCAAAAGAACTCATTTTGGTTGAGTGTGTCTGTTGTTGTTAAGTGCCGTCAAGTTGATCCCGACCCTGAGACCCTGTATAGGGTTTCCAAGGAGCAGCTGGTGAGCTTGAACCGCCGACCTCGGAGTTCAAACAGTTTTGCAGACTGACGCATTACTCCACAAAGCCACACCAGGACTCCAGCATGCTTATTTGTTGTTATATGATATCCAGTGCATTCCAAATCTTTGTGACAGTGTAGCACAGTCTCATGGGGTTACCAAGTCCTGATGTGGCACTGTGGGTTAATACGATGAACTGCAAAGTCGGTTTGAACCACAAGGTCAGCGTTTCAAGCTCACCAGCCGCTCCTCGGTCACCCTATCCAGGGTCACTGTAGATTGGAACTGATTCGACGACACTTAACAGCAACAACAAATGTTTCCTAGAGGCGATTGTCAGGACTTTTATCCTGTGGGTCTCTGGTGGGCTCAAACCGTCAACCTTTCAGTTAACAGTCCAACACTTAACTATTGTGCTTCCAGGGTTCCTTTGCTGCATGCTATGTAGATTGATTTACAAACATATTATCATTCTCCATTCAGACCCCAATAAACTAATTTGCTTAAAACCATTGGTGTGTGCCATAGTCGGTTCCCATTCATAGTTACCCTGTACAGGGTTTCCAAGACTGTAAATCTTTACCGAAGCAGAAAACATCATCTTTCTCCAGCAGATCAGCTGGTGGATTTGAGCTTTCTGTGTGTGTGTGTGTGTGTGTGTGTGTGTGAGTGGTTAGCAGCCCAATGTGTAATCCATTAAGCCACAAAAGCTCCTTGAATGTCATATAGACCCTAAAAGAGGAGAAAATAATTTTAAACCAAGTTTTCTAACTTTAAGCTCTGTGCCTTTCGTTGATTTTCAATAAATATTTTAATGTATTGCTGTTGTTAAGTGTCCTTGAGTCTATTACAACTCATAGCAAGACCCCATAGAGTTTCCAAGGAGGGACTGGTAGGCTTGAACTATCCACCTTTCGGTTAGCAGTACAGTACTTAATTGGGACACTTTAATTTTAGACTCATGGTGGCTTTATAAGATATGCACTGGACTGCAAGTCACAAGTGCCCAGTAGCCACTTCACAAGAGACAGATCTAGTGCTCCTGCAAAGGTTTACAGCTTCAGAAACCCTATACAGGGTATCTATGAGTTGAAATTGACTCAACGACACTTAACAACAACAACAAATAGTAGATTATATTTTTCTATATAGTAGTATCATCTTTTATTTTAAAGTTGGGGAAGTGTAATAAGGTTATAAATGTTTACAGAGGATAAAATGAAAGAAAAAGAGTGTGCAGTTTAAAAATAATTATAAACTTAAGTGTTGTTTTGTTTTGTCTTTTTTCAGAGTGGCAGGAAAGCATAGAAGACTGTTATTTCAGTCCTAGTTTTACCATTAATTCACTTTCTAATTTTAGGCAATCCCCAATTTTCATTTGTGTAAAAGGTGGATAGCATTTGGCTGCCTGTACTGTATGGCAGCATTCATGTATTCAAAAGGTGGTTGTTGTTAACAGCTGACAAATCAGTTCTGACTCATAGCGACCCTGTATACAGTTCCCAAGGCGTGGCTGGTGAGCTTGAACCGCTGACGTTGCAATTCATCTCGAGCTTGCAATCCGGTGCATTAACCCACAGCACCACACTAGAGCTCTTCAAAAGGGGGTAGAACTGGCTGAACAGAGAAAGAGATGGAGTTATGGATAGAAGACTTGCCAGAAGTTGTGCAAGTTAGAACTGGAAACCAGATAAGAGAAGTAGAGAAACCATCAGATTTAACCAACTTCAGGCTCTCTCTCTCTCCAGGAAGAAGCCTAATTGAAAAGTTGGAGGTTCAAGTCTGCCTAGAGATGCTGTGGAAGAAAGACCTGGAGATCTGCTTCTGAAAAAAACAACACAACACAACAGCCATTGAAAACCCTCTGGAGCACAATGCTACCCTGACATACAAGGGCAACTGGTTTTACTGGTTCTTTCAAGGAAGCACTGCACTCTTCTCCCTTCATGGATAGTTCCTATAGTTGATACCATTTATGGAGTGCTCAATGGCTCCACGGAATTAGCACTGGACTGTGAATTACAGGGTCGGTGGTTGGAGCCCACCAGCCACTCTTTGGGAGAGAGATGAGGCTTTCTGCTCCCACAAGGATTTACAAGCACCGGATACCCTATATAGGGTGGCTATGAGTTTGAAACCAACTGGATGGCACTTTAACAACAAGACATACCATTTAGAATCCCCAACGGTGCTATATGATAAGCATTGCACTGCTAACCAAGAGGTCAGTAGCTCAAATCTACCAGCTGTTCCTCAGAAACCCTATACAGGGTGGCTATGAGTTGAAACGGACTCGAAAGTGCTTAACAGTAACAACTATAGCAAACTTCAATTTTCTATCACAGCTTTCACTTTATTGCATTAATGGAGGCACAGCTTTCTCCAGCCAAATTACATCTGAGAAACTTCTGTTATGGAGGTGGTGGTGAGAGAAAAATTTAGCTTACTGTCATGCTTCTCTATTCACCCCAAATTCCTTGGGCACCCATTTCAAAGCCTGATCCCTAGCACTCTTTCTCAACAATGTCTCTTTCCTTGGTTCTTGTTCCAAAATGAAGTCTTCTTCAGGATCTTTTTTTTTTTTTTTTTTTCTCCTTTTGCCCCCAAATAGTCCCTAACTTCAGCTTGCAGTTGGCCTTTGCTTCTTCTCTTCTTTCCTTTTATCTGGAGTTTCCTGCTTGGATGCCTCTGGCATTTCATAATCAGTTGTCTAGTCAGTACAGTCACTGGTGCTGATGGTTCTACCAGCCTTCCAGGCTTCAAGGCTTGTAGACTTGTCATCATGTGTGGCTTCACCTTCTACCTCACTGCCCTTTACCTACATTCCAGTTTGTTAATGAGTCCTGTACACTCAGCTTTCCCTTGAAACACTACTACCTCTTTTCCTCTCCTGTTGCTGCCCTGGTTTTAAGCCACATCCCCATTCTTCCAGCGATTGCGAAAGCTTTGCACACTATATTCTCTTCTCACCCTCTCCCTCCTCCAGTCCATTCTACTATTCTTGTCATCCTTTGCCCCTTGTCCCTTAAGAAAACACCTTCAGGAGGTTTTCCCTTGCTTCATTATTCCTCTTATTTATTAACCAAAGAAGCTGGCCCAGGTGGCCTTTAACCTGCCTTCCAGGTCAAATATTTAAAGATCAGCACTGTTCAATAACAACGTTATGCAATGATGAAAATGTTTTATTTCTATGTGGTTTCAGTCAGTAGCCACTACCCATCTAAGGCTATTGAGCATGTGAAATGTGGCTAATGCCTCTGAGGCACTTAATTTTTCATTCCACTTAATTATAATTAACTTAAATAGCCATATATAGCTACTGGGTTCTGTTCTGGACAGCATAGTTAATACATACCTTATAGTGTGGCACTGCAGGATAATGTGCTGGACCCCAAAGTCAGTTTGAACCACAAGGTTGGTGGTTCAAACCCACCACCAGCTTCTCAGAAACCTTATACAGGGTCACTATGAGTTGGAACCAGCTTAAAGGCACTTAACAACAACAACAATCTCTTACCAACTTCTCCACATGTTCCCAGCCTCTATCCTAATACCCTTCATATGCATAACCCACAGTGCAATGAGGAATTGCTTGCTTACTAACCCCTTCCATCTGGATGCCTTTGATGAAAATCCTTCCTGCTTCTCTTCTCCACCCTCCCCAGACAGAAATATTGCTTCCCTTCTGAGTCATCAAAGCACTTGCTTATTTGGCATGTCTACAATGCTTGTATGGTGTTGATATGTTTACTTGTCTTATTGTCAGTATTAGATTGCAAATTCCTCAAGGGACAGAATTATGTATTTCATTCCAGTAAGTTTCAACAGTAGTCTTACCATCTATTAGACAATGGGGAAAGGAACACAAAGATGAGACCCCCATCCTCAAACAAATCACACACTTGAACAAGTGGATGTTGAATGAAGAAAAAAATACTTACTCCAGAATACATGATAAGTTTTCTGTGGTTTGATGTCTGAGTTGCAGTCTTCATGTTTTTTAGTATTTCATTGACCAGGACACCTTAAAGAAGACAAATTAACAATATAGCTGAACCAACCAAAGCAGTATATTCTAGTTTGTCATTTTGTTAATTCATAGTTGGGACTCTCCCTCATGAATTAAGAAGAAAGGGAGAGAACTAAGTTTGGCTGAGCATCTGCTATGTGCTAAGCAGTGTGATTTAGATACATTATTTTACTGAATCTTGACTTTTCATCCTTACAGCAATTTATCCAAGGTCACATACTGGGTAATGAGAGCTGGACTGGTAAACTAGGACTTCATGATACTAGGTTGTGTTTAAACTCAAGTTAGGTCACTAAAAGACATCGGAAAATGTTTTTGATTTTTTTCCCCCCAGATCATAAGAATTTTGCGTCAATGATCTTTTTAAGAGCAGGCCTGATGTAACAGTATGGTGTGTACTTCTCTGTCTTCTCACTTGCATTCTCTGGCTGTTAGATTTGGGAGACTATGGAGGAAAGCAGTTCTATGGATATCTGTAAAGGGCATGGTCTGTGTTCTGTAGACCATTTCCCAAGTTAACTAGGGTGTCACTATTGAGGGACAGCTAACATTTTTAGCTCTCATCTGAGGACTCCATTTGTGACCAGTAGAGACATTTTTTGCCCATCATATCCAAAGATCTAACTGTTGTTGCTCTTGAGATGGTGAAATACTGATGCATGATTCACAGTCTCCATCCTGTTTACAGATATTTGAAGACTGTAGAGTATCTCATGATGCTTGGTACTGTTTTAAGGACATGTTGCCTCAGGAACTTTCACAACCATCAACTGAAACTATGACTCATTATTTGTTTGGTGGTCTCTCAACTGTGCATCTGCTCTCCTGGCTTGAAGATGATCTGGTTTTTCATAATGAGTAAAGTATTGATGCAAGAAGCTCTGGTAGTGTAGTGTTTACGAGTCGGGCTGCTAACCTCAAGGTCACCAGTTCAAAACTATCAGCAGTTCCTTAGGAGACAGATGAGGCTTTCTGCTACAGTAAAAATTTACAGCCTCGAAACCCTATACAGGGGTCACTATGAGTCAGAACTGACTCCATGGCAAACCACCACCACCACCAGGGTATGGATGATAAGAGATTGACTATAATGAAAGACTCTGTGGTCTACTCCAAGTATAATGAACAGCTATGATGTGCTAGACACTATGCTAAGAGAATCAAACATGGTCTCTGAGCTCAAAAAGCTCATAAAATGATAAGAAGAAACAAGTCTGTATGCCAAAAGTATAATTAAGGAGGGTGGTGATTTGCTCTTTCTGTGGGTGCTGGAATTTCCTTGAAGGTGACTGGAAAAACTGGATGCTACATTTCTAATAGGGCTACATCTCTCAGCTCCAATTACGTTGCACTCTGAAGACCTTTAGGGACTTTTATTTTGACCTTCCTCTGAGTTATGATAACTGCCTCCTTCTTCAACAGGTAATTTTTTGGGAGCTCACAACCTCTATAGTAGAATATGTCAACTCTTGATTCTGTGGTGATTGTCCCTCTTGTACCAGAAGTAAGTAGGGGTGACTGTCATAACTGTCCTCAGGCTTTGGCATGCCAATATTTCTGTTTTATAGGTGGGGAAGCAAGGTTCAGAGAAGGCTCTGTGACTTGTCCAAGATTACACAACTTGTATGTAGAGAAACTAGGGTTTGAACCCAGCATGTCTGACTTCAAAGCCTTTGCTCCCAATCATTAAATTATACTGTAGTAAAAAGCTATTGTTTTCTGTTGCATCCTTTAGTAGAGCTATATAATTTAGACAAAATGCTATTGATTTTATAGCATAAACTTTACTTTCCTACCTTTTGGGCTACAGCCAGTTTCAATAGAATTATCCTGTAAAAGACCATTTGGTAAATACTTTTACCTTTGCGGACTAATAAGGTCTGTTAGCCACAACTACTTAACTTTGCCATTGTAAGGTGAAAGCAGCCATCAACAACATGTAAATGAATATGAGTATCTGTGTTTCAGTAAAACTTTATTTACAGAGGCGGGCCTTGATGGCAAATAGGGTAGAAGTGCAGTGAAGATCTCCATCAGCAATAACACAGAATACCAGGTGAAGCGGGTTCAGGGGAGAGCTCCAAAACTCTGAACCACATATATAGGAATATTTAAAAAGTTTAAAGGCTTATAGCTAGTGGAACTTGTAGTGGAAGCAAGACATCTTGGACTTTTGAATCTGCTGGACTGACTCAGCAGCCCGGAGCTGACAACTTGGATGAGACCAAACAGCAAGACCAAGTAGGGGAGCAAGGAGACCAGTCATGGACTAATGCCTGGAGGAACCTTGGAGACAAAGGTGGACAATATTCTTTGTTTGGTTTTGCTTTGGTCTGACTTTTTTGGTATCTGTTCATTGGCCTCTCGCTGTCTGTGCACCTCCATTCTGGTGACTAGAGAGGGTGCTTAAGTGAGTGGACACACCCACACCCACCACTGGAGGGTTCTTCTACCATGCATACTGTGCATGCTCACAGATCCTCTCAGTGGTCAAAGGTCCAATCCCTGCTTAAAACCACCAGCAGCTCAAAACAGTCACAGCTGGCCCTGAACTGTTTATTAATGGGGGAAAAGGGCAGAACAGGGGTCGTTTAAAATGCCAACACCTGCTTAAAACCAACCAACAATACAAAATGGCCACAGCCAGCCCTGAACTGTTTATTAATAGGGAAAAGGCCAGAACAGGGAGTGTAGAGTGGGAGAGAGTCTAAAAACAAAACAGGCTGAAAATTAAATCCTGAGGTACAGCATAAAAACCAATAGTGGCATCTTGAAATTTATCAGGCGGGCTTGAAGGCAAGAAGCTGAAAGAGGATATTAAAGTTACTCATATTAGGCTACAGATTTTTTTCTTCTCTCTCCTCTCTCTCTCTTTTTTTTTTTTTGGTTTCCCCTTTGACTTTTAGGGAGCTCTTTCTCTTCCTATATTACCCAAGAAGAGATACCAATTGCTGCCATATAGTTAAGCTATAACCAAACCCTATAAAACACCACAATCCAGGCAAGAACCAATACCAACTGCCATACACCAGGGAGGCAGACAATACCTGTGAAAGTTACTCTGAGTTAAGATATAAGAAGAGTGAAAAGGGAAGCCCACTTCCTGACCACATCTACCTGGAGTCAATCAGAAAGTGAAAAAAACACCAAAACACACACTCAGTTAAGTATTAAGGCCACAGCCAACCACTGAACATGTCCAGGAAGCAAAAACAGATGACCATATCAGCACATGTCCAGAAACAAGACAAAATGTCTGAGACAAATGACCTAGAGGTAGATCTGGTCTACATTCTGGAAGGAGGGCAGGCCTTGGAAATACCTGAGAAGGAATTCAGGAAAATGTTTATAAAACGTTTCAAAAACACTTTACAATGGAGTTGACAAAAATAAGGAAGAAGTCAGGAAAGTGTTACAGCAACAATTAAATAAGATAGATACAGCATCGGAAACAATTCAAAACCTACAGAAAGAGGTTCAAATGATTAAAAATGGAA
Source organism: Chrysochloris asiatica (assembly GCF_000296735.1). Lineage (NCBI taxonomy): Eukaryota > Metazoa > Chordata > Mammalia > Afrosoricida > Chrysochloridae > Chrysochloris > Chrysochloris asiatica. The sequence goes on along the minus strand of NW_006408546.1, from coordinate 6,339,802 downwards.
TATCAGAAATAGACAATACACTGAAAGGGTAAAGGAGTACAATTGAAGAGATGGAAGCGAGAAATAGTGAGCTGGAAGACAAATCTCTCAATACTACTAAGATAGAAGAGTAACTTGAAAAAAAGGATAAAAAAAATAAGGTCTAAGATTCATGTTGGACAACATAAGGAGGAATAACTTAAGAATTATCGTCATTCTGGTACAGGAATAATCACACTAGTCCACAGAGGAGCAAGATGAAGAGCTGCTGGAAGAAAATTACTCTAATATCCTGAAAAGCAAAAAGATAAGCATTCAAAAATCTCAACAAACCCCAGGAAGGATAGACCACAAATGAAAATCACCAAGACATATGATAATCAACCTCTCCCAAATCAAAGATAAGGAGACAATCCTGAAAGCAGCTAGGGAAAACAGAAGTGTTACATACAAAGACAAGCAAGTCAGATTAAGATCGGATCTCTCAGCAGAAACCATGCAGGCAAAAAGGCAATGGGAGATACATAAAACCCTAAAAGGAAAAAAAAAAAAAAAAACTGCCAACGAAGAATCCTTTATCCAGCAAAGCTATCAATCAAATACGACAGTGTAATGAAAATATTCCAGGATAAGCAGAAGCTTTGCTAGAGCCAACCCTGAGCTACAAAACATCCTAAAGGAAGTTCTGTGGACTGAGAACAAACAAGAACAGGCAACAACCAGAGATTGACATACACGGCAGCACTTCCTAGAACTCAATTGACAAATGGAAGAGTTAAGAATAGAACAAAACTCAGACGATCTGGGAGGCCAGTCTATGATAAAAGCAATTGCAATGTGAAAGAAGGTAAAAATTTAGGAACAGAGATCCAGATGGTTGAGAAGATCAGGTAGAGTACAGGATAAAATAGACTGCACTAAATGGAGGGAAAAGCTAATGGAATATAAGGTAACCTCAAAGAAAATTAACACTTCTCAACATACCAAGAAAATGAAAATCCAAGAAGAACAAGGAAACATTAAAGCTATGAGGAAACTTACAAGAAAGAACACAAAAACCATGAACTCAGCACAGGAAGACATGCAAAACAAAGAAAGCACCAGCACCACAAAAAACCAAACATAATGGCAGCAATTAATCCATACCACCACTCATCTGTCAGTTTGTCGTACTGTCACGGCTTGTGAGTTGCTGTGATTCTGGATGCTATGCCACCAATATTTTAAATACCAGCAGGGTCACCCATGGTCACCACAGGTTTCAGATAAGCTTCCAGATGAAGACAGACTAGGAAGAAGGAGTGATGAACTATTTCCAAGTATTTAGTCATTGAAAACCTTATGATCGCAAAGAAACACTGTCAGATATAATGCCAGAAAATGAGCCCCTTAGTTTGGAAGGCAGTCAAAATGTGACTGGGGAAGAGCTGCCTCCTCAAAGTAGAGTTGACTGTGATGATGTGAATGGAGTAAAGCTCGTGGGAGAAAAGACTGTGGGACCTTCCTTTGCTTATGAGGCACACCTCAGAATGAAAAAAAACAGCTGTAAACATCCATTGAAAATTGGTACATGGAATGTACAAAGTATAAATCTGGGAAAATTGCAAGTTGTCAAAAATGAAATGGAACACAAAAACATTGACATCTTAGGCATTAGTGAGCTGAAGTGGACTGGCATTGGCATTTTGAATCTGATGACCACATGGTTTACTATGCCGGAAATGACAAATTGAAGAGGAATGGTGTTGCATTCAGTGTCAAAAAGAACATATCCAGATCAGTCATGAGGTACAATGCTGTCTGTGATAGGATAAT
>NW_006408546.1:6321243-6333588 GCF_000296735.1 Chrysochloris asiatica | reverse complement strand
AAAAATGGGCACAGGACATGAACAGATACTTCACCAAGGAGGAGATCCAGGCAGCCAACAAATATATGAAGAAATGTTCATGATCATTAGCCATTAGAGAGATGTAAAGCAAAACAACAATGAGATATCATCTCACACCAGCAATAACAGCAAAGATCAAAAAAGTAGAGGACAATAAATGCTGTCAAGGATGTGTAGAAACTGGGTCACTTCTGAATTGGTAGTGGGATTACAAAATGGTCCAACCTTTCTGGGAAGCAATATGGTGCTTCCTCAGAAGGTTGGAAATAGGAATACTTTATGATTCAGCAATTCCTCTACTTGGTATTTACCCACAAGAAATACGAGCTATAACACAAGTAGATATATGCACACCAATGTTCATAGCAGCACTATTTACAATAGCAGAAAGATGGAGACAGCTGAAATGCCAATCAATTGAAGAATGGATAAACAAACTGTGGTACATACACATAATAGAATATAATGCTAACTTGAAGAACAACAAGAAGGCTGTAAGCCACCACATAACATGGATGAACCTTGAGGACACTATGTTGAGTGAAATTAGTCAGTCGCAAAAGGTGAAATACTGCATAGAAACACTATTGTAATAGACTAAGAAAAAGAACACATACTAAAAGGGAGGGGGGCAGAAATTCTTTGCTGGTTATCGAGACGGGGTTGAGGGTGGGGTGAGTGGCGGGAAGGGAAGGTGGAGCACAGGGTAGGGAATAGTTACAGGATAGTTTGGGTGCTGGGCAATAAACAAGAAAAGGGAGGGGAAATAGAAGAGCAAGGTAGACGGTTGAACAGTTAGACAGGTTTGCATGGGCTAAGTGGGACAGAGGTAAATAATGATGTATGCACAACCTTGAAACAACAGGGCTCTGGGATACAGGGATTGAGACATGGTTTGAAAGGGTTAAATGGGGGAAATAATGTTAAGATGCTTAGTTGTCTTTTGAATCTTCGTTCCCTTGCCTAGCATTGTAAAATAAACGCTTGACAGGCAGAGAAAGGAATAGCCAGAAATATCACCATAGAAAGCTTGTAAGTCCGTCTTCTGCCTATAACTGATTGGAATACCTAAAATGGGGCTAAAACTTGCCAAGTGACGGAGGCTTCCTGAAGAGCCTTTGCATTGCATAAGGCCATAGAGGAAATTCTGAACTCCATTCAGAATCTTCTGGGGTGGGAAATCTTCACTTGAAAGGACAAGCAGACTAGCCTGGAGTGGCTAGAACAGAAGATACTTCTTGAAAGAAAGACCAACAGGAAAAATAAAAAAACAGTAACAGCAGTCTGACTGACTACTACAAGAACAAGCAAGGTGTTCGCCCAGGGGACATCAAAGCAAGAAGTGGTCGGGTCCCCTCAGGGTAAACCCCTTTCCAAGACTAAGACTCAGGGGGAATACACAAGCAGGCATGCGGTCTGACTGGTGACCATGTTGGTCACCGATAAGGGGAAGTGAGGGAAAAACAGTAATGAAGCTGTGAGCTAAGTCCAACCATGTTCAATGGACTCCTATGAACCTGGGTGGAGACCTGGTTTGTCAGCAGTATGGAAAGACCTGGGGACTCTTGGCTCCAGAGTCAGTGACATAGCCACAGAGGACTAGAGTGGAGAGTGAAGTGTCCAGCTGACAAGAAGAGAGGGCATATGCACAAGAACACCCACACTTACAGATAATACCTACTTGACCTGGCTTCAATGGCTGGATGATCAGAACTTGACTCAAAGAAGGAAAAAGAGGAAAAAAAAGAGTAATCTGATACAATTTGATGAACTTGACCTACACCTTTGGATGCAGTAGCTCAAAAGAGGGAACAAATCTTTACAGCAAGGATCATTCCCACCCCCTCCATACACAGAGTACACAGGGATGGGCACTTTGGACATTGGCTACCCAAAACAGAGGGGGCTACAAAGGCAAAAAGTGACTGGCTTGCAAGCTTTCAATGGGGAACCTAGATCCAGAGGGCACAGAGGAAGGTAGAACCTCCACTGAGTAGTATCCAATCTGTCTGGGAAGGGCTGATGAAAGGAGATGGGGATAGGTCTCTTATGATACAATAGTGAATAATTGCTATCAGGACTGACTGTGAGAATTGGAAATGTAAAGGTAGATGTTGGATAGCTAAAGGAGGGGAGTGCTTGGTTTTGCAGTCCACTAGTGGAGGTTACTGGGACCATCAAGGGAGAAGAGCGGAGTGCAGGACTCCACCCAGAGAAGCAGTGATGCCAGAAATGGAGGCAGAGATGATGACATGGAGAAATGGAGTGGCTGGGGACTCTAGACCCAGAGAGGGAGAGGGGCTGTGTGCTGATGACCGAGTGGATGGCTTGTGGGGTATACCCTTTGGTTGTCTGATGATGCATGAAGGGGATTGTAATCATGGCAATGAAACAATATACAATACGATGAATGTAAAGCTAGTGTTCTCCCATGTAAACTATTACATAATTCACAATAAAAACTTTAAACCAAAAAAACATTATTTGCAAACAAACAGACAACAGACTGAATTTGGCATGCAGGTCGTGGTCTGCCAATTCCCGATCTAAAGCCAAAAAGCTTTTTTTTTTTTTATCACTACAACCAGTTGCATATTCCTAAATTAGTATTTGGGATATTCTTGGTGTGTATGTTAGAGTGAGCCTTGGAAACCCTACGCAGGGTCCCTTTGAGTCGGAACCAACTCCACAGCACATAGCCACTGCCACAATCCATTTAGAGTAACAGTGTTACTCCTGAAAGCAGCTGGTAGGTGGAAGCTTTGGCATAGGTCAGAGATGCTGGTCAAAGTTCTGATGTTTCCATGTGACCCTGTATCACCCAGACAATGTATGTTTTCTGTGTAGGATTGTGTTCAGCCACTTCATCATTTAATATGAATGCAGCTGACAATCTTTCTTACCTAGTTTTGGCAGAAACCACAAAGAGAACATTTTTCTGGATTATCAATCACACTGTAATGCTGCCACAAAGTAGGCCAAGGGCCTTCATGTGAATGCCAGCCTTTAGAATCCAAGACCTGGAGAGCTCATCCAGAAAGGGATCACAGACAGAATCTATCCCCTCATCAGATGAAGAAATTGAGACCTAGTGAGGAAATGGGTCTGCTTCCAAATGTAATCTTCTAGTAGCCAAGGGAAGAAAAACAAGGAACATGAGTAAGCTGCTGGGATAAACCTCATCTCTTATTCATACTCACCTCCCTGAATCTATTATTAGATTATTGTCAACTCCTGTCTGGCTTTCCCTGCCTTTTTCTTCATCATCTCTTACATCTAGAGAAGTGCTTCTCACACTTTAATGCACTTATGATGCGCCTCAGGGTTTTATGAAAATGTACATTCTGACTCAGCTGACCTCAGGAGGAGCTTGAGAGTCTCCATTGCTAACAAATTGCTAGATGACACTACTGCTGCCCATGAATTCCAGTTTGAGTAGTCATCATGATTAGATTGGGGAAGTAAATCAAGAGCTCATTGCTACCATCTGTTAGGGCTTGGCATTGATTCATAATGCTGGCACCTGGTAGAGCAGGAACTTACATGCAACAAGGCACAGCTGCTACCCTCTGTACCCTTTCTTGGCTTAGTTCATGAGATTGACTTCTTCCTGGACTCCGGCCCTACACCTGACATACATCCTGTGAGTCACACATATTTTTTCGTACATTAATTCATTTAATCCTCACAGCAGTCCTACAAATTGCTGTTGTTGCTAAGTGCCAAGAAGTTGGTTCCAACCCATAGTGACCCTGTATAGGGTTCCCAACAGCGGCTGGTGAGCTTGAACTGCCGACCTTGCAGTTCAAACTGACTTTGCAGTCCACAAAGTCACACCAAGACTCCGGCTGTTCTACAAATTAGGCCTCATTGTTATTCCTGTTTTACAGAATGGACAATGGTACAAGAGCCATTAAGTGGCCTGTCTGAGGTCACAGAGATGATTGGTGGTAGACTAGAACTCAGACCTAGATCTCCTAACAACACATTTAATCTGCTCTTTCATTTATTTTATACTTACCGCCCTGGAGCCTAGATTTCTCTTTCTGCTTGTGAATTCCATAGAGGGACAAGATAGATAATTCTGATAATTCTCTCAACTTCGTCATAGTATCTTCAGTAGCCCAGGAAGGTAAGGTGAAATTGTGAATTTTCTATAATGAAGATAAAGGAAGAAAATGTGCATGTGTTTTTATTTTTGACAGTCATCCTCTTTGTTGACTTAAAAAATTTGTTTTGTTTTGTTTTAGGTAGAAGTTTACCCAGAAAATTAGGTTTGCCTTTTAACAATTTTTACACAAATTGTTCCATGCCATTGGTTAGAATTTTTATATTGTATCAGCATTCATGTTACTTCCATTCTGTTTGTTCTATTACCATCTGTCTAGCTTTCCTTCTCCTCCTTGCCTTCTCACTTTTGGTTTTGGGTAGATGTTGACCGTTTCATCTCACATTTGATCAAGGAAACACACTACTCACAGGTGATACTGACTCACATCAATAGCTTCAATTTCATTTTCAAAAGTTATCTTACGGCAGTAGTCTTGGGGGTTCCTCTAGTTTGATCCAGTAGGTCTTGCCTTATGTTAGGAATCTGAGTTCTGTTTGACATTTTTCTCCCAGTAGGTCTTGCCTTTTTATAGGAATTTGAGTTCTGCTTGACAGTTTTCTTTCATTCTATCTGGGACTTTCTATTGGGTCCCTGATCAGAACAGTCGGTACTGGTAGCTGGTGATCTTCTGGTTCTGGTCTCAGGTTATACCCAGTTTCATTGAGTCAATTCTGACTCATAGCAACCCGTTGTTGTTAAGTGCTGTCGAGCTGGTTCTCACTCATAGGGACACTGTATAGGGTTTCCAACCATAGTACAGAGTAGAACTGCTCCTTAGGGTTTCTGAGACTGTAAATATTTATGGGTGCAATCAGTCTCATTGGTGAGTTTGAACTGCTGGTCTTGCAGTTAGTAGGTCAATACTTAACCCACAGTGCCACCAGGGCCCTACAGACTCAGGATAGGAGAGACTGTAGTTTGTGTGGACTATTAGTTCCATGAATTAGTTTCTGTTTTGAGCCTTGATTTCCTTCATTCTCCTTTGCTCCATGTGAACAGAGATCAACAATTGTATCTTAGATGGCTGCTCCCAAGCTTTAAAGACACTACGTCATGTTCACTAAACTAGAATGTAGAACATTATTTTTGTCAACTATGTTATGCCAATTGGCTAAGTTGTCCCTGAGACCTTCTTGTTAACTTTTTTCCTCTTTCACCTCACAAGAAATACTGGGCATAGCCTTCCTTATGCTGCTATTTCTTTCTAGGAACACTTTTTATTGTGATAAGTAGAGATATTGATTCCTAGAAGAAGAACTAATTTGTCCCTTCCTACCAAGTCCACAAGACTCCTGGCGCAGCACTGTATGATCAGCACCGGACTGTGAACCACAAGGTTGGTTGTTCAAATCCATTATCCTCTCCTTGGAAACGCTGTACAGGAATTGACTCAACGGCACTTAATAGTAACAACACCAAGTCCATAGCTTCTGACTTAACTCTCTATCAATGGGTGATTCATAGTTTACAGAGTATGCGTGCAGAACAATAAGAATGTACCTCATTCCTTCATGAAAGGCTTAGAAAATCTTTCATAAATATGTTGGGAAAGTAACACCCTGGCAAAGAATACATTTGCCAACATTCAACAATGCTTCCTTAAAAACTGAATTAACTGCCCTAAAGGCCAGATGGGGAAGGCGATGTATTTCTGGAGCGGTCAATAATGTATCTCTCGTCCCATTAGATTCTCGTTCAGACTTTTGGGGATCTCTGTACCCTGCACACATGAATATTTGCTAAATGGATTTAAAAGCTATATTGTTGTTTGTTGTTGTTGTTGTTAAATGCTGTTGAGTCGATTCCGACCCATAGTGACCCTGTATAGGGTTTCTGAGGAGCAGCTGGTGAGCTCGAACTGCTGACCTTACAGTTCAAAAGGCTTTACAGTCTGGTGCATTAACACACAGTGCCATACCAGGACTCTAAAAAGCTATATAAGAGGGTAGAAAAAGACTGTGCCAATGGTTATTACCAGTAATGGAGAGTTGATGATGATTTCCTCAGTTTCAAGGTGGGACTGAGAGAGAGAGTTCATAAGAGACAAAAGTGAAGTAATCTACAGAGGAAATGAGACAGAGGGCTGGGGGAATGAAAATGATACCATCATCACATAATGGAATAGTTCAGATCAAATTGTAGTAAGGTAGAAGTAAACAAAATGATGGGAACCAAAATTAGGCTCTGGTCTCCACTGAAGTCTCCACTGAAGTCTGTCTGGGTTGGAAATGTAAATTTAGACGTTTTGTAGCAAGGAGCGGAGTCATTAACTTTTCAGCCTAGGATTGGAGGTCCCTTGGACCATCAAGGGAGAAGAGTGGAGAGTGGGACCCTACCCACAGAAGCAGTGATGCCTGCGATGGAGGCAGAGACGATGACATGGAGAGATGGAGCAGTTGGGGACTTTAGACAGAGAGAGGGGTGGGGCTGTGGGCTGACGACTCGGGGGCAGGCTTGAAGTGTATACCCATTGGTTGGTTGGAGATGCATGGAGGGGATTGTAACCATAGTAATGAAACGATATATGACAGGATGAATGTAAAACTAATATTCTCCTTTGTAAATGATCACATAAATCACAATAAAACATTTAAAAAAAACACAAACCACAAAACAACAACAAAAAAAACCCATCTAGAATTGGTCTTCCCAATTTATGGTCTAACTTTTGTTTAATGATCTCTCCATATCTTCTAATGATGCTAAGCAATTGCCTATGAACTACAAGGCATTAGAAATGTTGAACTCAACAATGAGGACTAGTCTCCTTCTTTTTCAGGCAGGCCCGTCCTAAGTTCTAATGCTTAATCAAAGTGGGTTTATTGGAGGTGTTTTCAAAGCTTTCTCTTTTGTTTCCCCACTATTACCAGCTCCAGGAGTTCTTAGCTAACTAATTCACCTATTTCCTCCTGATCTTTGAAGGTTCTGGAGCAAAGAGGAATTTTCCAACTGCTGATATATCCAATGCTGACATTTTGAGAAATCTGCAGGACTCCATGCTTGTATAAACTTCCAAAATAAAGCCTCAGATATTCATAAAATACAAAAACAAAAAACTTCATTGATGATAAAGTAATAACTATTAGGAAAGTAGCATGTCTTTGGGACAATTAACTCTTTCATGAAGGAGGGACTTGTTATTGAGAAAATATTATGAAACTAATTGCTGTCCCAGACCTTCAACATCAGGAGTAGATGAGGACTCAGAATCTGGGCAGTCAAATTTGGCCAGTCAGAATTTTTTCTCAGTATTTAATGAACTGATTAGAAATTAAAATAGAGAGTACTCCTTTTGGCCAGAAGGTGGAGCATGGTGAATGAAAAACCACATTATTCTAGAAGAAAAAAAAAAACAAAACTAATGAATCTAGCTACAGAGATTATTTCATATGCATACCCCAGCAAGGAAGAGACGCTTTCATTCTAAGTCAATTTTAGCAGCCTGATTTACAGTTGGCTTACTAATTTACATTCTCATAAATCAAATAATTGCTCTTTTTCTTTCCATACGACATTACTCCCTCCCCACCCCCCGCCCCCCTGCCATTATTACAATCCATAACGGGAGTCTAGTATTCCTGAGTGATTGAAAAACAAGTAAGTGGCAAGGTATGGAAGAAAAACAAGTTTTTAAAGGGTGAAAACAAGTAATTGACAGAAACGAGAAGTTAGGATTTTAAAGTTAACATAAAGAAGTTTTGAACTATGTTTCAGTGTTTGAAGAAGGATAAATCATACATCTGCTCCAAACTGAAATTAAGTTTATCTGTTTGAAGATAAGCATAAACACAAAGTCAGATTGCAAACGAATCTCTGATATGGTTTTCTTTACCTCACAAAATAAAGGGTCGTAGATTCTACTCCAAATTCCAAAAAGGTCCTGACGTTGGTGTCCTGATAGTTTTGGCAAGGTTTCTATAAAACTCTGAAACACAGAGAGGAGAGATTTTGCTACATCAGGGTTTTTGAACTTCAATACTGTTGACATTCTGGGCTGGATAATTCTTTGTTGTGGGAGACGGTGCTGTGTATTATGAGATCATTCCAAATCTGGCCTTTAACCACTTGATGTCAAGATCAAGATGCCAGATGTGGCAACCAAAAATGTTTCCAGATATTATCAAGTGTCTTGAGAGTGGGCAGAGAGGGCAAAACCACCCTTGCTGAGAACCACTGGTCTTCATGTAAAGCGCACTAGTGATGCCACCTGCGGTAACAATACCAACCCCAAGAATTTCATACACACCAACTGATTTTTGTTACATTAAAAATGCTGTCAACTGCTGGCTCACTGCCAAATACACCTCATTTGTCCTGGAATCCATGGGAGCACATGGTTTTACATTGTTTCTGGAAGGATCTAGGGGTGGTCAGTTCTGACTTATAATGACCCTTCATAGGGTTTCCAAGGAGCAGCTGGTGTGTTTGAACCTCCAACCTTGTGGTTAGTAGTCCAGTGCTTATCCTATAGCGCCACATCAGGAATCCAACCAGGGTTTGGGAATTAGCTATAAATACGACACCTGGATGGGATGTGAACATCCTACTAGGTTCTGTAGACTCAGATTGTCACAATATTGAGACCCAAGGCTCAGCTATCTGACTCAGCTATTCATGGTAGCCATTTCTATCTGGAAGAGATTGCTTATCTGAATCAAGTGATACATTTTCTAGAAAAAAGCTAAATTGCCAATATTAATCCCAAGAGAGATAAACAGATCAATTTTTTTTTTCCTATGAATAAACTGCTAAAGAACTCTTCACTTCTATCCCTACCTCCCTGCAAAAGCTCCAGGGCCAGATGACTTCCTGGAGGAATTCCAGCAAAATATTTAAAGAATAAATTATTCTAATGTTATGTTAAATGTACTGGAGCATAGAAACTGATGGAAACAAACAAACAAAGAAACCTTTCCATTAATGAAAAATAATTAAGTATAATATTAGTACTGTATTGGATTACTTGAAAAAGAAAACTATAGGTCAATGTCACTTGTGAATATCAATGCAAAAGACCAAAATTATACTACCAAATAATTTAATAGCACATTAAAAGAAACACATTTATCATAAAACAATGCAAAGATGCTTCGATATTAGTAAATCTAGGAGTCCTGATGCGGCGCAGTAGGATAAGCACTGGACTATGAGCCAAAAGGTTGGCAGTTCGAACACACCAGCCGCTCCTCGGAAATCCTATACAGAGTTGCCATGAGTTAGAATTGACTTGCTGACACTTAACAACAACAGCATTACTGTTGTGGTATGGTAGGATAAGCACTGGACTGCTAAGTGCAAGGTTGATAGTTCAAATTCATGAGCCACTCCTCAGATATCCTATACAGGGTCACTGTGAGTGGGAACCAACTTGAAGGCACTTAACAGCAATAAATGTAATTAATCATAGGAGTTGATCAAAGAAGAAAATAATTTGATGATATTAAAAAGTTTTTAAGGCTATTTCAAAGAATTAAATAAGTAATACTGATTGAAAAATCTCAAGAAAATAGAAAAGATGAATATTTCTATAACTTAATAAAATATGCCTATCTTAACTATAAAGGAAGAATGTTTTCAAGGGAAATGCTAGTAATGTTCATTTTAAAATTAGGATTAAGACAAGCATGTTCATTACCAGCACTATTATATAACATTGTACTATAAGTGTTGGAAAATACAAGTTTGCATAAGAAAGAAATCATTAGTATAAATACCATAAAAGTATAGGTACCATTATCATTTATAGATATTGTAGACCCAGAACAAATTTAACATGAAATACAAATATCTAAAACACCAAAAATAATCTTGAAAGTCAGAATAGGAAAATGTAGAATGTTATTGGAAAGGAAGACTAAACATTGAAAAGTGACAAAATCTAAGTTAATTTATAAATGTAATATAATCTCAGTGAGAATGCTAAAAAGATTTTTTAAAGTTTAGAACTAGACAAGCTGCAACTAATGTTCACAAAGAAAATAAAAATAGAACCCTGAAACTTCTGAGAATGTAGAGCAGTGTGGGATGTTGAGTCTTTTAGATATTAAAGCATACTGTAAAGTCCTAATAATACAAAAAGGAGCTCTAGTAGCGTAGTGGTTATGAATCAGGCTGCGAACCGCAAGGTCAGCAGTTCGAAACTACCAGCTGTTCCTCGGGAGAAATATGAGGCTTTTTGCTCCCATAAAGATTTACAGCCTCGGAAACCCTGTACAGGGTCACTATGAGTCAGAACCGACTCCACGGCACACAGCCACCACCAATAATACAAATGGTATGACTTTGGCTAATGAAATAAAAGAATATTTTTATAGAATGAAGAGTCTAGAAATAGATACCATTCCTATGGGAATTTTAATATACAGTAGCTCAAATCAGGAGAAAGAGATGCACTGTTTTCAAACAGAGAGGACAATCAGATAGTCTCCAGGGAATAAATTAATCAGGAAACATACTCTATACCTAATACCAGGGTAAACTGTGAATGAATTTGAGACATGAATGTGGAGATAAAGGTATAGTAGAATTAGAAGAAAGCATTGCAATTTTCCATTATAGCCTAGAAGTGGAGAAGTCTGTTCTAAACATTACTCAAAATACAGAAGTCATATAAGGATATCTAGACACTTCAACCACAAGGCAAAACAACAACAACAACAACAACAACAACAAACAACAAAAACACCATAAGCACAGTCAAAAGGCAAAGAATAAAAGATACATCAGACAAAAATGTTAAAACATATAGAAAAAATCTAGAAAGCGCCTACAATTTTATAGAAAAAAATAAGCTAAGACTCCAATAGAAAAATGATCAAGGGATATAAGAAAAAGTGTGTACAAATGACATTTACCCAAATGAAGATAGTGGATTGTACTCATGATAAGATAAACATATTCTAGCACATGTTGAATAATAGTGATGATGTGGACTTCCTGGCCTTATCCTGATTTTGGAGATGTTGCTTCTAGTGATTTATATATGTATCACTTATCAGACTGACTTATCAGAGTGTCATAGTCCCCAAATTGTCTATATACTGTTGGCAAAACTGGAGAAACAGGTACTGTTGTGTAGTGCTGATAGGATTAGAAGTTGGGATAACCTCTTTGGAGAGTAATTTGATAATATTTCAAGTTGTCCTGCATTTCTACTTCTGAGATATTATCCTATAGATGTTCTTGTGAAATTATTTGGGTGTCATGTAGCATAACTTCTTTGTAAAAACCAAAGATTGGAAATGACCTCCATAGCCATCAATTGTTGTTGTTAAGTGCTGTTGAGTTGTTTCTGACTCATAGCATCCCTGTATGGGGTTTCTGAGGAGCGGGTGGTGGGTTTGAACCACTGACCTTGCAGTTCAAACAGATCTTGCGGTCTAGTGCTTATCCTACAGTGCCACATCAGAACTCCTTACCCATCAATCAGGGCTGGTCACACATCTATAAATTCTAATATTGTTCAGTTTTAAAATAAAATAAAATAAGAGGATCAGGAAATTCTTTATCTGCAGCTATTTTGTTAAATGAAAACAAATAAAACAAAACAAAGGTGCCCAACAATGTAAATAGTATATGCCACTTTTGTGTAACAAGGGAAACCAACATAATATATTTATATTTCTTGTATGTTGTTTTTTTAAGTGCTTTCAAGTTGGTTCCAATTCACAGAGACTCTGTATAGGGCTTCTCAGGAGTGGCTGGTGGGTCTGAACCGCCAACCATGTGGTTAGCATTCCGATGCTTATGCTACAACGTCACACCAGGACTTGTAGATGCATGAAGAAACTGGAAGATTATATGAGAAAATGATTACAGTTGGGTTACTGAAAGACTTCCCACTATGCTCCTTTTTATATTTTCTGAATTTTGAACTGTTTACTGCTGATTCAAAATATTACTTTTAAAAGTATGAATATCTTTTAAACATCTTGAAAAGGAATATTTCACAAAATGGAAACATACAGATACTGACTATTTCTTATGTACAAAGACCATGTCCCAGTCTTCAGCCTCTAAAAGGCAGGTGACTTTAGATTTGTATTTATGTGGAACCAGCCACTCACTTTCGTCTGGTTCTTCTCAGGCGAATGGATGTAGGATTATAAAAGGTCTGGTTCTGACAATCACCAAGACATATAATAATCAAGTTCTCCAAAATCAAAGATAAAGACAGCATCTTGAAAACAGCTAGAGAAAAGAGAAATATAACA
>NW_006408546.1:6318060-6319320 GCF_000296735.1 Chrysochloris asiatica | reverse complement strand
TCAATCCACAATAAAAACCTTAAATTAAAAAAAAAAGGACTGGTTCTTCTACTGGTTTGGGCCACAGATTTTGTGATGACTGACTCATGTCAAATAGTTTAACCTATTTCAATAACCGCTTATAGATGGAAATATTCATCCGACACTTTTAAGAAACTGGAATGTCATCCTTCGATTTGACTTTTAAACTCCTCTGTACACCAGCAAAACAACACAATTTTTGAACCTTATAAGGAAGAAGTCTGTTCTGGAACTCCTCTGATTTCAAAGTCTCGTCCTGGAGTTCTTGAAAACGAGGACAATTGTTGAAGGGCATGTACAGCAACTAAAGATAAGAGAAAAAGAAAAACACCTTTATAAGTCAGAAGAACCTGGCTTAAAAACAACTGTACCCACATTTTAACCTTTACCAAGTCCAAATTGACATAAATAAATGATTCAAAGGTGCTTTGAGCTAAAGGTAAATTCTAACTCTGGAAGAAAAGACATAAAGGGTTTGAAAAATCAGTCACTGCAAACCAGTTGTTCTCTGACACACATATGGTCACCATGAGTTGTAGCTGATTCGATGGCAACTATTTTTGTTGTTATTAGTTTATTTCTTAATTCTTAAAATATGAGGATTTACTTCTTAAAATATGAATGTTTAGTAGTTAATCTTGCTTCCTTTCTATTACCTTTCATTTCTAGCAGCAGCTACACATAGGCAGTTTGTGTAAGCACACAGAGAGAAGAAGTTAAATCAGAGTTTGGAATCAATATAAGGTGAGGAAATTGAGGCATAGAGTGATTAAAATCCTAGCCCATCCCCTTCTTTAGTAAAGGTTGCTAAATTATGCAAGAATATATTTTAATACATATTCAGAACGAAGTGACCATCCTAAAATGGATTTAAGCTTGACAATCTTTCCAACTGACTTAACATAGTCCACAAAGACAACGTTCTACATTCTACTCTGGTGAGCTGTGACTGGGATCTTAAAAGCTTTCCCTGTCTGGAGCAAAGAAGAGTTACAGAAACTGAAGACACTTGGAAACAATAGTCCAATGGGCTGCTGGACCACAGGGAACATCAGTCTCCACTACCCTGAGACCAGAGGAACTAGATGGTGCTTGGTTATCACTACCAACTGCTCTGAAATAGATCACATTAGGAGGTCCTAGATACAGTGGGGAAAATGTGTAACAATACTCAAAATCATTAAAAAGACAAGGCTTACTGGTCAGATAGAGACTGGTAAAACCCCAAAATGATGGACC
>NW_006408546.1:6313714-6316494 GCF_000296735.1 Chrysochloris asiatica | reverse complement strand
TTTAAAAATTGAAGGAGCATTAGAAGGTTTTATGATAATATTTAACAGTATTCACTAAATGTATATGTAGTGTGAAAGGAAATACTGCATATTAATAAAAACCAACAAAGGAATGAGTGAAGAGATTAGCATTGGGTTCTCATTAAGCAGAAAATGGGCCCCTAAATTCAAAGCTTGATGATTTTCCATGGGACTTTCAGGATATTGACTTATTCATTGATTTTTATTTTGAACATAATAGGAGCCATATACTAGCAGGACCTAGTGTATCAGCATTTTAATGTGCATTAAAAGCTATGAATGCATCCAGGTGGATTTTTGCAAAAAACAAACAAAACAAAAACAAATGCCCAGTCATTAACTGGGACTGTGAATAAAGAGGGTGGGAAGAGCCTAGAATTGTGTTTTGGTCTAGATGACTGAATGCACTGTGGTGTCATCAACCAAGTGAAGGAGGATTGCTGACCAGATGGGTCAGTAGGCATGCCCTGCACTCAGCCCTGAGCCAACACAGGAACTAACTCTGCAACCACAATCTACTAGTTGGATGACCTTGTGCTAGATATTCAAATCACTCTGTGCCTCAATTTCCTTACCTGAAAAATCAGAATGATATTATTACTATCTTAGAGGACATTTGTGATTATAACATAGAATGTGAGGGCTGAGGCTTTAGTATCATGCCTGACACATAGTAAATGCTCAGTAAATGGAGTCCTGGTGTGGTGCTGTGGGTTAATGCGCCAGACTGTAAAGCCGTTTGAACTGTAAGGTTGGCAGTTTAAGCTCACCAGCGTCTCCTTGAAAACCCTATACAGGGTCGCGATGGATCGGAACCAACTCGACGGTACTTAACAACAACAACAATTGGTATTAAGGAGCGCTGGTAGCGTAGTGGTAACGAATCGGGCTGCGAACCACAAGGTCAACAGTTCGAAACTACCAGCTGTTCCGCGGGAGAAAGATGAGGCTTTCTGCTCCCATAAATATTTACAGCCTGGGAAACCCTGTACAGGGTCACTATGAGTCGGAACCGACTCCACAGCACATAACAGCAACAACAATATTGTTATTATTGGGTGATGCAAATGATTAACATGCTTGGCTGAAAACCTGCATGACTTACAAGTTCTTCCATAAGAGAAATCTTATTGTTAATGGAAAAGACAGGACTATTCATTAAAAGGCCTTGGTTTTAATTACTCTGCCTTCCTGGAGTTTAGTTTCCTTACCCACAAAATGAGAGAGTCAGGCTGTAAACAAACAGAATCAATACCTAAAGATTTGTCCAGGAATTACAATGTCTTTTCCATTTTTTAACCAAGTTGATTTTTTATAAGTCCTAGTGTGATGCTGTAGGATCAGCACTAGACTGTGAACCACAAGGTAGGTCGGCAGTTCAAACCCACCAGCTGCTCCTCAGAAACCCTATACAGGATCCCTGTGAGTTGGAAATGACTTGACGGCACTTAACAACAACAAATGAAGGCGTCAGGTGGGTATAGCTCCCTACTTTACAGATGAGGAAATTGAGGTACAGAGACATTATTTCTGGATCAGGCATCTGAAGTTGTAGTTGGCTCTTAGATTTAGGTTTTCTAGTTTCAAATCTAGTCCTCCTTCTAATACTACATTGCCTTTTAGTTCAAGTTTCCTTTTTGGTATAAAATCTGGGTGCTCTAATTTGTTCCAACACACTTCTTCAATCTTAGTTCATAGTTGTCAATAGTAGGATAAGCACCTTGCATGTGTATACACTGCACTACTATGTTTTTGTATTGCCCTTCCTCTCTTTTGTTCCCCTGTTCTAAGCTCTGGTTCAAGTTCCCAATCTCTTCATGAAGGCATAATGACTTCCCTGCTACATTCCCAGGTATGTTGTATTCTCTGGATTCCTCCAGCACATAGATTGTTCTTGTAATCATCATCCACCATTTGTATTTTGCTCTTTAGCTTTCATACATGCTAATCTTTTATGAAATGGATTATAATTTAGGAAAGAAACCTGGCTTCCTATTTTATTTATCTTATATGAGCATTTCTCTACATCACTAACACAACTCTGAGCATATCCTTGGGTTGACTGATTTTGTTAGATTTCTTTAGTGAGTAGGTGACTGGAATCCAGAGTTAGAAAATCTCGTCTGTGAATCTCTCCCTTTCTCCCTCTCTCTTCCTAATTTTAATTCTCTACTGCTGTAGTTAAATGCCTTTGAGTTGATTCCAACTCATAGTGACTCTGACTTTAAATTTCCAAGACTTTAAATCTTTGTGGGAGCAGAAAGTCTCATCTTTCTGCTGGTGGGCTGGAACTACCAAACTTGAGATTTGCAGTACATGCTTATCCTATAGAGCCACCATGCTCCTGTATTCTCTACTATGTAACTTAAAATTACTACCTTTAAGCATTAAGGATTAAACTGCTGCCCTAATCTACACTGGATAAATTTGGTACGGTTCTTCAGTCTTTATCTTTGTAGAAAATGCCATGGTAAAAGCAATGTTTCTGGTTTTGGAAAAAAGCTCACAAATTCCTAAGAATGCTAATAATCATAATACTTGATTTCTGATTCTGTGAAAGCAAGAGACACAAATAAATTATCCTGTCTTTTTGGGAAACAACAGAAGAGTTGATTGGAATAGATTTACCTATAATGAGATAACAAGATAAGGTTGTTTCTTAAAAGTACTTGGTGAGAACAAACAAGAAGTTGCTCTGCCGGCAACAACACAGAATACAGGACCAAGCAAGCTCAGGGGATGGTCCCAGAACTCTGAAC
>NW_006408546.1:6297029-6312184 GCF_000296735.1 Chrysochloris asiatica | reverse complement strand
AGGCTGGAACAGCTACAGTGACAGAAGATACATCTTCATGATGAACCTGACCTATATGCAGAGTGGTAGTTACTTTAAATACCAACAGAGAGGGAAAGAGTCTTCACATCAAGTATCAATGCTATCCCCTCTGTACACAGGATAGACAGGGACGGGCAACTTAGACATTGGCTACCTAAAATGAGGGGGCAATAAAGTCACAAAGTGACTGGCTTACAAGGTTTCAAGAGGCAGGTTAGTTTAAGAGTATGGGGGAAACAAAAGAGTCCCCACTGAATAGCTGTCACCTTGTCTAGATGGGTCTGGTGAAAAGAGAGGGGGATAAGATTTGTAAGATTCAGTAGTGACTGATCGTTATCATGACTAATCGCGACTGTCATAATTATAAAGGTAGAAGTTTTGTAACAAAAAAAAGGGAGTGGTTCATCTTACAGTCCAGAAACAGAGGACCCTAAGACCATCAAAAGAGGAACGCACAAGCAGAATCCGGGACCTTATCCAGAGAAACAGCAGCGCCAGAGATGGAGGCAGATAATGGGGGCAAGGAGAGGGGAAGTGGCTGAGGACTCTAGATTCAAGGACTAAGAAGAGAAGGACTAAGAGCTGGTGGCCAGGAGCAGACTTGCAGAATGTGCCCTTTGGAGATGTAAATTATTGGGTTAGCAACCCAATGCTTTATTCACAGCAAGACCAGGACTCCTTGAATTAGGGCCCAAAGAGGATAAATAAAACTGCCCTAATGCCGTATCAACAGAAGTACTGGGTTCTAAGCCAAAATGTGAAAGAGTGGCAAAGCAAAGTAGATGAAAAGTACCCAAAGAGAAATTCTCTTCCCTATTTCTCTTGACTGTTGTTGTTGTTATGTGCCGTGGGGTCGGTTCTGACTCATAGTGACCCTGTACAGGGTTTCCGAGGCTGTAAATCTGTATGGGAGCAGAAAGCCTCATCTTTCTCCCGCGGAACAGCTGGTAATTTCGAACTGTTGACCTCGTGGTTCGCAGCCCAATTCGTAACCACTACACTACCAGAGCTCCTTGTCCATATTCTCTGTTGTTTTTTGCACTCAAAATTTAGGTAAAGTAAGACTACACAGTCTAAGGAGTGTCCAAAGTCCTAAATCCACAATACTGAACTGTCTTCCTTCCTACTTCCAGGTCCATGTGGAATCTCTTGGTTTTCCGAGTATACTGACCCCATCTTCAGAAACAGGCACTGTGTGCACTGGAATGGGCTGCCAAGGTAGGTTGGGATTCCAGACACTCATGCCCTCTGGGGGA
Source organism: Chrysochloris asiatica (assembly GCF_000296735.1). NCBI lineage: Eukaryota > Metazoa > Chordata > Mammalia > Afrosoricida > Chrysochloridae > Chrysochloris > Chrysochloris asiatica. Next base: position 6,310,907 of record NW_006408546.1, on the reverse strand, counting down.
AACAAGGCTGCAAGGTTTGCCATAGCACTCATCAAGGTCCGGTCAATGTCTGTGCTTCGAATATATACCTAGAATGGAAAAATCAGAGCAGAGAGTCTGTGGATATTTTTTTTCCTTATGGAGTAGGACACCCATACCAAAATATTGTCAGACTTTGTGGTACTATCGTTGATCACAATATCTATTACAATGAGACCAGTAGTTGAATTGATACTAAGCCAATTAAGTGATGGCTGCTTGTCAAGTCCAAGTGTTAATAACAGGTTTTCATAAGGTTTTGAACTTACTTAAATTTATCAATTTTTTTTAGTAGCAAACTAATTGTATAAATTTTTTGGGAAACAAGCAGGGCCTTTTACATACGCAGCATTATGTTACATTCTTTCAAGGGTCAAGGTTCCCATTCTTAGATCTCCAACTTGCCTGTTCATGTTTATAAGACTCATTCAAGAATTTTTCATATCTTCTTCGCATATATTCTCCAAGTTCGTAATGCTGCTCCATCCCCACCTATGGGGGTGGGGTGGGGGTGGGAATCAAAAGTTAGTGAAAGTAGGCTCTGTGAATCAAATACTCATTTAAATTTGTCTCATCTCTTCTTACTGTACATGAACAAATTGTGTTTTAATAGGCTCACAATAACAATATCTATTTAAATGAAAACAAGAAAAGAGCTGTCAATTTTAGTCAGGACTCCCTGAGGAAGTTCACTCATCTTCCTTAGTTCTTAACATCACCTTACACGTGTTATTCTTGTTACATACCACGGAGTTGAGTCAGTTCCGGTCATAGTGGCCCTGTATAGAGGAGTGGCTGTTGGGCTTGAACTGCCCACTTTGCAGTTAGTAGTCCTAGAGCTCCACTCTAGGACGCCACATAGAGGTGCTTAATAGTTGTAGATTGATCGGGTTTAAGCAAATGCTTCATATCTGGTGTGATAGTGAGATCCTTGTTAGGAAAGCATTCACAGGGTCTTCTGACCACTTGGGGATTTTGTGGAAGAAGCCAATCACCTGATAAGAGGGTGGGTAGCGTAGTGGTTACGAATCGGGCTGCGAACCTTAAGGTCAGCGGTTCGAAACTACCAGCCGCTCCATGGGAGAAAGATGAGGCTTTCTACTCCCGTAAGGATTTACACCCTTGGAAACCCTGTACAGGGTCGCTATGGGTCGGAACCGACTCAACAGCACTTAACAACAGCAACAACAAATAAATCTTAAGATTCTCTGATAGCAATGCTTTTATTATCTGCTGAGTTTATGCCTGGCTCATAAAAAATTGAGTTTATGCCTGTTTCCTAAAAAATTAGCACCTAATACGAGTCCTGGTGTGGTGATGTGGGTTAATGCGCCAGACTGCAAAGCCGTTTGAACTTCAAGGTCGGCAGTTCAAGCTCACCAGCTGCTCCTCGGAAACTCTATAGAGGGTTGCTATGGGTTGGAATCGACTCAACAGTACTTAACAACAACAATAAAAATATGGCCATAGCACTCTGAATGGGCCCAGTCTTGTCTGATCTCAGAAGCTAAGGTCAGGCCTGATTAATAGTTGGATGGGAGACAGCCTGGGAATACTGGGTGCTGTAGGCTTTTGGAGTTCTGGTGTGGCACTGTGGGTTAATGCACTGGACTGCAAAGTTGGTTTGAACCGCAAGGTCAGCAGTTCAAGCTCACCAGTAACTCCTTGGAAACCCTATGCAGGGTTGCTATGGGTTGGAACCAACTCGACAGCATTTAACAATAACAACAACAATACTCAAAGTGTGGTCTGTGAACCAGCAGTATTGGCCTTACCTGAAAACTTGCTAGAAATAAAATTCTTGGGCCTCACCCTTGACCTACTGAACCAGAAGGTTTTGGGGGTGGAGCTCAGGAATCTATTTCTAATTAGCTGTCTGAGTGATTCTGATAATATTAATCATTAAGCAGTGATGTATTAGCTCAATGATCTTCAAGCATTACTAAGCATCAGAAGCAAAATTATCAGCGAGTGCTCATTGCAAATTTCTCAGCATCTTTCCCAGAGATTCAAGATCATTAGATCCTGGGTGGTGTCCTGGAATTGCCTTTTACAGGTGCCCCAGGAAATTCAGATGGAGGTAGTAGAGCTCCATGCTTTGGGAAACATTGCATTCAAGTTTGTCTTTAATCTAGGGCCTCACCAGAGCTTCAGGAGTTAAAGGATGTGATCTTTGTGGCTGCTGCTCAGTCCCACCCACTCATTTGTGTGTCACGTTTAGCCACCACTATTATCATGGCCCATTTAGAATGACCATGGGGGTGGGAAAGGAATAAGGTGCATGTTGAGGTAGGTGGACTTCCTGGGTGCCTAAGTAGTTGAGAAAGCAGGTGCTTGGGTTTAATTGCTGCTCTAATTTACAGCTCACTTCTGATGAACTAGTCCTCCTTTGTATGTTATTGTTGTTTTGTTCCGTGGAGTCGATTCCGAATCATAGCTACCCTGTACAGGGTTTCCGAGGCTGTAAATCTTTACGGGAGCAGAAAGCCTCCTCTGTCTCCCACGGAACAGCTGGTAGTTTCCAACTGCTGACCTTGCGGTTCCAGCCCAATTCATAACCACTATGCTACCAGAGCTCCTCCTCTTTTGTATGAAACCAATAAAAACAAAACACCCCAACAATAATAACAAACAAAAACAACCCAAAGCTGGTTTCCATCCAGTTAAATTATGATTTATAGTAACCAGGTAGGAGAGAATAGAATGGCACTATAGGATTTCCCAAGCTTTATGGAAGCAGAGTGCCACACATTGACAGATTACTCAATAAATAAGGTAAGCATAAGCTTATTTGTGCTTACTAACGTGTAGTGAACAATTTCCCATTTTTCACCACATCTGAGATTCTGCTTCTAAATATGACTGGCATCTGTCTCTCTTCCAGCATCACACAACCTTCCTACAGAATCAAAGCCTCTTTTCAAATTTATAGTCAGACTAGTAAGGAGCTCTGGTAGCATAGTGGTTATGAATCGGGCTGCGAGCCTCAAGGTCAGCAGTTCGAAACTACCAGCTGCTCTGCGGGAGAAAGATAAGGCGGTCTGCTCCCATAACCACTATGGAACCGACTCCACGGCACATAACAACAACAACAGGATGGAGAACCCAGAAAGCAAGTAAGCCCATGAAGGCATCAGTATTTTTTATTTTTTTTTAGCATTTCAAATAATTCCAATGTTTAACTGTGATTAAAATCTACTAGTTTTGAAGACATCAACGCTCAGTATGCTATAACATTATCTTAATGGTGCTTTGGACCATTTGCCCTTTTGGGGCAGTGGATTAAATGATCAGCTACTGAAAGGTGGGCAATTCTAACCTACCAGCTGTTCCACAGGAGAAAGATGTGGCAGTGTGCTGCTGTAAAGATTACAGCCTTGAAAACATTATGGGGAAGTTCTACCAAGTACCTCTTGGCTCTCTTCAGCATCTCTAAACTCTTCTTTTCTCCATGCACACCATTTATACTTCAACAGTGTAAAAAACATCAAATCAAACAACTCTATGCACAGATACCCTGGAGACTTATCAACAACCTTTAGCTGAAAATCTAACCTACCTGAGTGAGTTGGCCAAATCCTTGTGGCCATGAAGACTCTTTAATGGGGTCGTTGGGGAAGGTTTCAATGGGACTTCTGTCTCCATGTCGAAATACCTGAAAATAGATCATGAGGTGGTAGTAAAATGTCAGATTTCTTCTGGTGGTTATAGTAGATTTTCTTCTAACCATTGGTTCTCAACCTTGGAGGCCCATAGGAATAACCTGAGAACTAGGCCCCAACCCTAGAAATTTTGGTTTAATTCATCTTGGGTACAGTCAAGGCATCAGGATTTTGAAAACGTCACCACTGGTCTAAGCCACTGGCACTTTCCGTGTGATTTAAGTGATATAGGACTTAAGGTGATGAATCCATTAGAAGGTGGGTAGTATACATGGGCCCCAGTACATCAGCTAGAGCAAGGAGGAACACAGTGAAAGTGTTTAGCAAGATTACTTTATTGAGATAAACTGAGAAGGATATCTCCTTTAATTATTACTACAGCAATGACAGTTTTAATTATTTATTATAATTTTTTTTTTTTTTTTTTACATATTAAAGGGCTTCAAAAAGTTCAAGGAAAAATTCCTTGATCCCTGCATTCTATTTTCCAAGAATGAACCCCATTTCTTTGAGACAAAATACGAAGTCACTTTGGTCACGTCAGGAATCACTGCCACAAATAGTCCCCTCATAGAGGAAAGAATGACTGCAGATTCTCTGCTGAGTATTTACATTTACTAGTCACCCAGGGGTGACATGGTCATGACCAGAAATTATACCTGCAAGTATTTTGTCTTAAAGAAAGAGACCTATAGAATTTGGTAATCATTTTAAGCTAATGATTTATTTGTTTTTAGGGGTGTAGAGAGAAAGGAATTGTAGATGGGGAAATTGGAAAAGCTGATTCCCAGAACTTTAAGAACATACTTTTAGATTTGCATGTATGTCATGTTATTTTCACTGCACATTTTACTCTTTGGGGACAGTAGTCTGAATTTTTGAAATGTTGGTATGCTTTCTGAGCTGAATGCCAAGACAAACACAGAGTTATTTTATAAGCAAAAGGTCAGAAAACCATTCAAGGCCAAGATGAAGTCTACAGTGATGTCAGCAAACTTGAATATTGGGGAGGGCTGAGAGTGTTGGTGTGGCACTGTGGGCTAATTAATGCACTGGATTGCAGAGTTGGTTTGAACCACAAGGCTGATGGTTCAAGCTCACCAGCCTCTCCTTGGAAACCCTATACAGGATTGCTATGGGTCGGAACTGACTCAACTGCACTTAACAACAAAAACAAGAGTCCTGGGGTGGCACTGTAGGATAAGCACTTGATTATAAGGTAGGCTTGAACTGCAAGGATGGCGGTTTGAACTCACTAGCTGCTCCTTGGAAACACTATCCAGGGTCACTGTGAGTTGGAACTGACGTGACAGCACTTAACAACAACAACCAACAATGTGGCTTTGTGGAGTCTAGGTGTGGCACTGTAGGATAAGCACTGGACTGCAAGATTAATTTGAACTGCAAGGTTGGTGGTTCAGACTCACCCACCGCTTCTTGGAAACCCTATACAGGGTTGCTATGAGTTAGAACTGACTCAACAGCCCTTAACAACAACAATGTGGCATTGTAGAATAAGCACTTTACTGCTAACCATGAGGTAGTCAGTTCAAACCCACCAGTGACTCCTTGGAAACCCTATACAAGGTCCGTATGAATCAGAACCAACTGGCCAGCACTTAATAACAATACCAATACAACACCTTCATTATCTGAGATTGCCCACACCTCTCATTTATGCTTCCAGGCTAAGATGCTCATTTGGAAAAGAAAGCCAGGAGTCTGTCCTTCTGAAATCCTGTAAAACAATCCAACAGACACTGCCTAAGAAATAGTCTTCCACTTTATTCATGCTTGAGGTGGATTCTAGGAAAGTGGGGAGGTTCCTGACAGTTGAACTTTGTCTCTGGTTTCTCAAATTTTTTAGTCCTCTAAACTGATGATGAGCTAAAAACCTCAGTAGAACAGGCTACAGAGAGCAGAGGCATAAGGGTGCAGTGGTCCTTAAGGAAATCACTCTGGTCATGACAGGAATCACTGCCACCAATAACCCCCTCAGAGAGGAAAGAAAACCTATGTATTCCCTGCTTAGTATCTACATTTACCAGTCATCAGGGGTGACTTGGTCATGCCCAGAAATTGTCAAGGCTAAAGAGCTCTGCATAGTGGTTACAAATTGGACTGCGAACCACAAGGTCAGCAGTTTGAAAGTACCAGCGGTTCCACGGGAGAAAGGTGAGGCTTATCTGCTCCCGTAAAGATTTACAGCCTTGGAAACCCTGTACAGGGTCACTATGGGTCAGAACTGACTCGACGGTACTTAACAATAACAACCCTAATATGCTTTTCTTCTCATAACTAAAACACATTTTAGGTTTCCTAGATCCCAGGTAGGTATTTGGTAGCTTAACGGTAGAATTTGAACCTTGTATATAGGAAACACAGTTTGATTTCCAGCCGATGCATCTCAAATGTATCCACCACCCATCTGCCAATGAGAGTTTGTGTGTTGCTATGGTGCTTAACTGGCTTCAGCAGACTTCCAGCCTAGGACGGACTAGGAAGAAAGACCTGGTCACCTACTTCCAAAAATTAGCCATTGAAAAGCTAATCAGTCACAATGGTCTAGTCTGCAACATACTGGGAAGCATTTTGTTCTGTTGTGCGTGGGATTGTCCTGAGTCAGGAGCCTAGTTAAAGGTAACTAACAATGGATTCCAGGTATCCGTGCAAAACACTGTCCCAGGTCTGAGTTGTAAACATTGTTACATGGCTTCATTACAAACCCCACACTGTCCAGTTTCCAGTGTTTCTCAATCATACTGCTATTGACATTTTGGGTCAGAGATTTCTTTGTTGTGGGGTGTTATCCTGTGCATTGTAGGATGTTCAGCAGCATCCATGACCTCTACCTGCACTCCATACCACTTCTCCCCAGTTGTAACAACCAAAAATGTTTCCAGACATTGCCAAATGGCTAATGTGGGACAAAGCCACTCCCAGTTGAGAACCACTGGATAAGTACAGAAAAATCAGAAGAGAAGCATTCTAATAAAACAGAATTACAATGCTTCCTGCCAACCTACAACTACAATGTTGTTGTTGTTGTTAAGTGTCACTGAGTCAGTTCCAACTTGTAGCTTAAACTGCTAACTCTGAGATTCAAACCAACTTTGCAGTCCAGTGCATTAACCTGCAGCACCACACCAGGACTCCAACAAACACAATAGCTTCCCAGTATTTTGTGAACACTTGCTTTGTCCCAGAAACTGTGCTCAGTATTTTTCATGTATTTAATCCGCTCACCAATTCTACAAGGAGGCTTCAAAAAAGTTCATGGAAAAATTGAATGACAAGATAAAGCCCCATCATCGTACAAGGCAGACACTATCATCATCTTCATTTCACAAGCCAGGAAAGTGACCTGCCCACGGTCACACAGCTTGTAATCTGTAGAATTGGGATTCAAACACAGGTTGTGTGCCTCCAAACCCAGTATTCTTAAATACAGGTGTGGTTAGTTATGTGCCATGGAGTCAGTTCCAACTCACAGCGACCTTGTACAGGGTTTCCAAATCTGTAAATCTTTATTGGAGCAGAAAGCCTCATCTTTCTCCCGTGGAACAGCTGGTAGTTTCGAACTGCTGACCTTGCAGTTTGCAGCCCAATTCATAAGCACTACGCTACCAGAGCTCCTTTAATTACAGATAGTAGATTCATTTCTCTATGCTCAAATACAGGGATCTGGAACGTCCTTTAAGCTCTGTCTGTTCCATGCATTCTTTTCTTTAAGATCTGTAAGTTTTTTTGTTTCTTTCTTTCTTTTGCATCAGAAGAACCCAAAACTCGAGGTGAGAAACCAATCTGAAGGTGCCATGAACGATATGCAGAATTTAAAAACTAAAATGGAGATAATGCATTCAGATGACAGAATCACAAGTGGGGGGACATAAGTGTGGTCACCTTAGAGAGCATATTTTAAGGAGCCAAGCACTGGAACTCAATCATGAGATTTGGGTCCAGATTTCTCACTCTGTTCTTACACATCATGCATGATTGTAATCTCATTCATTTCAGTGGTTTATAAGCATTTCTGAAGTAATGGCTCAAACCTGCTATGAATGCCAAACAAGCAATTCAGCATCTACCACCCCAGTGCTGGAAACAAAATATGTGTATGTGAATGCATGAATGCACACTCACACATGCATATACACACAAAGGGAAATCTCAGCAGAGCCATTTTCAAACTGGAACCCTTGGATTCCACCTGGTCATGCTTTAATGTCTGTGGCAACACAGTGTCCTTAACTGATGTTCTGCCAAGTTTATAATCTCTGTTCTTAGCTGAGCAACCACACTCCAGGATATCCTTAAAAACAAACCACAAAAACAAACCAATTGTTACCGAGTCCATCCGACTCATTCCAACCCCATGTGTGTCAGGATAGAATTGTGCTCCATGAGGGTTTTCAGTGACTGATTTTTTTTTTTTTTTTTAAGTAGATTGCCAGGACTTTGTTCCAAGGTACCTCTGGGTGGACTAAGACCTCTGCTCTTTCAGTTAGCAGCCAAGTTCTTCATAATTTCCATCACCTAGGAACTTTATAACACCCTTGGTTGTTGCTGTTAAGTGTTCTTGAATCAGTTCTGACTCGTAGTGACCCTGTATATAGGTTTCCGAGAAGCAGCTGGTGCGTTTTAGAATACTAAAAATAAAATATATTATCTGTGGTATTTACACAGGTGCTTGCATTAGTGCCAGTAGTAATTGCATTAAGGATATGTTCAAGATAAATAAACTCCCTTACATTTGCTCGATCCTCCATGGTTTGTAGAATTCGTTTCCCTGCTATCTTGTTTAATTCTTAAAATCCCTACTTTGAGGACAGGTTGGTTCTGTTGTTACACTGAACAACTGAAGAGACTAAAGCTCAAAGTGATGGAGTAAATTGTCCAGATTTCCTAATTCTCAAGATTGCTAGCCCATGGTTCTTTACACCATATCACCCTTTTAAAATCATAGGTACGTTTTAAAAAAAGAACCATGGTTTGGTATCTTGTACCATCAAGTCTGTCAAACAGGTTTGGCATGTGTATGAAGTCGGAGAACCCAGTGAACACAGGGTGACCAGGTGCAGTTGCTTTCCACACAGTAGCCAGAGTGCTGTTACAACATGCCAATCAGATCATGCCACTTGCCTGTTTAGAACTCACTAATGTTCTCTCATTGTGCTAGAAAGTTTTCATGGAAAATGCTAAACACCTACAAAAGTATATGATGAGCTCCTATAGCCCATCACTGACTTCAAAAATTAACTTGTCACCAGTCTTGTTTCTTTCATACCCTTACCACTCTCGAGATACCATATCATTTCTCATTGCCCTTCGCATAAAATTAATAGTTCTCACAATGACCCCCAACACTTCTCTTCTAGCTCCTGCTCACCTTGAGGCTCTTACCTTACCTTATCCTTTTTCTTGCTAACCTTCTGCTGTTCCAATACCTTAAGCTCTTCGAGACTCAGGGCCTTTGCCTTTCTGTTCCATCTGCTTGGCTTATCCTATTTCTACGTCTCCTCCTGGCACACTCACTAAATCCAGGTCTGTGCTGGAAAATGCAACCTTCACACAGAGGCTTCCCTGTCACATCTGCTTTATTTTCACCCTGGACATTTTCCTGGTTTTAAAATTTGCATATTTTAAAAAATATCTGGCTCCCCTCTCCCCATAAACTCCTTGAAAGCAGAACCCTTGCAGTCATGTGCTCTGCTCTATCCCTGTTCCCAAACAATGCCTGACACATAGTGAGTACAATCACAAAATATTTACTTCAATAATGAACATTGGATTAGATCAGTTCCTCCAGGCCTTTCTTTTCAGGCTTTTCACTTATCAAGGACTTGTTCTTTTTCTTCCTTATTTACTACAAGGTGTGCTGTGTGCGTTTCTTTTCTCACTTTTTTTTCTGGCTCTCTTATCTTCCCTTTGATGTCCTACATTTGTGCCTTTGTTTCTGGAAGGTAGAGTTTATCCCTGGGCTAGATTGGAGTGTCATAAACCATCAGCCTGATCTTTCAGGTTTGGAATTCCAGATGCTTCATAAAACTTTGGAACGATTTTGGGAATCCTAGATGGGACTTTAGCTGTTGACATTAAACACAGGTCTGCATTTTATTAGAGTCTGCTCTAAATTGGGATAATCTCTCAATTCATAATTCTAAAGTTGACATGAATAAAAGACTATTTCGTTTTCTTGCTTTAGGAACTGAGAAATAAATTCTTTTAAAAAGAGGATTTAAAAGTAAAATAATTTAGGCAGAAGAGAATGAGTCATATAAATGGCTACCACTTGAGAGGTAAGCAGGAAGCTGGACTATGAAAGGAATTAGACTAGGAATACATCCTTCACTCACTGTAAGACACTCCAATGAGATCTTTTTATCCAGGACCCATGAAGAATTCAGAGCCCCATGACAAAGGGAAGAAATGAGAGCTGTGTACTATAATGCGTGGAAGGTGTATAGCATATTAGAAATGATCTAGGCTTTGGGGTGGGTAGACTTGGCTTCAAACCCTGCCTGTATCACTGACAAGCTGAGTGACCTCAGGAAAGTGATTTAATTTTAACTTTGCATGCCTCAATTTCCTTCTCTACAGACTAAGATAATCCATATCTACCTGTAGAGGCACTACGAGATTTAAAGCCATTAGCTTGGTACTGACAGAGTCCTGCTGGCCTTGTAGCATAAGCATTGGGCTGCTAACTGCAAAGTGAGTGGTTCAAACCACCAGTGACTCTGTGGGAGAAAGAAGAGACTGTCTGCTCCTATAAAGATTTGCAGTCTCAGAAACTCTAGATAGGGTTTTCATAAGTCGGAATTGACTTGATGATAGTTGAGGAATTTTTTTTGTTGTTGTTTTGGGGCATACAGGAAGGTAGTGCAGTGGGTTAAGAGTTGGTCTGCTAACCTCAGGTTCAGAGACTCAAACCCACCAACTGCTCCATGGGAGAAAGATGAGGCTATCTGTACCTATGGACATTTACAGCCTCGAAATCCCTCTGGAGCAGTTCTATTCTGTTCTATAGGGTTGCTACAAGTCAAAATCGACTCGATGGGTTGGCTTGAGCACATAGAATGCACTCGATTTACATTCTTTATTATTATATTTGCTACTATTATTTCTGTCGTTATTATTCAGGCATTTAGCTAGCTACCTTACATGCCCCCCAAAACATCTCTATTAATTTATAATCATCCATTCCTCATTATAGTTTCCATGATTATAAGGGTTAAGGAGTCCTGGTGTGGCACTATAGGATAAGCACTGGACTGCAAGGTTGGTTTGAACCATAAGGTCAGTAATTCAAACCCACCAGCTACTCCTCGGAAACCCTATAAAGGGTCACTATGAGTTGGGACAGACTCATGTAATATCAACAATGAGAGATAAAGAACAATTCCTTAGAATTTAGGACACTCTGAAAATTTCAAGTGCTTATAGTGGCAATCTGGCTGATTAAAACAAATACATCCTGAGCCAGATACAATCTCCCTGACCAGTTTTAACATTATAAAAACTTGAAAATAGCATTGGCATAAAATTAGGGAGGGGTGTATATAAGCAAACTGAACTGAATTCTGGTTTGGCCAATCACCAGCATTCAGTGCACAGTGGGTCTCTCCAGCAAAGACCTGTGAAGAACTGCCCGTCACCACAGCTGTGCAAACACTCCCAGTTCCTGTTGGGTCCATTTTGACTCATGCAGGCCCCATGTGTGACAAAGTGGAACTCCTCCATAGGATTTTCAATGGAAATCAATCGCTGGAACTTCTCTTGAGGAGCATCTGGGTGAACCTCTAATTTTCAGTTAGCAGTTAAGTATCTTAATAGTTTGCCCTACCCAAGGACTCAATTGCTGCTATGCTGGACTAGCTGTAGAGAGCTATAAATCATGGAAGAGAGGTTTAATGTTTAGTATGTAAGTTGGTTTTGATTTTCCATTCGATTGTTTTATGTGGTATATCTTTCCTAGGGCAACTCAGATCTTTTAAATGGACCATTAAAAATGACAATATCTCAAGTTTCCTATACACCAAAGTTAAGTTCCAACTGGCTTTTAATTTCTTATAGATAACATCAAGATGTCAGTATGGGCTTAATAGGATAATTTTAGAGATATGAAATATGAAAAGATCCTGACATCAAGTGCATGCTTACAATGTAGTAGCTATCATTTTGATTCTTATTTTAATAGATGTGAAAAGATTTACAGCCTTGAGAAGGTGATTCCTGTGTTTGAAGGTATTGTTCATGAAAATGAACATGAAAAATGAAAATGAAAGCAGATAAAAGGGGCTCAATAGTCGATTGACTTTTCCAGTAAAAGTTATGAAGCAAAGGATCAGCAAGTTCAGTCATCAGTAAGTTAGACCATGGTTGAAATGGTTAAAATCTATATAACTCTTGAAGTCACATTTGAATGTGTATTTCTCCAGGTGTTTTTATTGGGCCCAAAACTGAGAAGAAAACTTATCATACTTAAAAGACAAAAGACATGTAAATACACCCACTCCTCACTTACCATCATGGAGAAGTTCCAAAAACCATATTGTGAAGCAAAAGTCTATGTTATGCAAAAATGAAAGATGACTACATCTGATCACAAAATAGAGAATGACTACATCATTATATAACTGCCAAACTACATAACTGCCAAACCCCTGAAAAGCTTGGTCCAGCCAATTTGACGCACAACTTTAAACATCACAGTAAGTGTTACTCTTACTTTGCACCTCAGCATTCATCACTGCCAGATATAAGTTGCTAATGCACAACATAGTTGGATAGTAGATTTCCCACTGTAGCTGTAAATAGAAAATGTCCAGTAACAAATGTCAATAAGTGAGGAGTAGGTTTATGTCATTCTTTTGAGAATAAAGGGAATTGATGGGGGAGAAACCCTCCAAACACCCTGGCATTTTAATGAACTAGTTATGTGAACATGATTTGAAAAAAAAAAAAAGCACACATATGTGATAAAATGATAAGAGTATATGTATATTAATAATACTCACAATAGTTTTGGCATTTACCAGATGGGCTGATAAGTTCTTTTTTTTTTTTTAGCTTTTTTTTTTTAATTATTATTATTAAATGTTTTTATTTTGGATTGAGTGAAAGTTTACAGGGCACATCATCAGCTTCACATTCAACCATTCATATAGCTTGTTTCATTACATTGATTATTATCCCCTCCATATATCATCAGTTAACAGTGTTTATCTCTATCCTCTTTAGCTTTTTTTTGTTTTTTTTTTTGAGGGTGGTGGGGAACTTGCCTTTTTGGAATTTACAGTCTCGGCTTTTAGGGAAGGTTTTTACATTTGTCTGTGGATATCCAGGGCTCATGTATGAGATTACTAACAAGCATTACTGAATAATCAGATGAGGGACAGTTTGCTATGTCTACTAGGTAGCTAGAGTCTGATCCTCAGAGCCTATGGTTTGGACGGTCAACAACGCTTGGGCCCACAGCGTCTTGACCTGTCTTAGGCGTTCAGTGCGAATTCCTCAGTCTTACCCGTCATCGAAACTCTTTGCAGCATGGCAATGGCTCTGTGATAAGTTCTTTTTATTTACTAACTCCTTTGAGACTCAGAACAACTCCATGAGTTATTATTTTTGTCATTTTACTGACAGGAAACTGAGGTACAGCTATATGGTTACTCATCCCAAGTCACACAGTAGTAAGGGGTTGAGCTTCACTTAAACCTTGTACTCTTGACCACTTTGCTACATGGCGTTGTTGTTGTTGTTGTTATGTGCCGTGGAGTCAGTTCCGACTCATAGTGACCTGTACAGTGTTTCTGAGGCTGTAAATCTTTACCGGAGCAGAAAGCCTTATCTTTCTCCCGCGGAACAGCTTGTAGTTTCGAACTGCTGACCCTGAGGTTAGCAGTCCAATGCATAACCACTATGCTACGAGAGCTCCTTGTTGTACCTGGTACTGTTCAGGATATTATAAGGTTCTTTGGTGTTTGTACACCATACTCCTTTTTAAGAATTTCATATGTTTAGTGACTATTTATGTACCCTATCTCCATGGCATCATCATCTTTCCAACACAGCTCAGATTAGAAAACTAAATTCACAGCATTTCAAATTTCCAATACAAAGTATTAAACATAGGCAGAGAGCTGTAATTGGTAATGTCATGAAAATGGGCTCTAATATCCTCTGCTAGGAATCTTCA
>NW_006408546.1:6274928-6296594 GCF_000296735.1 Chrysochloris asiatica | reverse complement strand
CTATGAGTTGGTTATGACTCGATGGCACCTAACAACAACAACAAAGGAATCCCCCAGGGTCATATTGGTTCCTGTCTCTTCCTTAATATATTCAACGCACAGGGATTCTGTCTTTATGGTTTTTAAAAGAATCTCATCCCAGACATGGAGAGAGGAAGCACCTGAGAACTCTGGACTCATGGAAAGAGAGAGAATGGATGCTGGTGACCAGGAGGCAGGCTTGCACAATATACCCTTTGGTTGTTTAAGTTATTATATATTCCTGAGCATTTTTGTGTACTCTCCCCTCCCCCCAAAAACAAAAAACAAAAACAGAGGGAATGGAAGCAAATACTCTTCTTGACTGATGATTCACAGAGGAGATTGCAATCATTGCAATGAAACGATGGTGTAAAACCGATGTTCTCCCATGTAAACTATCACTCAGTTCCCAATAAAAACTGAAAAACAAACAAATTCATGCCTTCTCTTTTACTCTACAGCTTTCTGATCCAACTTAGGTCGTTATTATGCTCTCCTTGAACGGTGTACATAGTCCCTCTCTGTTCTTACTTCCAGCCTCACCTTTCCTCAATTTAGACTTGGCACCCAGAAGTTCATCTCCCCCAAGAGAAAATCAGTTAGAATTCATAAGTGGGTAAGACTTCAGTGCAAACAGGTAACTGGTTAGTCTAAGGTTCCAGCGGAGGTGATAGCCATCTAATACCTTCTGTTCTCTTTGCTCCTTTTAAGTTGCACACAAGAATAATTAAAAATCATCTAGATTTTATCCAAAAATTTGGAAAGCTTCCAATTTAGATTGATGACTCGCAGCATCACCTTATATTTGCATCGTGGTTCAGACTTTCATATGTACACCACTCAGTTTATCCTTAAAACAACTCTGTGAAGTGGGAAGCATCACTATACTCATTATCTCCCAGCTTCACTTTGAGGAATCTGAAACCCAGCTACATTAATAACCTGTCTTTGGTTCCATTGTGGGTAAATGATGCTGGAAGTGGAATTAATGAAGGTTCAGTGCTTTCCTAAGTGTGACCTTTAACTTTTATTTGAGAAAATAGCATCAGAAAATTTATAACACTCTTGGACTGCCAGTATTGGACTAACAGTAAAGCTTGCCAGTTTTTCACCTTTCCAAGAGCACTGTGGAAGAACTCTTAGAAGGTCTGCTATCCCTGGAAACATGTGATGGCTGGCATCCTTTACACCTATTGGGGTGTGGAGATGATGTGCATAGAATTTGAGGGCTATTTCCATCAAGAAGTGCCACATCGCTTGAGTAAGAATTCCACATGGTCAACTTTGAAGAAGGAGAAGATGGATTAATTCTCCTTTTCTTTGTAAAAACTTCAGTAGAATGAGATGAAATTGTTCTCTTGGCCTGAGGCCACCTGAGCTAGTGGTTTTTCTCTGCCTTAGAGGAGGGAGAATGCTTTACAGTAGCAATTTTATATTTTTGGATGGAATGCCCTGACACATGGGATACTTCAAAATAATCCGGTGGGTTTGTATGGGGACTACATGGACATAGAGATAAAATAATGTTGACCATGAGTTGATATTTTCTATGGGGTGCTCTGGAAATAAAAGAGGAAGTTGATTCTGTAGTTGACATTTTGTCATTGTTGTTGTTAAGTGCCATCAAGTTAGTTCTAACTCATGGTGACCCTGTATAGGGTTTCTAAGGAGCAGCAGGTGGGTTTGAACCACTGACCTGTGGTTCCCAGTCCAGTTCTTATTCTGGTTGACATTTAGGACATACAGTTGATGTGTTCCTTTCCTTGAAAGTCACAGTGTCTGCTATCATATTAAAGACCGAGGAATCCTACAAAAAGGGAACTTTTATCTTGGTTTAATCCATATGCTGTTCCCAAAATTGACTTGACCATTGAGATTTATATTTTCCCAAGCAGCACCTATTAACAACTTGTCAAACTAGTGTTTCAAGGGACACACTTGGAGGAACCTGATTTTAAAGATCATGCTGTGGCTGTGTTCATAAGAGAGGAAAAAACCCAAAGAAATTTTCCTGTTCTTCCTGCCAAGAACCGTGTTTTGGAAATGAAATGAGGAAGATGCACTTTGCTTGGATGACAAAGAAAAAGCAAGGAAAACACCTGCTGATTATGTATCCTTCCCACAGCAGATCACCATGGGGACGTCTCAGGCCAGCCACACATGCTAGGTCATAGGCATACCACTACTACAAACAGAATAGAGCTAGTGATTAACCCTAGCTTCTGGGCTCACAGACTGTTCAAATCCTGCCTCCAACTATTCCAGGTGGGTGGACCATGGGCAAGTTGCTTAACTATTTTCTTCATCAATAAAATATAATTTGAATAAGTCTTACACCTTATAGTAGGGTTGCCAGATTTAGCAATTTTGACTGATCATTCTGTGTGTTTTAATCTCACAACCCTACCTTATAGGATTGTTGGGAAGATTATTACATAATGCATATTAAGCTCAGAATAGTATCTGGTATATAGTAAGTACTCAACTATTGATTATTATCTTTAATATTGCTTTAATTAGAAGTACTTTGTTTTGATTCTGGTTCTCCCAACAATTTTCTAAGGATTGCTATAGATACATAATTTGACCATTGATAGTGAAATGTTCTTTATAATCAATAAAAAAGAAGAAACTGATATCTTCTGGCTTACATCCTGAGTTAGAAGTTGCTTTGAAAGGACTAAGTTGCTTTATAAGAGCTGAGAAAGATGTATCAAGCTGACCTTTTTCTACCATTAATGGGAGGAAGCTATGGTCAGAAGCCTTGTGCAGTATTTTTGTCAATTTTTTTTAATTCCAAGAGATTTAGCTTTGTAGTTTTCTTTCGGTTAGGTAAGGATTAACCTGTAGTTCCAAAGAACATGCTAACTGAGAGTGGTGGTTATGTGCCGGGGTGTCAGTTCTAGCTCATATCTACCCTGTATAGGTTTCTGAAGTTATAAATCTTCACAGGAGCAGAAAGCTTTATCACAGAGGAAAACCACAGTCACTGTGGTAGCCAGGGACTGCTAGCCTGGGTTATGGGTAACAAACACATGGAGGAAGAGAAGCTACTATATGCAGTGACCTGGGATTTCACTGCAATATCTCAGCAGATTGATTGCCACTGAGCCTGCTTGTCACAACAGGCTTACAGTGCTGACAGTACCATTTCTACAGATTCTCCACACTTGTTTAATGTACATGTTGGCAAGGAACTCAAGGATGGAAGCAAAAGTCTAGCTCACCCTGGGTTTCCCTATAGGAAATGCACAGCATTATACAGTTTTTTTTCAGCAGAAGCCTAACAGTTTTTGTGATGTTTTTCTGCTTCTTTCACACTCTCTCTGTTGTTGTTTTTTCTGTCACTGCTGATTTGTGATTAGTAAAAATTTACTGGACTAAAAATCACGATTTATATGAGTTCTTCAGAACATATGGCTATGAAATGTTCTGGAGAAAAGAAAGAAAGAAATTCTGAATACACCAAACTGAGAAAATTGGAGTTTCATTTTTAATTTGAGTTTAATGTGACTCTTTCCAAATAATGAAAATATATTTTGAATATTTCTTATAGAAAGAAAATTTGCTTATTCATCAGTCCACTTTCACTATATCACATCAATTATGTGAGGAACAGAAACAGTGCAAGAGAACCTGTGAAAGACAAGGAGAGGGACACAGGCAGAGAGATAGCATGAAACAGAGAAAACAGAAGTAGAGACCCCAAAGCAAAGAAACCAAGAGGACCAGAGGAATTTACGTAGGGCTCATATGTAAAGTGGTAACCCCCCACCTCTTTTCAAACCCTCATTCCAACTGTATTTCATTAATGCTAACAGTAAATCTTCTTACCCTCACATCACACATTAGCCACCCTCCTTTTTGCATATTTTATCATACATTTCACAGATGCAAAAAAGGTTGATTTAATAGGTAACCAATTGTATACATCAGGACATTATCCTAAAACTCTGAGGTTTATTTCATTTTCATGCTTCAAAGGCTGTCAACAAATATAGTTTCCAATTTCTTGAAAAATGAAGGGCCTAAAGAGGAAGGGGCTGCTTAATTCAGAAAATGACTGCTTTTTGGAGTAGAAATTAATAATCACCAAACTGGGTGAAACTACTTTAAATTGTATATAAAGAGCCTTAGCTCAGACTTCTGACTCCCTGCAGCTGTCCCAAGGTTTCTGCTTACTCAGCAGGTGTAAAATAAGTAAGTAAGTAAATAAACAGCAAAGGTAAAGGGAAGAAACCCATTTTTGTCAGGACTTGCTAGATCTTCCCAAGAGGAACTTGCGAAACTTGAATATTCACTTTCTGAGCGTAAACACTTCCAGTTCTTCTAGAGACAACACAAAGGTAAAATGAAACCTGATACTTAGTTTTCAAACCCTGCTTGACAGACAGTTTTAAGGAAAAAGCATTGAGAAAAGCCTACTTACCAATGTCACCAACTTCAATTCCTTGGCCACCACACCTGGATTGGGCCAGAAGGAAAGTAGAACCAAGAAGGTAAGGCTTAGGCTGCCAGCCTGGGCCACCAGGAAAGGGTCAGCTCTCATGGTGTGGAGAGCTGCTATGGTCAGTAGTTAAGAGGTACAGCTTCCAGTTAAAAAGACTTTACAGGGGAAGCTATTTAATGAAGGGATTGAAAGGGAAGGAGGAGCCAGACTCATAAATATGCAAATTATAAGGAAGCTTGGGGTGGGGTTTGGTATGTGTCTGGTTTTACAATTTGTCAAACAGGAGATTACAATCTCCTCAATTTAAGTTAGAAGGATGTTGGGTCCCAGAGCAGGGAAAAGCTGTTTGCTGCTCAAGATTACAGAGCAAACCATCAATATGAGACCACTGAGAGGTCAACAATTTCTCAACAACAAAGATAAGATAAGGGGACAGTGAAACTAGAGTACTAGAAAGAGAACAAACAGGGTCTGAAACAGAATACAGTTAAAAGAATGTTGACACCTTGTAATAAATGTAACTAATGTCATTGAATAATTTGTGTGGAAATTAGTCTTCCAGGAACCTAACTTGTATAAAAGTTCACCAAAAATTCAATAAAATTTTAAAAAAAGAAGGAAACTTGTCACAGCACATGTTAGTAGACATTTCTTCCTTTTAGTTTGTTTTCTTTAGATAGGGTATGTTGTAAAGTTTGCTTCATACTACCAGTCCTAAATAGAAATATCAGACCAGTGATTCCTAATCTTTTGGGAGTAGTAATTACAGAAGAAAAGAGCTGAAGGCACTGCAACTACTGCCATGGTTTGTGCTGATTCCACCATTCCACCTGCTAAGCATAGCTCCTTTTCCTAAAACTCTCCTGTAGTCTTTTTAAAACTGAAAAAAAAAAAAAAGCAATTCTTTGGAAATATTTAGTCATACCTAAAGAGTCCTGGTGTGGTGCTGTGGGATAAAGCACTGGACCGCAGGGTAAGTTTGAAACACAAGGTTGGCAGTTCAAACTCACCAGCCACTCTTTGGAAACACTATACAGAGCTGCTATGAGTAGGAACAGACTCGATGACACTTAACAACAGCAATAATAAAGATATTTAGGACTCACCTTTAGTATCTCAAAACCAGGGTTGAAAGTCCCTTCCTTAGCCTGATACAACTGTAAAAATTAAACCTTATAACTCTGTATGGGAAATATGGTGGCTCCATACAATAAACACTGGACTGCAAACCACAAGGGCCTTGGTTCAAGCCCATCAGCTGCTCTGCATGAAAAAGATAAGACTTTCTGATTCTACAAAGATTTACAGCCTCAGAAGCCCTATGCAGGGTAGCTCTGACTTGGAACTAAGTTGGTAGCAACAACAATTCTAAATTGTCAGTCATCGCCTTTAGCCATAAACCTTCCCTTCTAGATGAGTCACCCTTGCCTCATGAGCCATAGATGATCTCATTGGGGACGCTACAAAAGAGGACAACTGATAGAACATAGCTTTCCATTTTGACACCCTGTAAACTCCATCATTAGTTGTCGTAAGATGCCGTTGAGTCAGCTCTAACTCATAGCAACCCATGTACAATAGAACAAAACACTTCCTGGTCCTTCCCAACCCTCTTGTTGTTACCACTATGTCAATCCATGTTATTAGGGATATTCCTCTTTTCTGCTGACCCTCTACTATACCAAGCTTGTTGCCTTTTCCCAGGGACTAGCCACTTCTGATAACATGTACAAAGTATATGAGATAAAGTCTCACCATTCTCGCTGCTGAGGGTCATTTTGGCTGTACTTCTCCCAAGACATTTGTTTGATCTTTTAGCAGTACATGTTACTTTCAATATTCTTTGTCATCGCCACAATTCAAATACGTCAAATCATCTTTTGTCTTCCTTACTCATTGTCCAGCTTTCATATACATATGAGTTGATTGAAAATGCCCTGGCTTGGGTTAGGCACACTTATTTCTTAAAATGACATCTTCTCTCTTTAACACTTTAAAAAGGTCTTGTGCAGCAGATGTGCACAGTGCAAGATGTCATTTGACTACTACTCCCATGAGTGCTGACTGTTGATCTAAGTAAAATGGTATCCTTGACAATTTCTATCTTTTCTCCATCTATCATGATATTGTTTATTGGCTCAGTTGTGTGGATTTTTGTTTTCTTTACATTGAGTGGTAATGCATATTGAAGGCTGTTGTCTTTGATCTATAACAGAAAGTGCTTTTAGCAAGCAAGGATGTTGCATGTTGCAAGTTGTTAATGAAACTTCCTCTATTCCTGATGCCATGTTCTTTTTCATATAGCCCAGCTTCTCTTATTATTTGCTTAGCATAATGATGGAATAAGTATGGAGAGAAGATACAACATTGACACATACATTTCCTAATTTTAAGCCATACAGTATCCCCTTGTTCTGTTTGAACAACTGTCTCTTGGTCTATGCATTGGTTCCTCATGAGCATAATTAAATGCTCTGGAATTCTGATTTTTCATAATGTTAACTATAGTTTTTTATGATCCACACAGTTGAATGCCTTTTCATAGTCAATAAAACACAAGCAAACATCTTTACGGTATTTCTTGCTTTCAACCAAGATTTATCTCATGTCAACAATGATATCTCCCATTCCACATTATCTTCTGAATCTGGCTTGAATTTCTGGTATCTCCCTGCCAATGTGCTGCTGCAACCATTTTTGAATTACCTTCAGCAAAATTTTACTTCAGTGTGATATTACTAAGAACCCTGATGGTGTAGTGGGTTACGAGGTGGGCACTAACTGCAAAGTCAGCAGTTTGAATCCACTGGCCGATCTACAGGAGAAAGAGGAGGCTTTCTGTTCCCATAAAGATTTACAGCCTTGGAAGCCCTACACAGGGTTCCTATGAATTGGAATTGACTCAGTGGCATTGGGATGAGTGGGGGACATTAATAAAAATTTCTGCATTCTGTAGTCACCCTTCTTTGGAATGAGCACAAATATGGATCTCTTCCAATTGGTTGGCCAGTTAGCTAACTTCCAAATCTCGTGGCAAAGACTAATGAGTGCTTCATCAATTTGTTGGAACATTTCAATTTGTATTCCATCAATTCCTGGAGCCTTGTCTTTCACTGATGCCTTCAATGCAGCTTGGACTTCTTCTTTCAGTACCATTGATTCTTGATCATATATAACTTATGAAATGGCTGAATGTTTACCAACACTTTTTCAGTGCCATGACTGTGTTTTTTCCATGATTGCTGCTATTGCTGTTAAGTGCCATTGAGTCAGTTTTAGCTCATAGTGATCCTGTATAGGTAAAGGTAACCCTTTACCAAGGAGCAGCTGGTGAACTTGAACCACCGGCCTTGAGGTTCAATCCAACTTTGCAATCCAGTGCATTAACCCACAGCTCCTTAGGCTAAGCAATTCAGACTTGAGCTACCAGGTGAGGTGCTGTGAGATTTTCTACAGAACAGTTATCCATGATGTTTCTACCCCATCATCAAAGGGAGAACAATGATTTTTCTGGCAACTTGTTCTGTGGCTTATTGCACTTACCTGTGTTAGGAAGGTTCTGTTACTATGTGATCATGGGATGGCCTGGAATGTAGTATGTGGGAGAGCGGTTGCCTCTGTATTGGGAAACACGTGAGAAGAATTATTGCATGTGAGACTGGAGATCAATATCTAAGGGGACTTGTGGCCATTTTTTGCCCTCACATTCTCCAGCTGCCAGTCCCCACTGTCATCCTTAATGGGTGAATTTTTGAGAAGGTGGATGCAGGGGGAAGTCACTGGTCTTGCAAAATTCTATCATTGGATCTCCAAATGAAGATAGATTGTTCAGTTATTAGCCTGACTAATTGTTCTCTTGTCTTCTCCCTTATCTGACCCTTGGGTTGAGGTTTAGCGCTATCCTGACTACAGCCACAGTCCTTTCTAATGATGATTCTATTTACCCTACCTATCCACCACTTGTCTGTCAGTTTGTTGTAGTGGTGGCTTGCGTATTGTTGTGATACTAGAAGCTATGGCACTGGTATTTTAAATACCAGCAAGGGTACACCCATAGTGGACAGGTTTCATCTGAGCTTCCAAAGGAAGACAGACTTGAAAGAAGGAGAGGCAGACAACTTCTGAAGGTTTAGCCACTGAAAACATTATGAATAGCAGTGGAACACTGTCAGATAGCACCAGAATATTGAATATTGAAACATTATGAATAGCTCCAGAATATTGTCAGATAGAGTACTGGAAGACGAGCCCTTCATGTTGAAAGGCACTCCAAATACGACTGGGGACTACTTGCCTCCTCAAAATACAGTTGACTGCGATGATGCAAATAGAGTAAAACATTCCAGACTTTCATTTGCTGATGAGGTAAACTCAATATGAGGAGAAACAGTTGTATACATTCATTACCAATCAGAACATGGAATATACGAAGTGTGACTCAAGGAAACTTGGAAGTTATCAAAAATGAAATGGAATGCATGAAGATTGACAATCCAAGCTGAAATGGATTGGGACAGGCAATTGTGAACTTGATAATCATATGATTTACTATGCAGGAAATAACAAACTGAAGAAGAATGGCACAGTATTCATTATCAAAAAGAACATCTTAAGATGTATCATGCAGTACAATGCTATCTGTGAAAGGATAATATCGATACGCCTACAAGGAAGATCAGTTAATACCACTATTATTCAAATGTATGCACCAACCACTAAAGCCAGTGATGCCAAAATTGAAAAATTCTACCAACTTCTTCAGTCTGAAATTGATCAAACATGCAATCAAGATGTAGTGGTAACTAGGGGCGATTGGAATCTACAGGTTGGAAACAATGAAGAAGGATCAGTAGTTGGAAAATAATACCTTGGTGATAGAAACGATGCTGGAGAACCCATGATAGAATTTTGCACGACCAATGACTTGTTCACTGTAAATGCCTTTTTGAAACAACATAGAAGACAACTATATATGTGTACCTCACCAAATGGAATACACAGAAATCAAACTGACTACATCTGTGGAAAGAGATGGTAGAAAAGCTCCATATCACCAGCCAAAACAAGGCCAGAGCCAGACTGTGGAACAGACCATCGATTACTCATATTCAAATTCAGGCTGAAGTTGAAGAAAACTAAAACAAGTCAATAAGAGCCAAAATATGACCTTGAACATACCATATGAAATCATCTTAAGAACAGATTTTGAAATCAGAAACTAATGAACAAAGATCAGAGGAATTGTGGTATGACATCAAGAAAATCATATAGAAAGAAAGCAAAAGGTCATTAAGAAGACAAGAAAGAAGGAAAACACCAGAATGGATCTCAGATGAGACTCTGAAACTTTCTTTTCAGAGTAGAGATGCTAAAGCAAATGGAAGCAATGAGGAAGTTTAAGAGCTGAACAGAAAAATTCAAAGGGCAGCTCGAGAAAAGATTATAGTGAAGTGTGCAAAGACCTGAAGTTAGAAAACAAAAAAGGAAGAACACACTCTGCATTTCTCAAGCTAAAAGAACTGAAGAAAACCTTCAATCCTTGACTTGTATATTGAAGCATTCTATGGCCAAAATATTTAATGATGCAGAAAGCTTCAAAAGAAGATAGATGGTAACTCATCAAGTATCAATGTTATCCCCTCTGTACATAGGGATGGGCAACTTAGGCATTGGCTACCTAAAATAAGGTATCAATAAAGGCATGAAGTGACTGGTTTACAAGGTTTCAAGGGGGAGTTTAGTTTAATAGTGTGTAGGGGAAGAAAGAGTCCCCACTGAATAGTTTTAATCATTTCTAGATGAATCTGGTGAAAAGAGATGGGATAAGATTCTTATCACTCAATAATGAGTAATTGTTATTATGACTAATTGCAACTGTCACAATTGTAAAGGTAGAAGTTTTGTAACAAAAACGGGGGAGTAGTTAATCTTACAGTCCAGAAACAAAGGACCCTAGGACCATCAAGGGAGAAGAGCACAAGTGGAATGCGAGACCTTATCCAGAGAAGCAGTGAAACCAAAGATGGAGGCAGAGATGGGGACATGGAGAGGGGGAATAGCTGAGGACTCTAGATTAATGGCAAGAGAGGGACTGAGAGCTGGTGGCCAGGAGACAGGCTTGCAGAATATGCCCTTTGGTGGTGTAAATGATTATATATGCCTGAGTGTTTGAAAAAAAAGAAAGAAAGAAAAAGAGCTAAAGTGAAAGAAATATTGATGGTACATGGAGGGGATTATAATGATTGTAATGAAACAAGGTGTATGATTTGTTGAATGTAAAACATCATCTGCCCTGTAAACTTTCACTCAATCTACAATAAAAACTTTAAAAAAAGAGAAAAAAAAAATGGAAAGAATATACAGAGTCACTGTGACAAAAGGAAATGGACAATGCTCAGCTATTTCAAGAGATTGCGTATGATCAAGAATCAATGGTGCTGAAGGAAGACGTCCAAGGTGCACTGAAGGCATTGGCAAAGAACTGGAAATTGACAGATTGCATATTGAAATCTTTTAACAGACTGATGCCACACTAGAGGCACTCACTCATCTATGCCAAGAAATTTGGAAGACAGCTATCTGGCCAACTGATTGGAAGAGATCCATATTTGTGTCCATTCCAAAGAATGGTAATTCAACTGAATGCAGAAACCATTGGACAATGTTTTTAATATCACATGAAGTATCATGTAAATTCCAGGGTAACACAATAACCATTCAGAAAGTCCACAATTTGTACCTAGGACTTTTCTGAATTTCCTTTGTCTATAGTCTCCCACCATGGCTGATTTCAAGCTACCGGTGTGATGTTACTAAAGACGGAGCTGGGAAGAAGTGAACGTATCATTATATACCATTGTGTAGTTTTTCTATAATACAGATACACTATGTGTAAATCACTTCAAAGGCATAGAGAAAAATAAAATGGAGCAAAAATTATTTGAAATCAATGAGTTTTGAGTACCTGTTGCCTTTGTTTTTAATACAGTTTATTTAATTTTCTATGATTTACCTTTGAATAAGGGTTATGTTTAACAATCAGCTTGCAAACTTCCCAAAGATTTTACATTAGATTCTCACAATCCAGCATATGCTAAATCCAGCATGTCACTGTCTACTATATCATTAGTATTATACTGTTAATTATGGTGTTGTGACAATTTTCTCATGTGAGAGGGGGAGGAATATGGAACATCTTAGCTGAGGGATAGTTGTTGTTGTTAAGTGCCATTGATTCGGTTCTGACTCATAGTGACCCTATAGAGGGTTTCCAAGGAGCAGCTGGTGAGTTTGAACCACTGACCTTGTGGTCCAGTGCTTTATCCTACAGCACCACATGTTGTTGTTGTTGTTAAGTGCTGTCAAGTCGGATCTGACCCATAGCAACCCTATACACGGTTTCTGAGGAGCGACTGGTGAGCTTGAACTGTCGACCTTGCAGTTCAAATGGCTTTGCAGTCTGGTGCATTAAGCCACAGCACCACACCAAGACTCCACAGCACCAAATAGGGAGGTGAATTTTACAACCCTAGTTATGGTTATAGTTAAGAGGGAAATGAGTACAAGACAGGATAAGCTAGGGGAGAAGTGTACAAGGACTAAAAGAGAAGGGTTATTGTTGTTGTTGTTAAGTACTGTCAAGTCAGTTCCTACTCATAACATCTCTGTATAGTGGTACTGTAAGATACTTTACCACAAGGTTCATTTGAGTCAGAAGATCCGTGGTTCAAACTCGCTAGCTGCTCCTCAGAAACCCTATACAGGGTCTGTATGACTCAGAATCGACTCAGTGGTGGTTGTTTTTATTATAATTATTTCCTAAGGAGCAGTTGGTAGTTTTGAACTACCAACTTTGTGGTTAGCAGTCTAATGCTTATCCTACAACACCACGCCAGGGCTCTCCAAAAGCAAAGGGTTACTGTTAAGTGCTGAAGTGTTGGTACCAATTCACAGGGACACTGTATATGGTATATGAGGAGCGGCTGGTGAGTTTGAATTACTGACCTTACAGTTCAAACCAACCTTGTGTTTCAGTGCTTATGCTACAGTGCCATACCAGAACTCTAAAAGAGAAGAGTAACAAATCGTAATTATGAAGGCAAAGAAGTATAAGTACCTTAGAAAGGAAAAAGTGAAAGGGCATTAACATTTATGGAATGCCTACTGTGTATCCTAAACTCTGTCAGTCACATGACACATCTTATCTCTACAACATATTTGAAAGACAGATAACTAAAAATTGCAGTGCATGAATGCAAATTCAGGTCTACCTAACTCCAAAGTCCTTCATCCCTTCATCTTGTCAAAGAAGGATACAAAATTTACAAGATGGTGGATAGGGTGTCTAGAAGCAGAAACTAAAGAGACAAATTCCAAGGCCAGAGTGGTATCCCATTTAAAGTGAAATAACAATGTGTCAGACCTAGAAGGATTCCTGCTGGATCAGACAGTGTTACAGAAGTTTGAGAAGATTCTAAAGGGTCAGTGGTCTCCAACTGGATAAAACACACTCATGTGAGGAAAGATAATTCCTTTCTCCTTTTTCAGGAAATGCTGAACACATTGTGCACTTACAGCCAGCATCATGCTAATCAGTGCAGCAGTTAAAGGAATATGTTCCAAACAGATTTCAGGAATTCAGAGTTATAAATAGCTTATTTATGACTATGTATACAAAGCCTGAGCAAGTGAAGAGGAAGAAAGATGGTCCTTAGCTCTCCTGTATTTCCATCAGTGTAGCTATTGATGGCCTTCTGCTGTCCCTCAAACACAAAACTGGTAGTTGTTCTGGAAGTATGGATCCTTTAGGAGCCTCCCTCCTTCCATTTTGCCTGTGTCTTATGCTTTCTTTCCCATAGTGATCCCCAGATAGCATGAGGGCTATTGGCCTTGGCTTGCACTTGGTTAATATGTTGGGCCCTCCAGAAAGCAAATGCCAAGATAGAATTAGAAGTGCAAGATATTGACTGGTGATAATGTTTATTAAAAGGGAAAGAAGGCAGGAGTAGGCAGGAAAAGCCTTCAGACTGTGATGTAGGTCTAGTACCTGGGAAAGGAAAGGTGGAAGAAAAGAGAATTCGGTAAGAAGAGCCTCAGAATATGGTACAATCATGAGAAAATCTCAGCCTGTAAAATGGCGATCTCCAGTGTACTAGAAGAATTCTGCCAGGCTTCAGTAACTGACGTGGGCAGCTTGAGAAAAATGTGGCCCCATTCCAACACTGTGTGACTCTGTGGGTGGAGGAGTCTACTTTAGACAGTGTCCAATGAGTATTTCTCTCAGGTGAAATTTGAAGTAAAACCTGAATAAAGTGCAGGGGTGAGCCAGAAGAGAATCTGGGGTAGGTAAGGTAGTAAAGGTTAAGACCCTAAGGAGGGGTGAGATTATTGTATTAGAGTAAAGTAAACATGGCCTGTGGCTAGAAAGGAGAGAACATGGAAAAGACAAGAAGAAGAGGCCAGAGAGGTGAGACGCTGCCAGATCATACACGTATGCCAGATGAGAAGTTTGTATACATTCTAAATGCAATGGGGAACCAACTGAGGAGTTTTAGTCAGGGGAGTGATATGTGGTAACAATCACTTGTGACCACTGTGAAGAATGAATTATGGAGAAACAAAAGAAGGAAAAGGTCCATATCATCAGTCAAAACAAGGCTAGGGGCAGATTGGGGAACAGACCATCAATTGTTCATATGCAAATTTAAACTGAAGCTGAAGAAAATAAAAACAAGTCCACAAGAGCCGAAATATGACCTTGAATATATCCCACTTGAATTTAGAGATCATCTGAAGACCAGATTTGATTCATTAAACACTAAAGACTGAAGACCAGAAAGTTTTGGCATGATATCAAGAATATCATACAGGAGGAAAGCAAAAAGTCATTAAGAAGACAAGAAAGAAGGAAAAGGTCAAAATAGATGTCAGAAGAGACATTGAAACTTGCTCTCCAGCGTAGAGATCCTAAAGTAAATGGAAGAAATAAGGAGGTACAAGAGCTGAACAGAAAAAATTTCAAAGGTCTGCTCAAGAAGATAAAGTCAAATATTACAACAAAATGTACAAAAATCTGGAGTCAGAAAACCAAAAGGGAAGAGCATGCTCAGCATTTCTCAAGCTGGGGGAACAAAAGAAAAAAATTCAAGCCTCGACTATCATTATTTAAGGATTCTCTGGGCAAATTATTGAATGATGCAGAAAGCATCAAAAGAAGATGGAAGGAATACAGAGTCACTGTACTAAAAGGAAATAGTTGATGTTCAACCATTTCAAGAGGTAGCATATGATCCAGAGCCAATGATACTGAAGGAGGAAGTCCAAGGTGCATTGAAGGAATTGGCAAAGAACAAGGCACCAGGAATTGATGGAATAAAAATTGAAATATTTCAAGAAAGTGAGGCGGCACAGAAGGCACTCACTTATCTCTGCCAAGAAATTTGGAAGACAACTATCTGGCCGACTGATTGGAAGAGATCCATATTTGTGCCCATTCCAAAGAGAGGTGACCCAACGGAATGCGGAAATCATTGGACAATCTCTTTGATATCTCAAGCGAGTAAAGTGTTGCTAAGGGCAATACAGAAATGGCTACAATCATACATTGACAGGGAGTTTCCAGAGGTTCAAGCTGGATTCAGAAGAGGACGTGGAATGAGGGATGTCACTGCTGATGTCCGATGGGTCTTGGCTGAAAGCAGACAATATCAGAAAAACGTTTATCTGTGCTTTATTGACTATGCAAAGGTTTTCTATTGTGTGGATCATGACAAGCTATAGACAACATTGCAAAGTAAGAGTATTCCGTAACATTTATTTGTGCTCTTGAGGAATCTGTACATGGACCAAGAGGCAGTTGTTCAAACAGAACATGGAAACAGTGAATGGTTTAAAATTAAGAAAGGTGTATGACAGGGTTATATTCTTTCATCATACTTTTTCAACCTGTATGCTGAGCAAATAATCCAAGAAGCTGGGTTATTTGAAGAAAAATGTGGCATCAGGATTGGAGGAAGACTGATTAACAACCTGCGATATGCAGATGATACAACCTTGCTTGCTGAAAGTGGAGAGGACTTTAAACATTTACTCATGAAGATCAAAGAGCACAGCCTTCAGTATGGATGCATCTCAATATCAAGAAAACAAAAACCCTCACCACTGGACCAATAAACAACATTCTTGTCAATGGAGAAAAGATTGAAGTTGTCAAGGACTTCATTCTTCTTGGATCAGCTATCAACACTCATGGAGCAGCATTCAAGAGATCAGATGACGTATTGCATTAGGCAAATATGCTGCACAAGACCTTTTTCAAGTGCTGAAGAGCAAAGAAGTCAGCTTGGGAACTAAGGTGCACCTGACCCAAGTTATGATATTTTCAATAACCACATATGCATGTGAAAGCTGGACAGTAAATAAAGAAGACTGTAGAAGAACTGATGCTTTTGAGTTAGGTGTTGGAGGAGAATATTGAAAGTGTCATGGGCTGCCAAAAGAACCAATAGATCTGTGTTGAAAGAAGTGCAGCCAGAGTGCTTGCTCCTTGGAGGCCAGGATGGCCAAACTTTGTCTCTTATACTAGGACATATTGTCAGGAGGGACTAGTCTCTGGAGAAGGATATTATGTTTGGTAAGGTGGAAGGTAAGAAACAAAGACGAAGACCCCCAGCTAGATGGATTGGCAAAATGACAACATCAATGGGCTCAAGCTTGGCAACAGTTGTGAGGTTGGCCCAGGATTGGGCATTGTTTCATTGTGTTGTGCATAGGGTCGCTATGAGTTGGTACCCACTCGATGGCACCTAAAAACAGCAACAAAAGAAGAATCAAGAACACCCAGGAGGTTACTGCAGTTGATACAGGAAACAGATGGTGGTGCATACAACAAAGTGGATGTGAGGGCTGCGTGGGGGTGGGAATAAGTAGATTGATGAAAAAGGTATATTGGGGAGAAAGGGTTGACCAGTGTTAAATATTAGATGTGAAGAAAAGAATGAAAACATGAATTCCTAGGCTTTAGGCTTGAGAAACTGTTATTTCCAAGGGCATGTTTTGCTTTGGGCCATGAGTTACTGAAGAATCACTTCAATTTCCATATAACAAGTAGACTAGAGGTACAATATTCTAGAGTTGAATGGTTTAGGGATTAAGGATGAAATTTGAAAAATATAAGTTTTTCTTTCACTTTTCTCTTGTTAAGATCAACTCTATTCATGGCCTCAAGATGGCTGCCACCAGTCTTCAAACAGCTTTTACACATATGATATAGTTATAATACTGAAGGATATTGGAGGCAGCATCTAGACACAGAAAAAGGAATGTTTCCTTCAGTGTGATTCATTTAATCAGTGAAGAAAACCTTTCCCAGAAGCCCTCAGCTCTTTTCCCTCATAGTTTATTGACAAAATTATATCACAACACCATATCTAAATCAATCACTGGTAGTGGTTGGGGTCATCATGATTAACATATTCCAACAAAAATTCACCCTCTGGAGGTGGGAAGAGGTCTAGTCCCACAAAGACCATGCTTGTCTGGTAACTGAACAATATTTGGATTCTTTTAGAAAGATAAAAGGTGGGGGGATTCTGAGAGTAAGCAACAGAAGTGTCAGACACAGATGGTGACATTTAAGAGAGAAATAAGTTTATCTTATTTACTTAATATGTGTGTGTTTAGCTCTTTCCATGCTGTTTCTTAAAGGAGCAAGTTACAATTTGGGCTACTAACTACAAGGTCAATAGTCAAAGATTCTACCAGTTGCTCCATAGGAACAAGAAGAGGCTTTCTGCTCCGGTAAGGATTTACAGTCTCGGAAACCCTATATAGGGTTGCTTTGAGACGGAACTGACTCAATGGCACACAATCACCACCATCACCACCCTAATTCTCAAGGAACTCTGTTGGCACAGCAGTTAAGTGTTTGACTGTTAATAAAAGGTGGGAAGTTCAAATCCACCAGCTGTTCCATAATTGTTCTATGGGAGAAAAATGTAGCAGTGTGTTTCTGTATCAAAGATTCCAGCCTTGGTGACAAGATGGGGCAGTTCTACTTTGCCCTATGGGTCACAAAGAATCACAATCGACTTGATGGAAGTGGATTTGGCTTTGGGTACCCTGTTTCTAAACCTTAACCACACGTGGAAGTGAATTAGGAATTAGAAAACCCATGCCTGAGACTCACCCGTAGAGATTCTAATTTAATTGTTAGGGAGTGTGGGTTGAGCTTGGGGATTTTTGAAAGGTCATCCAAGTAATTCTAACATGTAGTAAAGTCTGAGAAGCCCCAAGTTATTACATGACTGGCTCTGTTTTAAACACCTTAGAGATGTTGATTCATTTAACTCTCATAACAGTCCTATGAGGCAGGTGCAATTACTGACCTGATTTTATAGATGAGGAAATTGAGGTACACAGTCCATGAGTTCATGGCCACACAGTAAGTGGCAAGCCAAGATTCAAACCCTGGAAGGCTGATTGTAGACTGTGCTCCTAACTATTATGCCATAAAGAATAGGCAATCAGTAGTTTTGTTTAGAAATATTAAATTTTAGATATTTATTAGAAATCTAAGTAAAAATGTTTAATGGCCATACATATGTAAATAATGGTGTTTGGGAATTTTTACATATATTTGCTTATCTTAGGCATATGGATAGTAAAACCACAAGATTATATGAAATCACCTAGATAGATTTGTCAAAAGAGAAAAGGAAAAGCAAATCTATAGAGGCAGGAAGTTGATTAGTAGTTCCCTTGAATTGGGCATGGGAACCGGGTTTAGCTATAATAAGCAAGAGGGATCATATGGGGTGATGGCAATGTTGTAAAACTGGATTGTGGTTATGGTTACACAAATTCTGGAAATTACTAAAAAGTATTTAATTTCACACCTAAACTGTTTGAAACTTACTGACTGTAAGTTAGACTATAAAGGAGCCCTGGTAGCGTAGTGGATTACAGCTGGGCTGCTAACCTCAAGGTCAGTAGTTTGAATCTACCAGTTGCTTCGTGTGTGAAAGATAAGGCTTTCTGCCCTTGTCAAAATATACAGCCTCAGAAACCCTATACAGGGTCGCTATGAGTCAGGCCCAACTCTGTGGCTTACAACTACCAAGTTATACCTTAATAAAGTTGTTAAAACATTAAAAAGGAAAGGGCTAAGAAGATCATTAAGAGTTTAAACATCAAAGGAGCCAACAATGGAGGTGAAGGTAATGTAATGAGAATACAGAATGAAAAAAGGAGAGTGAAGTGTAGGATAAATATTGGACCACAAAGGAAGGTTTGAACTTCAAGGTCGGTGGTTCATATTCACTGACCTTGAAGTTCAAACCTATCTTTGTGGTCCAGTGTTTCCAATTTGCTCCTTGGAAACCCTATACAGGTTGCTATGAGTCGGTTCGACTTGAAGGAACTTAACAACAACAACAACAGTGTCTCTGAAGCCAGCTGAAGAGAATACTTATGAAGGAGGAAGTGGTCAACTTTTTTTGTAGCTACTGAGTATTTACTAAAGAAAGATGATGACAGAAAAGTGACTGCTGGATATGACAAGATGAGGTCATACTGACTTTAACAAGAACAGCGCCAGGGACTGGTGGAGGTGGAAATTGGATCAGAACAGGTTGAGGAGGGAGTGAGAGATGATACAGAAGCAGAACCGCCAGTGATGCTGAAAAAAACAAACAAAGAAAAAGCTATGATAGTGAGCTCAGAAATGGAAAGGTAGATGGAGATGTGAGGGCAAATAGAAGATGCAGGTTTTGTGTGTATGTATTTAAAGTAGTGTGGATTGTGTGTGTGCGTGTTTGAAGTAGTCAGTTGTATGATGCAACAGCAAGGAGTACAGAGAAACTAGGGAGAAGGAAGGAGATCCATTAGTGGCATCGTTGGTTTTAGATAAGAACTTTGACAATTCACCCATTTTATTGGGAGGGAAGGCAGGTGCAGGAGGAGGATCAGTTCTATTATTAGAACCTTTATATTTTCAGTAAAATAAGAAGTAATATAGTCTTTGAAAATGGAAGCAAGAAAGGTGGAGAATGCTTAAGAGGTTTAAGGAGCGAGGAGTTGAGGACTATACATTCTAGATAGTTACCAGGCTCAAGACCTACTTGAACTATGGGTTATGATATTTCAACATTCCTTTATCCATATCGTTATCTTTTACCCAAAACAAGGTGATTACTGAGACCTAGGTTAGATTGCTGGGATGTAGATCCTAACTCTTACAATTGAATAACTTTTCTGTGGCCCTGGTCAAATGACTTGACCTATTGGTGCTTTGGTTTTTCTCATCTGTAAAATAGGGATTGTAAACGTAAATGAAGATAACGCATGTAAAGGGCACAGAAAACTTTCTGGCACATAATACGTGCTTCATGTTGTTGTCACTAGGTGTCGCTGAGTTGACCCATAGCTACCCTGTGTATAGCAGAACGAAACACTGCTCGGGCCTGTGCCATCTTCACAAACATTGCTGTGTTGAGTCCATTGTTACAACTATTGTGTCAGTCTGTCTCATTGAAGGTTTTCCTGGACCTTTCATGATTGATTCTACTCTGAGGACACAGCTTTTCCCCACTTGTATTTTGAGAACTTTCTAACCCGAAGGGCTCATCTTCCAGCAACTACATCAGACAATATGCCATTACTCACCATAAAGTTTTCATTGACTAATTTTTTCTGCCCACTATGGGTCACCCTGCCGGTATTTGAAATCCCAGAGGCATGGCTTCCAGTGTAACAGCAACATGCAAGCTACCACAGCACCACTGACAGACAAGTGATGGAATTGCTTAATTACCGCTAGGTATTAATATTATGTGGAGTCCTGGTGTGGTGCTGTGGGTTAATGCGCCAGACTGCAAAGTCGTTTGAACTGCAAAGTTGGCAGTTCAAGCTCACCAGCTGCTCCTTGGAAACCCTATACAGGATCCCTATGGGTCGGAATTGACTCGATGGCACTTCACAACAACAACAACAACAATTAATATTATGTGGAGTACTGGGGTGGTAAGATAACACTCAATCACAAGGTTGGTGTGTACCGCAAGATCTACTTGAACCGCAAGGTAGGCAGTTTAAACTCACCAGCTGCTGCTCCTGGGAAACCCTATACAGGGTTGCTATAAGTTGGAACCGTTTTACAGCACTTAACAACAATATTATTATCATGTGATGCTGTAGGAAAAGCTTTGGAGTGCTAGCTGAAAGGTCTGTGGTTCAAAGCCACCAGCTGCTCCTCAGAAACCCTATGTAGGGTTGCTTTGAGTAGGAACCGATTTGACGGCACTTAACAACAACAAAATGGTGTCACTGGATAGTACAATTAAATGTGACTGCTAACAAAATGTTGGTTCAAGTCCAAGCAGAAGGACCCTGGAAAAAAGTCCTAGCTATCTGCTTCAGAAAGATCAGACATTGAAAAACCCTATGGAGCACAAGTCTACTCTGATACACTCGTGTTCACCATGAGTTGGGATTGACTCTAAGGCAACTGATGAACTGGTAATGTTTACATATATTTTACTATTTCCCTTCACCAATCAGTTAAGAATCAACTCATAAAACAAATAAGCAAACAAATTAGGAACTTAAAGCCCAATAAACACTAGGCAGTCCCTTTTCTACTCATCAGGCACAACTTGTTTTTATATTAATTTCTAAAAAGTAATATGAAATAAGCATCCTGGTGTGGCACTGTGGGTTTATGCTGGACCGCAAAGTCAGTTTGAACTGCAAGGTGGGTGATTGAAGTTCACCAGCTGCTCCTTGGGAAACCCTATACAGGATCTCTATGGGTCCTAACCGAAGCGACGGCACTTAACAACAACAATATGAATTAGTATACACAGGGGGAAATGTTCAATAATAAAGGAGACCTGCAATAAAAAGTAAAATTTTCTTCTACTCTGAGTTCTGGCCTACTGCCCAGAGATCACCAGGTTCTTGTACGCTCTTTCAACACATATACACATATTCAGTAGAAGCTTACAGCACACAAAGATCTGCATCTGGCTTATTCATTTACTCTTTCATTGTGATCTCCTCACATCAGCACATGCAGATTTTTTCAATATCCATTCGGTGAAACTCTATATTGTCTCTTTTTTTTTTTTTTTTTTTGAGTTTTTATTGTAAATTATGTGGGTTTACATGGGAGAAGACCAGTTTTACATTCATCCTGA
>NW_006408546.1:6272337-6274331 GCF_000296735.1 Chrysochloris asiatica | reverse complement strand
ACCCTGTGTACTGAGGGGGTGGGAGTGATCCTCGCTGTAAAGATTTGTTCTCTTTTTTGTGCTACTACATCCATAAGTATAGGTAAAGGTCATTAAATTGTAGCAGGTGACTTTTTTTTCCCCCTCTTCTTTCCTCTTCTAGTTGAGTTCTGATCATCCAGCCATTGAAGCCTTGTCAAGTGGGTACTATCTGCAAGTATGGGTGTTCTTGTGCATCTCTGCTCATCTCTGTTCACTTCATATCAGCTGGATGCTTTGCTCTCTCCTCTAGTCTTCTATGGCTTTATCACTGCCTCTGGGCCCAGGAGTCCCTGGGTCTTGCCATACTGCTGGCAAACCAGGTCTCCACCCAGGATCACAGGAGTCTATTGGGTGTGGTCGGACTTAGCTCCCAACTTCATTTCTGTTTTTCCCCCTCTTCCCCTTATCAGTGACCAATGTGGTCATCAGCCAGGCCACATGCCTGCTTGTATATTCCCCCTTGAGTCTTAGTCTTGGAAGGGGGGTTGTCCTGAGGGGACTTGAGCACTTGCCTTGATGGCTCCCTGTGAACAGCTTGCTTTTTCTTGTAGTAGTCAATCAGACTGCCATTTTTGTTTTTGACTTTTCCTGCCAGTCTTTCTTTCACAATTCTGTTCTTATAGCTGCTCCAGACTGGTCTACTTGTCCTTTCAGTGGAAATTTCCCACCTCAGACGATTCTGGATGGGGTTCAGCATTCCACCTATGGTCTTATGCAATGCAAAAGCTGCACAGGAACTCTCTTTCACTGGGCAACTTCTAGCCCCCTTTAAGGTATTCCAATCAGTTATAGGCTGAAGATTGGCTTATAAGCTTTCTATTGTGATGTTTCTAGCTATTTCTTTCTCTCCCCCTCAAGTGTCTGTTTTACAATGGTAGGCAAGGGAAACCAAGATTCAAAAGATAGCCAAGCATCTTAACATTATTCCCCTCTTCTATGTTTTCTCTTATTATTTTCACAAACATGTTTGCAATAAATATCCTTGTTCATACACTGTATACACATACTTCTAGATTTTTAGTAGATGAATTGCTTGGTCAAAGAATATATTCATGTAAAATATTCATAATGGTTATCAACTTTGGCTCAAAATATATGTATAACAATTTGCACTCCAATCAATGGTGGATAAGGATATTTCTTTTTCTTCTTAACACTGTATAATGAATTATTTCATCTTTGCCTATCAAATTTGTGAAAAATGGTATCTGAATGTTTAAATTAGCAATTCTTTAATTTTCGTATTGAATTGTAGAAATTCTTTGTATTTTAAGGAAATTGTCATAAATATAAACAATGTTTACATTGTCATAAATACAATTTTTTAAAAAAATTTGCCTTTGAAAGCTTAAAAAAATATATATACACAGATGTTTTAATTTTTATATAGCTAAATTTACCAATATTTTCTTTTGTGGCTATGGTCGTTTTTTGTTTGGCTTAGAAAGGTGTTTGTCATTTACAGAATTTTGAATATACAACTATATTTTCCTATCATTTTATGGTTCTGGTTATTTATTTAAATATATTTCTATATAAAGGGTATCTCAAACGTATTATTTTCCAAATGGCTATCCAGAATGTTCTTAGATAATGTATTGACTTTTGTTGCTGTTATTGCTAAGTGTCATCAAATTGATTCCAACTCATAGTGATACTGTGAAGGGTTTCTAATAAGTGGCTGATGTCAGGACTCTGATTTATTGAATAATTCATAATAATTCATTTATTCCCCAATTTGAAGTGCCATTTTAATCATATGTTAAAACCTATGTATATTTGAATATATGTTGTTGTTGTTGTTAAATGCTGTTTAGTCAGTTCTGATTCATAGTGCCCTGTATAGGGTTTCCAAGGAGGAGCTGGTGAGCTTAAACCGCCAACCTGTAGTTGGCAAACTGACTTTGCAATCTAACACATTAACCCACAGTGCAACACCAGGACTCCATTTGAATATACAGCTGAACTCTATT
>NW_006408546.1:6269477-6271550 GCF_000296735.1 Chrysochloris asiatica | reverse complement strand
TTTCTGCTCCTGTAAAGTTTACAGCCTTGGAAACCCTGTACAGGGTTGCTATGAGTTGGAACCAATTCCACGACACTTAACAACAACAAATGTGTCCTTTGACTTCTTGACTGCTGCTTCCGTGAGTGTTAATTTTGGATCCTTTCATCATCTGTAGACCAAGCACTCCTTAGAGATCTTTATGTCTTGGCATAAATCTTTCTCTGGATCTAGGCGCTTCATGGATCCAAAGGACGTACTCCACTCCTGGCTCTCCTTTCTTGGTGTTGGTAGGTCCCTACTTTTCTACTCACTTCCTTTTCTTTTTAATTTTTGTAAGATAACAGGTATTGCAGGTCACACCTCAGAGAAATTTTCCCTTTAATTAATTAACTGCTCAAAACAGATCTCACCATGGAAGTGATTATATTATATTAGATCTCACCATGGGGGATTACTATATCTTAGCTACTAAATCACAGAGAATCTTGACCAGTTAAGTTGACACAAAACCTTACAAGTCCCAAAATTAAGATAGTTGCCTCCAGTAAAATGGCTGACTTAGGTCTGAGTCCAGACTGTATCTTAATGTTTGCTAACTTCTATAATAATCCATGACATTTGTACATACCCATCTGTTTTTAAAATGCTGGCATGACTTTACTAAAGACAATTTAGAAACCAATAGCCAATTTCCAGGTCTTTTGATCTAGATAAGTTAACTTTTTTGCACAGTGAATTAGAAGAAAAAGGGTCCTTCACAGAACAATCACAGTGGAGTACATATTTTGATTGGTATATGAAAGTTTACAAATAGCACCAAGAAAACAGATTTGCTTCCATATAAGGTACTACATCCAATTTAAGAAAAACAAACAAACAAAAAGAAATGGAATGTCAGGAGCCTGTTCCCTCCTCACCAATCCTTGTTTCTTCTGCTCCATTTTGAGTTGCCACTCCTTTATATACTTCTTTGCCTTCTTAC
This sequence comes from Chrysochloris asiatica, assembly GCF_000296735.1. NCBI lineage: Eukaryota > Metazoa > Chordata > Mammalia > Afrosoricida > Chrysochloridae > Chrysochloris > Chrysochloris asiatica. The sequence continues at coordinate 6,270,586 of NW_006408546.1, read as the reverse complement.
TCATCTGCTAATGCTATAACTGAGCTATCTTCCCTTCTAATGAGATTAGCCAGTAAATCTCTCTCTAAACTGTCTTTTAAAATCCATCGTAGTATGAATACAAGGATCTACCCCCAATTATTTTTATCCTTTGGATACACTCAGAACTGTGCAACATTATGAAAGATTTTCTTTGACCATTCAGAAGGAATAAAACCAGGTGGCATATGGTTGTTATGAAGGAATCCAAGTTTAAAACAATTTTACTTGACTCTGGGAAATCAAGTTTCAACCTAATTCTTAATCTCTTTGATAAATGAACCTGGATTTCCTCCCTGTTCGGACACTACTTTTGGAATAATATTTTTAAAACATTATAAATAGAATATGGCAGAAAAAATTTTGAATTTCAATAATGTCTTGGAGAAAGTGAGTTTCCATCTGAGTTCCCATTTGTGTCATCTTCCCCTCTCCTACTGGAAACTCTCCCAGAAAATGTTACTCCATTCTCATAATCTCTCCTGTGAGGTGACAGCTCTTTGCCAGTTGTATTTTGAGTGACTTCCAACCTGAGGGGCTCATCTTCTGTTATTGTATCTGACAATATTCTCATGGTATTCATAATATTTCAGTATTCTGAGACTATCTGACAGTTTTCCCTGGTAAACATTCAGAAATAGTCAGTTTCTCCTACTTCCTAGTCTTGTCTTTGTCTGGAAGCTTAACTGACACCTGTCCACCATGGGTGACCCTGTTTGTATTTAAAATACCGGTGGCATAGCTTCCAACATCCTGGCAACATGCAAGCCACCACAGCAAGACAAACTGATGGATGTGTGGTGGAAGGGTGGGATGTTGTTGTTGTTGTTAGGTGCCCTCAATTCGGTACCGACTCATGGCTATCCTACGCACAACAGAATGAAATGTCTGGTCCTGGGCCAACCTCACAATTGTTGCCATGCTTAAGCCCATTGATGCTGCCACTTTGCCAATCCATCTTTCTGGGGTCTTTCTCTCCTTCCTAAACCTCCACCTTACCAAACATGATACCTTTCTCCAGTGACTGGTCCTTCCTGACAATATGTCCAAAGTATGAGAGATGAAGTTTGGCCATCTTGGCCTCCAAGGAG
>NW_006408546.1:6267585-6268736 GCF_000296735.1 Chrysochloris asiatica | reverse complement strand
GAACAACTGCCTCTTGGTCCATGTACAGGTTCCTCATTAGCACAATTAAATGTTGAGGAACATTCATACTTTGCAATGTTGTCCATATCTTGTCATGATCCACAAAACTGAAAGCTTTGCGTAGTCAATAAAGCACAGGTAAACATCTTTCTGATATTCTCTGCCTTCAGCCAAGATCCATCGGACATCCGCAATGATATCCCTTGTTCCACGTCCTCTTCTGAATCTGGCTTGAACCTCTGGAAGTTCTCTGTCAATGTATACTTGCAGTCGTTTCTGTATTACCTTTAGTAAAACTTTACTTGCATGGGGTATCAAAGATATTGTCTGATGATTTCTGCATTCCATTGGGTCACCTCTCTTTGGAATGGGCACAATACAGATCTCTTCAAATCAGTTGGCCAGATAGTTGTCTTTCAAATTTCTTGGCATAGATGCGTGAGTGCCTCCTGTGCCACCTCACTTTCATGAAAGATTTCATTTTTACCCCATCAATTCCTGGTGACTTGTTCTTTGCCAATTCCTTCCATGCACCTTGTATTTCTTCCTTCAGTATCATTGGCTCTTGATCATATGCTACTTCTTAATCCCATCACTACCCAGATCTAATGGGAGTTTCTGAAGGCTATGGCATACAACACATTTTATCTTACAAGAGATTAAAGCAAAGAGCAAAGAAAGAGAGATCAAAAGCAAGAGCAGAGAAAGAGATAAAAGGCAAGAACAGAGAAAGAGAGACCCACTACCAGGGAGAAATAAGAGCCAGGAGTGTTGTGTGTCTTTTAGACATGGAATCCCTGCACTGTAGAACTTCTAGACAAGAGAATGATTGATGTCAAGACAAAAGTACTCTAAGGAATGCTGAGCCTAGAGATGCTTAAAGGAAACAAGGGGAGGTGGGGCTTGATGGCGGTACGGTGGAGGTGCAGTGAAGTTCGCCGTCAACCATACCACAGAATACCAGGCAAAGCAGATACAGGGTAGAGCTCCAAAACTTGGAACTGCAGAGATAGGAATATTTTTAAAGTTTGAAGGCTTATATCTTGCAGAAATTGGAGCTGAAGTAAAAAATTGCGTACTTTTGAATCTGCTGGGCCGGGCTTGAAGGCTGGGAGCTGACATCTTGGGCGAGACCAAATGGCAAGACCAAG
>NW_006408546.1:6262809-6263927 GCF_000296735.1 Chrysochloris asiatica | reverse complement strand
ACTACACTACTAGATGAAATTTACTTCAATAACAAACTAAAGGAATCTCACACTTAGACTAGTTATTTGGAAAAGTCAAGCTGTTCCTCAAATGTGACCTTGCTCTATATGATTCCTAATTATAGACCGCAGAAGCAGAATGCTAAGCCATACCATGGTGAGGCTTGGTGGTACCTGGTTACGTGACCAGTAGTGCCTAGGATCTTAAAAGTTTTCTAAAGTAAGCAGACATATAAGAAATAATATAATTACCCAATCTGTGGAGAAGAAAACTTATAAAATAAGTAATCAGAGGATGTTCATAGAAATTGCTGATCAAAAGGAGGCAATGTGTAAGAACCCCAAAACTGAGGTTCTTAAATCCAGTAAACTAGTTGGCCCATGTCTGAGTCCAGACTTATTAATTGTTTTAACAGAGTCCTTGTGTGGTGCTGTGGGCTAATGCAAACGACTGCAAAGTCGTTTGAACTGCAAGGCCAGTGGTTCAAGCTTACCAGCTACTTTTTGGAAACCCTATACAGGGTCACTATGGGTCTGAATTGACTTGACGGCACTTTACAACAACAACAATTGCTGTAACAACCTGTGACCTTTGTACATACTTAAAAGCTTGTAACTAAGGAAGTATTTTTCTTTGTGGTTAAACCAAGGCTATCAAAATAATATCCCTGAAAGAGTACTAATGCTGGCTCTTTGGACCTCTCTGCTACTAACTGCCCTCAGGAAATGTATTATTCACATAGCTACCTAGCAGAATGTGCTTTAAGAAAGAATGCTTTGTCAATAATGTTGTGATAACACTCCATACCTTGTAGTGAGGGGCTTCTGCAGTTTAAGCTTATAACCTACACATACTTTGCACCAATTTCTTTCTTTTTCCGCACTTCAAGGTGTCCCACTTTCCTTATCTCTGAATTGTGGAAAACCAATAAAAATATTGTATGATTTATTCATATAGGCATAAATCCATCTGCCCATCTTCAGCTGTTTGGAGTGCTTGATTTCCTTTTGTATATGGAGGATATTCTCAATTCAAACTGTTTTGAGCTTTCAATAAATTTCTTTTATTTTGACAGTTTTTACTCTTAGACAGTTTCAGTTTTGTTGATGGTATTTTT
>NW_006408546.1:6253442-6260658 GCF_000296735.1 Chrysochloris asiatica | reverse complement strand
AATCTTGGTAAGTGGTTAGTTAATTATTTGTAGGTGCACCAACAGAACTAAATGGAAGTGTTCCAAGTTAGACATATATAAGGGTAATAGATATCATGTATTGAAAGCTTTCTGTTGTCAGATCCCTGGATAAGTGCTTGACACTATCTGCACAATGACCCTGGAAGGTAGTTTTTATTTTCAGTTTATAGATAAAGATGATAGACTTGTGAAAACTTAACAAAATTTCCCCAGGCATAGTGTATTAAGAGTCCTGGTGTGGCACTGTGGGCTAATGCATCAGACTGCAAAGCCATTTGAACTGCAAGGTCGGTGGTCCAAGCTCACCAGCTGCTCCTTGGAAACCCTATACAGGGTTGCTATGGGTCAGAATCAACTCAACAGCACTTAACAGCAAAAAATTTATTAAGGGAGCCCTGGTGTGGCACTGTGGGTTAATGCGCTGTACTGTAAGGTCAGTTTGAATCTCAAGGTTGGTGTTTCAAGCTCACCAGCTGCTCCTTGGAAACCCTATCCAGGGTCTCTAGAAATTGAAATAGACTCAGTGGCACTTAACAAAAACAAGTGGATTAAGGAGAGTCCTGGCATGAGACTATAGGCTAAGCTCACCAGCTATTCCTCCGAAACCCTATATAGGGTCACTATGGGTCCTTACTGACTCGATGGTACTTAACAACAACAACAGTGTATTAAAGAGTCCTGGCATGGCACTTCAGGATAAGCACTGGACTTGTAACCACAAAACTGGAAGTTCAAACCCACCAGTCACTCCTTAGAAACCCTATACTGGGTTGCTATGAGTTAGAACCAACTTCAATAGTGTTTACCAACCAACAAACCAACTAATCAACCAAGTATATTAAACCAAGTATATTAAAAGGAGCATCATTGGTCCAAAGGATAAGCACTGGTCTGAGAACCACAAGGTTGGCAGTTCAAACCCACCCATGACATCATGAGAGAAACATGAGGCTTTCTGCTCCTGCGAAGATTTAAAGCTTCTGAAACCCTATGTAGGGTTTCTATGAGTTGGAACAAACTACACAACACTTAATAACAACACAGTTTACTGCAGGCCAGAGTTAAACTCAGGTTTTCCTGAATATAAAGTTTGTATTTGTAACCATTCTGCTTTATTCTCTGCTAAAAAGTATGTGTAAGGAGCTCTGATAGCGTAGTGGTTACGAATCGGGCTGCAAACCACAAGGTCAGCAGTTCGGGACTACCAGTTACTCCGCAGAAGAAAGATGAGGCATTCTGCTCCTGTAAAGATTTATAGCCTCGCAAACCCTGTACAGGGTTGCTATGAGTCGGAACTGACTCCATGGCACACAACAACAACAACAACAACAACAAAGAGTATGTGTAAGCTGAAAGTTTACAGTAATGGATTTTTCTTTTATAAGTACTTAAGTGATTAAAAATAACTTTGTTTTCTATAATTTATTTCTATAATTTAAATATTGGTTGGAATCTGAACTTTATCAAATCCGGTGCTGGGTGCTGGTGATAGAGAGATAAAATGCAATTTGCTTTTGGAAATGTTTCGGAGTAAACAAGTAAAGTCAGATAAACTATTAGTTACCTAATGTGATATGCGCAAAGTACTCAAAAAAGATGAGAATTGTCCGTGTGCATATGACTTGCCCTGGACTTCATAGACATTCTTCCTTTATACTTTGAAAACCTGTGTTATACTTTAGCATATCTGCTCCATACTTGGGCTCACCTTCCCATGACTACAACCCTTTGTGTTGTCCCAGATATTTGTTTCTTCTCTCCACATAAACTATTGTCTGCTGTGGACTTCCTCTGCTTTCAATGGGATCTCACTTTTCTGATCAATAAATACCATTTGGACAGGAACAGAACAGAGGGTTTGGAGTACAGGATGTTTCTCACATTCCAAAATGAGCTCTTAAAAGGTCAATCTATGTTGGCTTCAATGGTCCAGTGAAAAGAATACTGTCCTCATTAGAATATGTTTACCCCTTGCCCTTCTGCTTGAGTAACATAATTTTTTTTTCCACTGAGACTCTAGTGAGAGGTTGACAAACTTATTTGCATATCGCTAAAATTTCTTCACTTTTTATTAGCATTGTATTTTCATATCAATTATGTGAACACTAATCAGAAATTACCTTCAAGGCCTTTAAATCAAATTATTTGTCCACTTCTTAGCTCTCACAAGAGGCAGTGTGGTAGAAGGCAAAGGCACAGGTGTTGGTTTGTCTCCATTTCTACCATATACAATCCAAATATCTTTGGGTAAGCCTTTGAACTCCTGAAACCTTAGTTGCCTCATCTATAAAATGAAGAAGATAATAATGGTGCTTAAGTCATAGGATTTTGGGGTGCCTGACTTACTGTAGGTACTCAATAAGTGATATGCTATGTTATTATCCAAGGTAAATTATAGTTCAATATTCACTTGTTGTTAAGTGCCGTCAAGTCGGTTCCAACACATAACTACCCTGAATAGGGTTTCCTAGGAGTGACTGGTGAGCTTGAACTGCCAACCTTGCAGTTCAAACAACTTTGCAGTCTGGCACATTAACCCACAGCACCACACCAGGACTTAGCAAAGATTAATTGAGGATATGTTATGTGCCTAAAATCATTTTAAGTGCTAAGGATACAACAGTGATACAACAGTGTAGCACGATAATTATAAAACAGAGCAAGACCATGACTTTCTACAGCATACACAATAGTGAGAGAAACAGACACTATTTATATAGTAATATGTTCAGTGAAGAAAAATTAAGTAGGATAAAGGGGAAGAAAGAGGGGTACCTGCTAGATGAGGACGTTAAGGAAGTCTCTTTAACAGAGGACATTTGGGCAGAGTAAGCCATGTGACTTTCTGAGGGGAGATGATCTAGAAAAGAGAGGAAAATATTAGATTCTTCCATTTTGTATTTCATGGGACTTTATTTCTTTGAGTATAACTGTGGTTTAAGACTGGACCTCATGGGGAGTCTTATCCCACAGCTTATACTTGTTGATGAGCTTATTGGTTTGTGTGAGCCTACTACAGTAAAAATATAATCCCAGATCTTCTTATGCAAGAAGAGCTCAAGCAGGCTCTGCATAGTTTGGGAGAATTTGGGAGAATTTGAATCTGGTAGCACCAGGAATTGGTGGAATAAGAATTGAAATCTTTCAGGAAAGTGAGGCGACACTCACTCATCTCTGCCAAGAAATTTGGAAGACAACTGTCTGGCCGACTGATTGGAAGAGATCCATGTTTGTGCCCATTCCAAAGAGAGGTGACCCAACGGAATGCGGAAATCATCGGACAATCTCTTTGATATCTCAAGCGAGTAAAGTTTTGCTAAAGGTAATACAGAAATGGCTACAATCATACATTGACAGAGAACTTCCAGAGGTTCAAGCTGGATTCAGAAGAGGCCGTGGAACAAGGGATATCATTGCTGATGTCCGATGGATCTTGGCTGAAGGCAGAGAATATCAGAAGGATGTTTACCTGTGCTTTATTGACTACACAAAGGCTTTCGATTGTGTGAATCGTGACAAGCTATGGACAACATTGCGAAGTATGAATGTTCCTCAACATTTAATTGTGCTAATGAGGTAACTAATTGGTCCATGTGGATCTGTGTTGTAAGAAGTGCAGACAGAGTGCTCCTTGGAGGCCACGATGGCCATACTCTGTCTCTCATACTATGGACATATTGTCAGGAGGGACCAGTCACTGGAGAAGTATATCATGTTTATTAAGGTGGATGGTCAGAGAAAAAGAGGAAGACCCTCAACGATATGGATTAGCAAAGTGGCAGCATCAATGGGCTCAAGTGTCACAACAATAGTGAGGTTGGCGCAGGATCGGGCAGTGTTTCGTTCTATTGTGCATAAGGTCGCTATGAGTCGGTATTGACTCGATGGCACCTAACAACAACAATAATAACTCTGGCTGTACTTCTTCCAAAACATATCTGTTTGTTCTTTCAGCAGCCCTTGGCACTTTCAATGTTCTCCTCCAACACCATAATTGAATAGCATCAATTCTTCTATGGTCTTCCTTATTCACTGTCCAGCTTTCGCATCCATATGATGTTATTGAAAATACCATAGCTTGAGTGAGTCGCACCTTAGTCCTCAAGCTGACAACTTTGCTCTTCAATACTTTCAAAAGGTCTTGTGCATCATATTTGCATCATGCAATATGTCGTTTGATTTCTTGACTGCTGCTTCCATGAGTGTTGATGGTTGATCCAACAAGAATGAAGTCCTTGACAACTTCAATCTTTTCTTTGTTGATAAGAATGTTGTTTATTGGTCCAGTGGTGAGGATTTTTGTTTTCCTTGCATTGTTGAATGTTGGAAGAAGTACAGCCAGAGTGCTCCTTGGAGTCTAGGATAGCCAATGTTCATCCCTTATACTTTGGACATATTGTCAGAGGGGACCAGTCGCTAGAGAAGGCTATCATGTTTATTAAGGTGGGCCATCAGAGAAAAAAAGGAAGATCCCTAGCGAGATGGATTGGCAAAGTGGCAGCATCAGTGGGCTCAAGACTGGGCAGTGTTTTATTCTGTTGTACATAGGTTTTCTATGAGTTGGTACCTACTTAATGTCACCTAACAACAACAACAACAACACCAATAAGTCAGCTGAACTATGTGGTGGATGTCACAGAGCTTTATTTTAGCTGGCAAGTAACTGCCAAAACTAAGGCCCATAGTGACCCTGTATAGGATTTCCACAGAGTGGCCGTCAACCTTGCGGATCAAGCCAACTTTGCAGCCCAGTGCATTAACCCACAGCGCCACACCAGGACACTTACAGAACATTCTTTGTTGTTGTTGTTGTTAAGTGTCGTGGAGTCGGTTCCGACTCATAACGACCCTGCACAGGGTTTCTGAGACTGTAAATCTTTAAGGGAGCAGAAAGCCTCATCTTTCTCCCGTGGAACCGCTGGTAGTTTTTGAACTGCTGGCCTTGCGGCTCACAGCCCGATTCGTAACCACTATGCTATCAGAGCTCCTTAAAGGATACTCTTAGAGGTGACAAAAAGGTACTATGCGAAATATTTTCTCACAATACCTATTGCCATCAAGTTGATTCAAACTCATGGTGACCCATGTGTTACAGAGTAGAATTGCTCCATAAGGTTTCCTTTTACATAAACAGTTGGTAATGATATGGACAGAATTTGTTTCTTTTTTACCATATGTTTTGCTGGTTTGAGAAATTAAAGGAAATTTTGACTAAGTGCCTTTCATGTACCAGATGCTATATTTGAAGGGGATTCAAAAGTTCATGGACAAATCGAATGAAAAAATACGGAATTTTTCCATGAACATTTTGAAGACGCCTCATATGCGTCTCATTTAACCCTTCTAACAATTCCCAGGGAATTAGGATATTCAGTTTACAAATGAGAAAAGAAGGCTCAGAGATAAGAAGGCTCAGTTGTCCAAAATCACACAGGCAGTAAGCAACAGAGCCAGTACTAGAATTCATGTCCCTAAGATCCCCAAATCTATGAGTTTCCAATCATGCAACATTGCCTCCAAGGTAGGGAGTTTTGGTCATATTAGCTCAGGACATTTTTATCTAAATTTAAATAATATCTCCCCCCACCCCCCAAATAGCTCATAACTTTATATTGGCTTGGGGATTAAAGAAGAAGGAATTAAGAATACTGAAAGGCAGCTATTTTATGTTAATTTTAAAGGAAATTCATAACATTAGAAAGAATTGCTGGTCTAATAATATTTCTCACACAAGAAATTCTCTTTTGAATGATAAAAGCCAACTCTGTTGCTCTTCATGCCACTCTAATTAGGAGGGAAAATGTTGTTAATGAGAATAGTCATAAATTTTTAGCATACAATTTATGAGAGCAGCCTATGAATATGATCACCTAAATAACTTTGTGGTGATTTAGCATCATTATTTTTTTATTTAAAGAGAAATTTTATAATTAAATACATATTCTAAATTATTTTCTCTTGGAATTATTACTTTTAATCCTATGTGTCAAATATATATATAATTTCTTTTTGGGTTAAGTCATTTCTTCTACTTTTTCATCCTGTGTAATTTTTAAAGTGGTAGGGCATGCGGAAGCTTTAAACTTATATCCCTCCTCATTGTTTTCTTGATGGTGACTTCTGTGTAGGACTTTTCAAAACACCTTGTTTACTGTTCCTGATTTTGAAAATATATATCATTTTCCCAAATAGCAAAATAGTGTTTTGTTAATGGTTTAATTTAATAAAAGGACTTTTCAAACAAAACACCTTGTTTACTGTTCCTGATTTTGAAAACATATATCATTTTCCCAAATAGCAAAATAGTGTTTTGTTAATGGTTTAATTTAATAAAAGCAACAATATAAAAGAACATCGTTAAGTGCTTAAAATACTGTAGGCATGAATGACTTCATAAACAAAACAGGAATTTATATACTGTTTTAGACCTAAATGGTTTAGTAGAATGTAAAAAAAAAAGTTAACTCTGTTTGACAAGCTCTCCCGCATACTATTTTTCTATCTCCTCACCTGAACACTGCATCCCTTGAACTTTAAGGAGGGTTCATGGAGATCACAATGAGAGTATTATTCTTTAGGAGTAACTGCCATAATTTAGTCTATTGGCAGAAGCTGGATTTCAGTATGCAAATTAAATGCAAATATGCCACATCCCTCTCCCATAATTGTCTATTCATTCCTCTTTACATATTCCTGTCAGTGGAGTCCTGGTGTGATGCTGTAGGATAAGCACTGGACCAAAAGTTGGTTTGGAAATGACATGACAGCACTTACCAACAACAACAATCACTGAGTAGTGTCACTTCTGTGACTGTAGGTTGATCTAGAAATCCTAGTATTATGCTAGATTTCTTCATCTCTTGAGTCCTTGTGTATAAAGCAGTCACTAAATGCTGCCAACTCTTATTTCTTAAATCCAGAATTTCACTATAGTATAGTTAGTGTTAAAATTAAGACAGTTGTGTGACAGGGTTGTATTCTTTCACCATACTTATTCAAATGTATGTTGAGCAAATAATCCAAGAAGCTGGGTTCAATGAAGAAAAACGTGGCATCAGGATTGGAGGAAGATTCATTAACAACCTGCGATATGAAGATGATACAACCTTGCTGGCTGAAAGTGAAGAAGACTTAAAATATTTACTGATGAATTTCAAAGAGCACAACCTTTGGTATGGATTGCATCTCAGTGTAA
>NW_006408546.1:6241346-6252932 GCF_000296735.1 Chrysochloris asiatica | reverse complement strand
GGAGGGTCAGAGAAAAAGAGGAAGACCCCCAACGAGATGAACTGGCAAAGTGGCAGCATCAATAGGCTCAAGCGTGGCAACAATTGTGAGGTTGGCCCAGGATTGGGCAATGTTTTGTTCTATTGTGCATATGGTTACTATAAGTCGGTACCAACTCGATGGCACCTAACAACAACAACATGGTTAATGTGAATCTGGGGCTCAGATTTCAATCTAGCCACTTATTAGCTAGTTAGTAAACTTCTCTATGACTCTATTTCCTTATCTTTAAGAGTGCTAAATTAGTTTCCCATGGCTGCTGAAGAAATTACCACAAATTTAGTGACTTAAAATAACACATTTGTATTATCTTACTCTTATGGAGGTTAGAAATCCAAATGGGTCTAACTATACTAAAAACAACAACATCCATATATATGTTGTTGTTAAGTACTATCTAGTTGGTTCCAACCCATAGCAACCCTGTATAGGGTTTCTGAGGAGCACTTGGTGAGTTTGAACCACCAACCTTGTGGTTCAAGCCCACCTTGTATTCGAGTGCTTATCCTACAGCACCACGGGAGCCATGTAATCCCTAAGAACACATAGGCAGCTGCCCAGGAAATGAAGTACACTAAAGATCCCTGTCACCTGAGAGAAGCCAATAGTCCACATGGAAACCAGACAGACGATGCAAATCAGCCAGTGGAAACTCTGTAGGTCACAACCATGTAATCCTCAAGTGATCATGGGAATGGCACAGACCAGGCAGCACTTTGATACTAAAGTACACCTTCAATATATGCCCAAGCAGATGTGGAGGCAGAAGTTCTGATCAAACAAACAGTGCAGATTGTGTTGGAATAAAAACAGCATCTTATTCAAAGAAGTGGATCAGCAGATCTTGAGCAATGAAAGAAGAGTAGATATCTGGAACAACAGCATCCCAGTGGTTATAGATTTTGCCAGTTGTCTTGTGATGAGAAATTGGAAATAAAGATTAGACCCTCTTCAGTAGGTATATTGGTTATACTAGTGGTGTATGTTATACTATATGTTGTTAGCATTCCAGAATTCAGGCTCAGCTATTCTTAAAAAATAGTTTATGGTTGTCTTCAAGTCCTGAGATAAATAGTACAGTCAAGTATTATAATAAATAGCTATTTGAGTTGGGTGGAACCGGTGACAGGTGTTCAAAAGCTGGGACACCAGATAAACACTCCTATACTCCACCCAAGGGCTGTTTGTCTCTAAGGGTAATTGTTACAGGGGAGAAAAGAAATTCCATTTTCAAAGATACCAGTATCATACAGATTCGTTGTTAAGTCTTAAATAAGAGCAAACACAAGACAAATACCGATGTAAATCACCCGGATGAGGGAAACCATAGATGCCATGATGAGTGTCCAAGGTTCTCTCGCCCTGTGAAGGAGCTATGGTAGAGAGTGGATTACAAGCTGGACTACTAACTACAAGGTCAGTAGTTTGAATCCACCAGTCACTCCTTGGGAAAAAGAGGAAGTTTTTGCTCCTGTAATGATTTACAGCCTTGGAAACTCTACGCAGGGTTGCTATGAGTTGTAATGGACTCAGTGGCACACAACCACTACCACCATCTCCACAGCCATTACATACACATGTCAGGCTTAAATAACATCCCAAGGAATTATTTTGTCATGCCTCTTCTGTCCCCTAGCCCTTGTTCAAAGTATGGAGGGGACTACTGCAGATAGGAAAGTTTATAGCCTGAGATTTTGGGATATGACATCACAACTAGACAACCATTGAGGGCATATTCCTGTGAAGGTTGGCTCAGGGAAGTGGCCTCCAAGCCTACTTTTAAATATACTGTGTCTAACTCTGGAAGTTCAGTTGTCAGAGTTGCATGAGGTACTCAAGACAAACTGGCATCTGAATAACCAAGGCATAGGATGTAATTAAGCTTTGCTAACACTGGAGAGTGGCGCTGTGGGTTAATGAGCCAGACTGCAAAGCTGTTTGAACTGCGAGGTCAGCGGTTCAAGCTCACCAGCTGCTCCTTGGAAACCCTATACAGGTTCGCTATGGGTAAGAATCGACTCAACGGCACTTGACAACAACAACAACAACACTGGAGAGTTGCATGAGGTACTCAAGAAAAATTGGCATCTGAATAACTAAACCAAAGCAGCACAAGATGGAATTAAACTCTACTAACACTGGAGTCCTAAGGAGCTCTGGTAGCGTAGTGGTTACGAATTGGGCTGCGAACCTCAGGGTCAGCAGTTCGAAACTACCAGCTGTTCCGCAGAAGAAAGATGAGGCTTTCTGCTCCCGTAAAGATTTACAGCCTCAGAAACCCTGTACAGGGTCGCTATGAGTCGGCACCTACTGCACGGCACATAACAACAACAACATCAACACGAGTCCTGGTGTGGTTTAGTGCGCCAGACTGCAAAGCCATTTGAACTGTAAGGTTGGTGGTTCTAGCTCACCAGTTGCTCCTTGGAAAACCTATACAGGGTCGCTAGGGTTGTAACTGATTCGACGGCACTTAACAACAACACTGGAGTCATACTGTAGGAGGGACCAGTTACTGGAGAAGGATATAATGTTTTGTAAAGTGGAGAGTCTGAGAAAAAGAGGAAGACCCCCAATGAGATGGATTGGCACAGTGGCGGAAGAGATGATCTCAGGTGTAGCAAGGATAGTGAGGTTGGTCCAGGAGCGGGCAGTGCTTCATTCTGTTGCATCACTATGAGTTGGTCCCGACTTGATGGCACCTAACATCAACAACAGCACAATGCTGGAGTTGTTCACAGGAAAAAAGCCTTCAGATTTCAGACTCTTCAGCAGGGTGTACTTTATGTTATGTCTGTATATACAGTCTCCACCTAGAATGTTCTGAGTCTTCCTTTCACATTGATGCATCATCTTTAAGAACCAGTGTAAGCATCACCCTTTCTCAATGGGTGTCTTGACTCCCAAGAAGTTATTTTGTCACTACCTCTTCTGTCCCCCAGCCCTTGTTCAAACCTCTATTATAACATGAAATGACTTATGTATGGGGTTTTCTCCCTACATAACCTGAGAACTCCTTTAGGGATAGATTGCATCTAATTCTCCTCTATTCTCCCTCCTGACTCCACAGTCACCAACATGTAGGTACTTGGTAAATGCAGACATCAGTATTATGACCAGGGAAGAAGCCAAACTCCCTCAGTTCTTAGAACTTCTCTTGAAGGGACAGCTGACATGCTGTGGGACATGCCTGGCCTTGATTGTTTACCTGGGTAAACACACTGTGATTGTCTGTTAGGAACAGGAGAGGTCAATCTGCTGATGAATCTGGTTAGAAGAAAGATAATGTTCTCATTACTAGATGAATATGCCAAGTCATGCCCTTCCCAGTTGCCCAGTTGCCAAATGTCTTGTGTAAGCAAATACCACTATAATATACTGGCTTTTAAAAGTTATTATTAATAAATCGTTTGAATTCTTGTTGCCAGAAGGACCTTATCTAGAATAACAACTCAACTAAAAGTCAACATAAAATTCTGCCTTTAGAAAGTATAGTAATTTTGAAGGTGTGCCAATAGCAAATGACCATTTTGTCTCTCCCTTCCCTTCCTTCCTCCCTTCCCTATTCCTTTCCTTCCTCTCTTCCTTCCTTCTCAAACATTTATTGAGCACTTACATTTTGAAAGCCCTGGTGGCACAATGGTTAAGTGTTCAGATGTTAAAATGTTGGTGTTTGAAACCCACCCAGTGACTCCAAGGGAAAAAATCTGTTGATCTGCTTCCATAAAGATTATAGTGAAGACCAAAAGAAGAGGAGGAAGAAGGAGGAAGATGAGGAAAAGGAGAAGGAAGAGAATGAGAAGATACTTGAGCAGGCATGTGGTCTGGATGGTGACCACGTTGGTCACCCATAAGGGAAGAGGGGGGAAAAACAGCAATGAAATTGTGAGTTGAGCCCAACCACATTCAATAGACCCCTGTGAACCTGAGTGGAGATCTGGTTGGCCAGCAGTATGGCAAGAACCAGGGACTCCTGAGCCCAGAGGCAGTGACATGGCCACAGAGGACTGAAGCAGAGAGTGAAGTGTCCAACTGATATGAAGTGAGCAGAGATGCATACTTGCAGATAGTACCCGCTTGACCTGGTTTAGATGGCTAGATGATCAGAACTCGACTAGAAGAAAAAAGAAGAGGGGAAAAAAAAAGAGTAACTTGCTACAATTTGATGAACTTTACCTATACTTATGACGTAGTAGCTCAAAAAAGGGAACAAATCTTTACAGTAAATCCCACCCCCTCGGTACAAAAGGTTGACAGAGATGGGCAACATAGACATTGGCTACCCAAAATGTGGGAGCCTGTAAAGGCAAGAAGTGACTGGTTTACAAGCTTTCAAGAGGGAGTCCAGTTCCAGACGGGGCAGGGGAAGGTAGAATCACCACTGGGACTGGGCTGATAAAAGGAAATGGAGATAAGACTGGTGTGGTACAATAGTGAATAACTGCCATCAGGTGTGATTGTGAGGCCAGGAAATATAGAGGTAGCTGTTTTCTGACAAGAGGAGGAGAGTGATTGATTTTGCAGCCCAGAAGCGGAGGTCCCTGGGACCTTCAAGTGAGAAGAGTGGAGAGCGGGACCCTACCCAGAGAGGCAGTGACGCCAGGGATGGAGACAGAGAAGATGACGTGGACTGATGGAGCGGCTGGGGACACTGAACTCAGGGCGGGAGAAGGATAGTGTGCTGGCAGCTGGTGGGGGTTGGCCTGTGTGGTGTACCCTTTGGGGTTATATGATGATGCATGGAGACTGTAATCATTGCAATGAAACAAAATACGGTAGGATGTATGTAAAGCTGATGTTCTCCCATGTAAACCTCACAATAAAAACTTAAAAAAACAAAAAAGAGGGAATGAGAAGAAGACAAAGAAGAAGAATTGCAGCACAAAATCCCTGTGGGGCAGTTCTTCTGTGTCACATGATTTTGCTATGAATCAGAATCAACTTGATGGCACCTGGCAACATTTTGACAGGCCCTGTTTTAAGGATAAGAGACACAAAAGAATAAGCCTACTTTCTAACAGCTTTCTTTCCAGGATTTTTCATTTGCAAGAAGAGAAAAATGGCAAGAAGGAGGCTTTGGAATTTGCAAAAACGAATAAAGAGCATTTGGTGAGAGATGGAGCAGAGATGGGGACATGGAGAGAAGGAATAGCTGAGGACTCTAGATTCATGGAAAGAGAGGGACTGAGAGCTGCCGGCCAGGGGCAGGGTTCAGAATGTGCCCTTTGGTGGTTTAAATTGTTATTATGCCTGACTGGGTTTTTTTATTTTTGTTTTTTTTCTTAAAGAGCTAAAATGAATAGAGAGAAATACTGTTAATTGATGGTATGTGGAGGGGATTATAATCATTGTAATGAAACAAAGTATATGATTTGTTGAATGTAAAACTGATGATGTGCCCTGTAAACTTTCACTCAGTTCACAATAAAAACTTAAAAAAAACAACCCGAAAAAACAAAAAAAGAGCATCTGGAGATTAGTTTTGGGCCAGTTGAGACAGAAAGTATTCAGAAGAGGAAAACGGCCCTCAGCTATTTTGCAAAATGTACTATTTAGTTGTCATTGTATGTATTAATTGCATTTTCTATATTCAGTAATAACCAATTATCTGTCCGTTTGTTGTACTGTGGTGGCTCCCATGTTACTATGATGCTGGAAACTATGGCAACGATATTTTAAATATCAGCAGGGCTATAAGAGGTGGACAGGTTTCAGCTGAACTTACCAACTAAAACAGACTAGGAAACAGGAGAGGCAGACTACTTCTGAATGTTTAGCCACTGAAATCGTATGAAGAGCAGTGAAACACTGTCAAAGCCAGATTATTCAACATTGAAACATTATGAATAACAGCAGAAGATTGTCAAATATACTGCTGAAAGATGAGCCCCTCAGGTTGGAAGGCACTCAAAATACGACTGGCAAAGAGCTACCTCCTCAAAGTAGAGTTGACCATGATGATGTGAATGGAGTAAAACTTTCAGGCCCTTCATTTGCTGATGGTGAACAACTCAAAATTAAGATAAACAGCTGCAAATATCCAATAATAATCAGAACATGGAATTATAAAGTGTGAATCTAGGAAAACAGGAAGTTGTTAAAAATGAAATGAAACACATAAACATTGATATCCTAAGCATTAGTAAGCTGAAATGGACTGGTATTGGCCATTTTGAATCTGGCAATCACATGGTTTACTATTCCAGGAATGACAAATTGAAGAGGAATGACGTTACATTAATTGTCAAAAAGAACATTTCAACATCTATCATGAAGTATAATGCTGTCTGTTGTAGAATAATATGCAAATATTTTAAGAAAGTGAGGCAGCACAGGAGGCACTCACTCATCTATGACAAGAAATTTGGAAGACAACTATCTGGCTGACTGATTGGAAGACATCCATATCTGTGCCCATTCCAAAGAGAGGTGACCCAACGGAATGTGGAAATCATTGGATGATATCTTAGATATCCCATTCTAGTAAAGTTTTACTAAAACTAATACAGCATACATTGACAGAGAATTTCCAGATGTTCAAGCCGGATTCAGAAGAGGTCATGGAAAGAGGGATATCATTGCTGATGTCTGACGGATCTTGCTGAAATCAGAGAATATGAGAAAGATGTTTATCTGTGCTTTATTGACTACACAAAGGCTTTTGATTGTGTGGATCATGACAAGCTATAGGCAACATTGTGAAGTATGAGTATTACAGAACACTTAATTAAGCTCATGAGGAATTTGCACATGGACCAAGAGGCAGTTGTTCGAACAGAACATGGGAACACCAAATGGTTTAAAATTTAGAGGGGTGTGTGACAAGGTTGTATTCTTTCACCGTACTTATTCAACCTGTATGCTGAGCAAAAATCTGAGAAGCTGGGTTGTATGAAGAAAAATGGGGCATCAGGATTGGAGGAAGACTCATTAACAACCTGCAATATGCAGATGATTCAACCTTGCTTGCTGAAAGTGAAGAAGACTTGAAATATTTACTCATGAAGATGAAAGAGCACAGCCTTCAGTATGGATTGCATCTCAATGTAAAGAAAACAAAAATCCTCACTACTGGACCAATAAACAACTTTCTTATCAACAGAGAAAAGATTGAAGTTTTCAAGGACTTCATTCTTCTTGGATCAACTATCAATACTCATAGAAGCAGCAGTCAAGAAATCAAATGACATAGTGCATTAGGCAAATCTGCTGCACAAGACCTTTTTAAAGTGTTGAAGAGCAAAGATGTCAACTTGAGAACTGAGGTGCGCCTGACCCAAGCCATGGCATTTTCCATAACCTCATATGCATGCGAAACTTGGACAGTGAATAAGGAAGACCATAGAAGAATTGATGCTTTTGAGTTTTCATGTTGGAGGAGAATATGGAAAGTGCCAAGGGCTGCCAAAAGAACCAACAGGTCTGTATTGTAAGAAGTGCAGTCAGAGTGCTCATTGGGGGCCAGCATGGCCAAACATTGTCTCTCATGCTTTGAACATATTGTCAGGAGGGAGCAGTTGCTGGAGAAGAATATCATGTTTGGTAGAGTGGAGGGTCAGAGAAAAAGAGGAAGACCCCCAGCGAGATGGATTGGCGAAGTGGCTGTATCAGTGGGGTTGAGCATGGCAACAATAGTGAGGAAGGGGTAGTATTTCGTTCTTCTGTATATAAGATCACTATGAGTCGGTACCAACTTGATGGCACCTAACAACAACAACAACACGTCAAACAGTTAATAACACTATTATTCATATGTACACAACAATCACTAAAGTCAGTGATGATGAAATTGTGGAATTTACCAACTTCTCCAGTTTGCAATTGATCAGACATGCAAACAAGATGTACTGATAATTACTGGTGATTGGGATACAACGGTTGGAAACAAAGAGAAAAGTTCAGTAGTTGCAAAATATTGCCTTCATTATAGAAAAAATGTGGGTGAACCCATGATAGAATTTTGCAAGATCAACGACTTTTCCAGAGGAAATACTTTTTAAACAACATAAAAGACAAATTATACACATGGATCTCACCAGATGGAATACTCAGAAATCAAATTGATTACATCTGTGGAAAGAGATGGTGGAAAAGCTCCATATCGCCAATCAAAACAAGACTAGGGGCAGACAGTGGAACAGGTCATCAATTGCTCATACACAAGTTCAGGCTGAAGCGGGAGAAAATTTTTAAAGTCTATGAGAGTCAAAATTTGACCTTGAACATACCTCACCTGAATTTAGAGATCACCTAGAGAACAGATTTAGTGCATTAGACACTAAAACTGAAGACCAGAAAAGCTGTGGGATAACATCAAGAACATCATACAGGAAGGAAACAAAAGGTCATTAAGAAGACAAGAAAGAAGGAAAAGACCAAAATGGATATCAGAAGACACTCTGAAACTTGCTTTCCAGTGAAAAGATGTTAAAGCAAATGGAAGAAATGAGAAGGTACAAGAGCTGAACAGAAAATATCAAAGGGCAGTTCAAAAGGCAAAGTCAAATATTACAATGAAATGTGCAAAGACCTGGAGTTAGAAAACCCAAAGAGAAGAATATGCTCAGCATTTCTCAAGCTGGGGGAATTGAAGAAAAACTCCAAGCCCCAACTTTCATTATTGAAGGATTCTCTGGGCAAATTATTGAATGATGCAGAAAACAACAAAAGAAGATGGAAGGAATATACAGAGTCACTATACCAAAATAAGTAGTCAATGTTCAACCATTTCAAAAGGTAGTATATGATTAAGATCCGATGGTACTGAAGGAAGAAGCCCAAGTTGCACTGAAGGCATTGGCAAAGAACAAGACTTCAAGAATTGATGGACTACAAATGGAAATCTTTCAACGAAGTGATACAACACTGGAGACATTCACTCACCTATGCCAAGAAATTTGGAAGACAGTTACCTAGTCAACTGATTGCCAGAGATTCATATTTGTGCCCATCTCAAAGAAAGATGACTCAGTGGAATGCAGAAATGACAAAATCACTAATATCACATGTAAGAAAACTTTTTGCTAAAGATAATTAAAAAACAGCTGCAACAGTATATTGCTAGGCAACTGCCAGAGGTTCAAGCTGAATTCAGATGAGTATGTAGAGAGTGGGCTATCACGGCTGATATCAGATGGATCTTGATTGAAAACACAGAAGGATGTTTACCTGTGTTTTATTGACTACACAAAGGCTTTCAACTGTGTGGATCAACTGTGGGACAAGCTATGGACAACATTGCAGAGAATGAGTATTCCAGAACACATAACTGTGCTGATGAGGAACCTGTACATAGACCAAGAGACAGTCTTTCAAACAGAACAAGGGAACACTTGATGGTTTAAATTCAGGATTGGAGGTGCCAGGGTTGTATTCTTTCATTATACTTGTTCAATCTGTATGCTGAGCAAATAATCTGATACATTGGATTATATGAAGAAGAATGTGGCATCGGGATTGGAGAAGGGCTCATTAACAACCTACAATATGCAAATGTACAAACTTGCTTGCTGTAAGTGAAGAGGACTTAAAATATTTAATGATGAAGCTCAAAGATCACAGCCTTTGGTATGGATTGCATCTCAGTGTAAAAAAAGAAACACAAA
Organism: Chrysochloris asiatica; assembly: GCF_000296735.1. Classification (NCBI taxonomy): domain Eukaryota; kingdom Metazoa; phylum Chordata; class Mammalia; order Afrosoricida; family Chrysochloridae; genus Chrysochloris; species Chrysochloris asiatica. The sequence goes on along the minus strand of NW_006408546.1, from coordinate 6,243,288 downwards.
AATCCTCACCACTGGACCAATAACCATCATGATAAATTAAGAAAACATTGAATTGCCCAAGACTTCATTTTACTTGGAACCCCCATCAACTCTCACAGAAGCAGCAGTCAAGAAATAAAATGACATATTACATTAACACGTCTGTCGCACAAGACCTCTTTAAAGTGTTCAAGAGCAAAGCTATCATTTTGAGGACTAAAGTGGGTCTGACCTGAGCCATGGTATTTTCAATAGCCTCATATGCATAGGTTGTTAAGTGCTGTTGAGGCAGTTCTGACCCATAGTAACTCTGTATAGGGTTTCCAAGGAGTGGCTGATGAGCTTGAACCGATGACCTTGAGGTTCAAACGACATTGAAATCCAGCACATTAATTCACAGTGCTACACATACTTGATAAAGTGGAGGGTCGGTGAAAAAGAGGAAGACCCTTAATGAGATGGATTGGCACAGTGGCAGCAGCAATGGGCTCAAGCATAATAATGATAGTGAGGTTGGCATAATACTGGGCAGTGTATAGTTCTGTTGTGGATAAATTTGCTATAAGTCATAAGGGACTCCATGGCGCCTTAACAACAACAACAATATTCAGTAACCTTTAAAATGAATATAGGATGTAGACTCTTGTCCTCGTGAACTTTATCTTTTGGGCTGTATTTTTATGAGAATCTGAGTTTCCTACCAATATGTTTTATGACTAACCTTATTATGCCTGTAGATTGGCTGAAGGACATTAGGTTTCAAGAGTCTGACTTGCGTATTTTAGATCAATGATTCTCAAAGAATGATCTTTAAATCATCGACAGTACTGTCATACAGAATCTTCTTAAAAAGGCAAATTCTCAGATCCCAACCTAGAACTACTGAATCTGAAGTTCTGCGGGGAGAGGGAGACCAGCCATCTAGGCTTTAAGAAGTTCCCTGTGTGGTGTGATGGAGTCATGGTGTGGCACTGTAGGATAAGCACTGGACTGCTAACCACAAGTTTGGGAGGTTCAAACCCACCATCCTCTCCTCAAAAACCTTATACAGGCTTGTCATAAGTTGGAACCAACTTGACAGCACGAAACAACATGAATATGTGATGTGATATTGGCTCAAGAGCAGTTAAGAAAGACTACCAAAGTCTATGAAAAACAAAAAAACCCATTCCATGGAGTTGATTCCAACGCATCATGACCCCATGTGACCCAATTTGTCAGAGGACAACTGTGCCTAGAGAGTTTTCAGTGGCTGGCAGAAGTGGACTGGCAAGCCCTTTTTCTTTGGTTCTTTTTTTGATTTGAGACTTTTTCTTTATTCTTTGTTTTTTTTAAAATGTTTTATTGTGAATTATGTGATAGCTTACATGGGAGAACTTTAGTCTTACATTCATTCTATCGTATATCATCTCATTGCCATGGTTACAATCCCCGCCATGCAATCCTTCCCCCGTACCCCCCAGGTCTTCAGCACACAGTCATTCTCCCTCTCTGGATCTAAAGTCTCCAGCTGCTCCATCGCTCCATGTCATCATCTCTGCCTCCATTTCAGGCATCACTGCTTCTCTGGGTAGGGTCCCGCTCTCTGCTCTTCTCCCTTGATGGTCCTAGGGACCTCTGCTCCTAGAATGAAAAGTTAATCACTCTCCTCCATGCTATAAAACATTCACCTTTACATTTCCGACCCTCACAATCGGTCCTGATAACAATTATTCACTATTGTATAACAAGAGACCCGTCTGTATTTCATTGCATCAGCTCCGCCTAGTCAGATTGACTACGACTCACCGGAGATTCTACCTTCCTCTAGGCCCTCTGGATCTAGGTTCCCTCTTGAAAGCTTGTAAGCCAGTCACTTCTTGCCTTTGTAGCCCCCCTGCCCCCCATTTTGGGTAGCCAATGTCCAAGTTGCCCATCCCTGTCTACTCTGTGTGTGGAGGGGCTGGGAATGATTTTTGCTGTA
>NW_006408546.1:6236314-6240041 GCF_000296735.1 Chrysochloris asiatica | reverse complement strand
TTCCATTGTGTGTATGTACCACAATTTGTTTATCCATTCTTCAGTTGATGGGCACTTTGGCTGTCTCCATCTTTTTGCTATTGTAAATAGTGTGGCAGGCCCTTTTTCTGAGGCATCTCTGGCTGAACTTGAACCTCCAATCTTTCAGTAGCAGCCGAGCTTGTTAATAGTTAGCATCACCCCGGGGACTCTGCTACAGACTAGACTCTTGATATTCACAGTATGGTCCATAAATCAACATCTCCTAAGAGCTTGTTAGAAATGAAGTCTTGGGCCCCACCCTAGACCTCCTGGATCAGTAAGTGCACCAAACAAGATTCTCAGGCTTTTTATAACCAATCTCAGTCAGATTGTATCTTAAAGAGTGTTGAGCCAGCACGCTGACAGCAGCTCCGTTTCACTTCCCTCTGCACTTGTGGGCTACAACTGTGAACCAGCATTTTGCAAATTTGGATGGCATCAGGGCTTCTTGCAGAGCAAGCTCAGTGTCTGTCCACGGTCTGGGGTGGCCTCATCTATCATAAATCAGTTTGCCAGCAGCCAACAGCTTGCTAAGAAAATTGCTTAAGCCTCAGGAGATGCACCCTTTCTTAAGATACAATTAAGTTTTCCATCTGAATGAGGAGTAATAAAATTTCTAACAAAAATGTGTCAAACAGATTTATAGAATACTGAGAAAGGAAAGAGGGATTTGGGATTTCTCAGTCTGATGTTACTTTGGTATTAAGAAGTGACTCAGGTGGGGCCAATATAGCTAAACTGCCTAATAAAAAATATGCTAATAAATAGCATATATCCATGCCACCTCTGTCTGCCCACCTTCCCCTTCAGACTCTTCCCTTCCAGCTCCTCATGACTCAGCTATTGACGTATTTTTGCCTAGCGCATCAGAGGTACCCAAGGGTTTAAATGATACGGTTTGCATCTCTTTTGATTTGTTGCTGCTGCCGCCTTACCACTTGCAAACCAAAACAACAGATTTGTTGTTAGTTCCATGGAGCTGGTTCTGACACACAGCGACCCTGTGTAGGATTTTTGAGGAGAAGCTGGTGGATTTAAATTGTCAACCTTGTGGTTAGCAGTGCAGTGCTTATCCTACAATTCTAAACTAGGACCCCAAATCCAAGGCCAGTCATTATCTAGTTAATTCAGACTCATGGTGACCCCATGTGTTCAGAGAAGAACTGTATACCATAGGTTTTTCATGATTGGGAGCAGACCACTAAGCAGCTCTTTGGAGGCACCCCTGGGTGAATCGGACCCTCCAAACGTTAAGCTGGTGACCGAGCATTTAGCCATATAGTGACCCCCAGGAACTCCACCACATTCTAGCTTTTTAGAGTGTTTATGCCACCATGGGATCTATCGCTCAGCATAATGTCCTCCAGATTTATGTATGTTTTAAATTCTTTTTTTTTTTTTTTTATTTTATAATGGCAAGATGTGTATCACAAAAAATGTTGTCCTTTGTATCAATTTTAAGTGACTAATTCAGTGACATTAATTACAGTCACTATGCTGTACAAACACCACCACTGTCTTCAGAAGGTTTTCATCACTGGAAACAAAATCAGCACTCCTTAAGTAATGACATTTGACTTCCTCCTTCTCCCCACACCCTGGTAACTGTTAATAAACTTTTTATCTATATCCATTTCATATATCAAAAGGACAACAAAATAAAATAAACAAACCACTGCTCTTGAGTTGATTCCAGCTCATAGTGACTTTATAGAATAGAGTAGATCTGCCTCATAGGATTTCCTGGCTGTACATATTTTTCCCCCTTGGTAAGTATGTTTTATTTATGTTTCAGCCTGTGGGTGCAAGATAGCTTTTCCCCTCTTTTTTTACTTTTTTTAATTTAACTTTTTAGTGTGAATTGACTGCAGGTTTACAAACAAGATCATTAGTTTTACATTCAACAAATCATACACCTTTGTTTCATCTCAATGACTGCAACCCCCTCCACGCAACAATTGTCTTACTTCTTCCAGTTGGTTACCCATGTACAGCTATTGTTGTAGTTGTTGTTATGTGTCGTGGTGTCGGTTCCGACTCAATGACGACCCTGTACGGGGTTTCCGAGGCTGTAAATCTTTACGGGGGCAGAAAGCCTCATCTTTCTCCCTCAGAACAGCTGGTAGTTTCAAACTGCTGACCTTGCGGCTCGCCGCAGCCCGATTCGTAACCACTACGCTACCAGAGCTCCTTATATAAATATAAATGCACTCTACTCTTCCTCCCATACCTATTCAATCTATGTTTCTGTTCATGTATCTACTCACAGAACACTGTCGTTCTAAGGTTGTGTTGCTGTTAAGTGCCATCGAGTCAGTTCCAACCCATAGCGACCCTGTATAGGGTTTCTAAGGAGCGACTGGTGAGCTTGAACCACCCACCTTGCAGTTCAAACGGCTTTGCAGTCTGGCGTATTAACCCACAGAGCCACACCAGGACTCCATGGTTGTGTATATATCGCTATTTACCTCTATCTCCTTTAGCCCTGCCTTCCTCCCTGTGTCTTCACGATTTTCATCATTCTTCTGTCAACCTCCCTCTTCTTATATACGGCCTTCCCGTCATTTGAGTTAACTTGTGTCTACCTTCTAGCCAGTGAATTACCCTCCCTTCCCTCCAATCCCTGTGGCCATCAAAGCATGCTTCTTTTAGTATGGAAATCTTTGCTAGAGTTTTTACAATAGCGGTCTCATACAATATTTGTCCTTTTATGATTGACTTATTTCACTCAGTATAATGTGCTCCAGATTCATCCATGTTATGAGGTGTTTCATAATTCATCATTATTCTTCAACGTTATTAAGCTGTACATCTTTATGGGAGCTGATAGCCATGACTTCCACCTGTGGAGTGGCTGGCGGTTTTGAACCACTGAACTTTTGGGTTAGCAACTGAGTACTTTAACCACCAAGGCTCTTTAGATATGTCATATAAAGGAGAATCATATGATAATTGTCCTTTTGTGTTTCACTCAGCATAGCGTTTTCAAGTAGCATGTATCAGAACTTTAACTTTATGAATGAATAAATAATCCATTGTATGTATATACCACCTTTTGTTAATAAATGTATCTGTTAATTGAATTCTTTAATTTTGATAACTGGCAAATTTTTTATAAAGAGTGGTGTTACCTCATCTCCTAATTGGATTGGGACTGCTGGCTGGGAACAGATGGAAAAATCAAATGTGTGGAGACAGATTTTCCTAAAAGGTAGTGTGGTTGTGGTAGTATATCATGCAGTAGATTCTGATTCATAGTGACCCTGTATTTGCAGCCTCTAAATATTTATGTGAAAAGAAAACTTCATCTTTCTTCCCTGGGGTGCCTGCCAGGTAAACTTGAACTGCTGACCTGGTAGAGGAAATTCCTGTCTGCTCCAAGACGTTTCGTGGAGAAGGAGACATTTTAATGAGTTCTTTAAGTTGGGGTGGGTGTGGGGGTGGTTTGGGAATCATCATCTTCTTCTAATCTCAGGATAGAACATTGTCTTTGTGAACTATGTTATTCCAATTGACCTAGTTGTTTCCCGAGACTGTGGTCCTAAATCAGCAAGCCCAGTGACTTATTCCTTTAAAGAAGTTGGTGATAGATAAGAATTTTTCAGAACTTTGCTCCCTGTATTCTCTATGATGGGGATCATCATGGCTTCCTACGATAAGCACTGGACTGAGAACCACAAAGTTGGTGGTTCAAGCCCACTAGCCA
>NW_006408546.1:6234824-6235885 GCF_000296735.1 Chrysochloris asiatica | reverse complement strand
AGTTTTTTGTTTATTTTTTCTTTTTTAAATCTCCCATATGAAATTTTTATGTGTTGGTTAATAATGCTTTTTAACTTAAAAAAAAAAAGTATTTACCTTTGTGTTTTTTACACTTGTGCATCTCCTGATGATTTCCTTTGCTACTGATCATGTTGTGCTGCCCTCTACCGCATTATATATTGCCTTATTACGTGTTTGCTGTCGAGTTAGTGATTTATCCTCTCTTCCCTTCTCACTCCTGGTAACCATGAAAGACTGTTTCTTTCTGGGTGTAAACCTTTCCTTGGTTCTTTATGTTAGCACAGATTGCTATTTATGTGGACGGTATAGCATATATATTTTCTCCTCTTAGTAATTTACTAAATTTTGGATTTTTTTGTAATGTTCATACTTTGTAAATTTAGGTCTTATTTGATTTACCATCTGCATCTCCCAGTAGACTGTAGGATCTACAAAGGAAGGGAAGATGTTTACTTTTGCTCACCAGTGTGTTCCCAGTACTTAGAATAGCTTTGGAAAGTAGTAAGTTCATAAAAAGTACTGATGAATAAATAGAGTTAAGAATGATTATGAAGTATTTCTTGAACTCATTTTTACCAAGGAATCCCCATTTCTTTGCATATTAGTTTATTAATATACTGTATCATTTATGTTTCATGATCAGATAGATTTGGAAAATGCTGGTTTGGTATTTTTCAGTGGGTGGAAGAGAGATGTTATCCCTAGTGGGTTCCTCCTATTTTTCTTCTCTGCACATAATAGGCTAATTACCATTCTGTCTCTCTCTCTGTTACCACATAAAGGCTGTGGAAGAATTAACATTTCATCAGCATGTAGATGTGTTCTCTTTAGGTTTGACATGAATGGAGAAGACTATGATGAATAGTTTTGACTGATACAGAAGAGGAAAAACTGGTTGTATTTATTAGTGAAAGTTTGTCTCTGGAGATACATATGAAGATTTGTTTTTTAAAAAACTTTAAAAAGCTCTCCTTCATTCCACTGCTCTTACAAATACTATAAACCAAACACAGATTCTTCTCTGGTCTCTAAGTGCTTCA
>NW_006408546.1:6231360-6233012 GCF_000296735.1 Chrysochloris asiatica | reverse complement strand
CTTCCATCTTCTTTTATTGTTTTCTGCATCATTCAATAATTTGCCCAGAGAATCCTTCAATAATGAAAGTCGGGGCTTGGAGTTTTTCTTCAATTCCCCCAGATTGAGAAATTCTGAGCGTGTTTTTCCCTTTTAGTTTTCTAACGCCAGATCTTTGCACATTTTATTATAATAGTTGACTTTGTCTTCTTGAGTTGACCTTTGAAATTTTCTGTTCAGCTCTTGTACCACCTCATTTCTTCCATTTCTTCAGCATCACTATGCTGGGGAGCAAGTTTGAGTGTCTCTTCTGACATCCATTTTGATCTTTTCCTTCTTTCTTGTCTTCTTAATGACTTTTTGTTTTCTTCCTGTGTGATGTTCTTTATGTCATCCCACAACTCTTCTGGTCTTCAGTCTTTAGTGTTTAATGTGTCAAATCTGTTCTTCAGATGATCTCTACATTCAGGTGGGATATATTCAAGGTCATATTTTGGCTCTTGTGTACTTGTTTTCATTTTCTTCAGCTTCAGTTTTAATTTGTATATGAAAAATTTATGGTCTGTTTTACAATCTGCCCCTGGACTTGTTATGGCTGATGATATGGAGCTTTTCCACCGTCTCTTTCCCCAGATGTGGTCGATTTGATTTCTGTGTATTCCATCTGGTGAGGTCTATGTGTATAATCATCTTTTATGCTGTCTAAAGAAGGTATTTGAAATGAACAAATCATTGGTTTTTCAGAATTCTGTTGTGTGATCTCCAGCATCATTTCTACCACCAAGGCCATATTTTCCAACTACTGATCCTTCCTCTTGTTCCAAACCTTTGCATTCCAATCACCAGTAATGATCAGTACATCTTGATTGCATGTTTGATCAATTTCAGATTGAAGAAGTTATACACAACCACTAAAGCATCCTCACTTGCTTTAGTGGTTGTGTATAAATTTGAATAATAGTGGTAATAACTGGTCTTCCCTGCAGTGTATGGATATTTTCCTATCACAGACAGCGTTGTATGTCATGACTGATCTTGACATGTTCTTTTTGACAATGAATGAAAGATATCATTGCTGACTTCTGATTGATGTTGGCTGAAAGCAGAGAATACCAGAAAAATGTTTACCTGTGCTTTATTGACAATGCAAAGGCTTTTGATTGTATGGATCATGACAAGCTATGGACAACATTGAGAAGTATGAGTATTCTGGAACACTTACTTTTGCTCATGAGGAATCTGTACCTGGACCAGGAGGTAGTTGTTCAAACAGAACATGAGAACACTGAATAGTTTAAAATTAAGAAAGGTATGTGACAGGGTTGTATTCTTTTATTATACTTATTCAACCTATATGCTGAGTAAATAATCTAAGTCTAAGGTGCACTAAAGGCATTGGCAAAGAACAAGGCACCAGGAACTGATGGAATACAAATTAAAATCTTTCAATAAACTGATGCAGCACTGGAGACCTCATTCATCTATGCCAAGAAATTTTGGAAAAAACTACCAGACCAACTGACTGGGGAAGATCTATATCTGTGCCCATTATAAAGAGAGGTGACCCAATGGAACCTGGAAATCATCAGATAATATCTTTAATATCACATGCAAGTAAAATTTTGCTTAAGATAATTAAAAAATGTGTGCAATAGTACATTAACAGGGAACTT
>NW_006408546.1:6229699-6230978 GCF_000296735.1 Chrysochloris asiatica | reverse complement strand
GTTTAAAATTAGGAAAGATATGTGTCAGGGTTGTATTCTTTCACCATACTTTGTATGCTGAAACCTGGTGTGCTGCAGTATGATAAGCACTTGACCATTAGTTAGATTTGAACCACAAGGTCAGCAGTTCAAACTCACCAGCCCCTCCTTGGAAACACTATACAGGGTTACTATGGATCAGAACCCACCTGATGGCACTTAACATCAACAACAATCCTGAGCAAATAATTCTAGAAGCTGGACTATATGAAGAAAACATGGCATTTGGGTTGGAGGAAAACTCATTAAAATCTTCCATATGCAGGTGATACAAGCTTGCTTGTTGAAATTGAAGAGGACTTATAACACTTCATGATGAAGACCAAAGACCACACAGCCTTCAGTATGGGTTGCACCTGAATGGAAAGAAAACAGAAATACCAGTGGACCAATAAATAACAACAGGATAAATGGAGAAATGATTGAAGTTATCAAAACTTCATTTTGCTTGGACCAATCATCAACACCGGTGGATGCAGCAGTCAGAAAACTAATGCCATATTTGCATTAGGTAAATCTACTGCAAAAGACCTCTTTAAAGTGCTCAAGAGCAAAGACGTCAGTTTGAGGACTAAATTTCGCCTGACTCAAGCCCTGGCATTTTCAATAACCTCATATTGTTGTTGTTGTTGTTACATGTCATCAAGTTGGTTCTGACTAGCGACCCAATATAGTGTTTCAAAGGAGCGGCTGGTGGGTTTAAACCACTGACCTTGTAATTCAAACTGAACTAATGGTCAAGACCTTATCCTACAGCATATGAAAGTTGGACAGTGAATAAAGAAGACCATAGAAGAATTGATAGATTTGAGTTATAGTCTTGGAGGAGAATACTAAAAGTACCATGGACTGCCAAAACAAACAAATGTGTGTTGGAAGAAGTATAAACAGAATGCTCCTTAGAAGCCAGGATGGCCAGACATTGTACTTTGTACTTGGGACATATTATCAGGAGGGACCAGTCCCTGGAGAAGGACATCATACTTGATAAAGTGAAGGGTCAATGAAAAAGAGGAAGACCCCCAATGAGATGTGTTGGCATACTGGCAGCAGCAGTGCGTTCAAATGAGTTAGGAACTGGACCAGCCCGTGTTTGGTTCTGTTGTGCATAACTTTGCTTTGAATTGGTACCGACTCCATGGCACCTAACAACAACTACCATTTTACGGCTGGCCTAAAGGAAGACCACGAGCTCTGGTAGTATAGTGGTTACGAATTGAGCTGCTAACCTCAGGGTCAG
>NW_006408546.1:6227870-6229314 GCF_000296735.1 Chrysochloris asiatica | reverse complement strand
TGTACAGAGTTTCTGAGGAGTAGCTAGTGGGTTTGAAGTGCCAACCTTGTGGTTCAAAATGACTTGATGCTCCAGTGCCTTACCGCCCAGTGCCACACCAGGACTCCAATTCTGTGGTCTTAGAGCCTAGAAATGAGTAATGAGAGCAGGAACAGTTATCATAAAACTGCCTGCCTATTATGTATCAAGTACTCTTCAAAGTACTTTACATGCATGTTGTCTTGTCCTCTGTACAACCATCCTCTTGTAAGTTCTGTAATGAGCCTTATTTTATAAATGTTGAAGCTGAGGTTCAGAAAGGCGATGCCACTTGTCCAAAGTCACATATAGCTAGGACTCAAACCCAGCTCTGTCTGAAACCTGTATATCTGCTCTCAACCACTGAGTCCTGCTGCCTGACTTCATGTGTCTGTTGCATTTCATGAATGAAAATATTCCTTCACATTTATCTTCCTGCGTCTCTACTATTTTGCCAGTCCGTTTTTATTTTATAATTAGTTTTGAGGCCAGAGGTCTATGCAAAGTGTAGAGAAGGGAGAAGCAAAGGGAGGGGGGAGGTGTGTGTTGATAAATAGAAAACTAATAATTGCTGTAGTTTTTGAGCTAAAGCCTCTGAAATGGACCCGTAATCTGAATGACCTCATTTTTAAGGAATTTTGTTTGTGTGTGTGAATTAAACTTTAGAGGTTAAAGAACACAAAAATTAAAATCCCGATGACCTGAAGATTCCTCAAAGTACTCATCTTGCCTTTGTGTTTTAGTGACACATACAAACATGTTTGTAAATGAAGTCCAGTGTCTGGGATTTGATTAAAAAATAATACGATGGATGGGGGAAGTGAGTTAGACTAGGTAAACAGAACTGTTCACTTGTCGATAATTGTTGAAGCTGAGTGTTGGATATTCATTATACTATTCTCTACTTTTGTCGATTTGAAAATATCCATAATTAAAAGTTTTTTTAAGCTTTTAATTTTAAAAGAAATAAAATAAGTACTCTAGTGCCACCTATAGGCCACTCTTGAGAACTGTCTTTATGGGAGGAAAATTAAGCCACAAATCAGTAAAACACTTGGTTACACAGTGACTTTGGAGCACTGAATTTTGAGCAGCTTGTTGGCCTATTGCTAGCTTTGAAGTCAGTTAGAGGGCTTGAAATAGTATGAAATTCAGACTTTCTAAGGACAGAATGTAGGTCTAATTCATAGGCACAGGGTAGGTCTAATTCATAGCACAAGTGTTATTGATAATCACAAAACGCACAGGAATAAAAAAATGGGATTCTCTAGTAATTAAAGTAATTTTTGCAGAAAATGGTTATAACTAATGTTTCATTGTTTATTCTGAGTTATTTTTATGCCTTTGCCAGAATAGCCAACTTGAAGATTATTCAGCATTTTAACCAGGAAAAGAATGAAAAGACAACTATTTAACAACTATTTAA
>NW_006408546.1:6225348-6226731 GCF_000296735.1 Chrysochloris asiatica | reverse complement strand
CATGTCTATGGGCTCAGGAGTCCAGGTAAGGATGAGTTTTTCTAATTGGTTCTTTTTTAATTTTATTATTTATAAATTTTTATTGTGAGGTTTACATGGAAGAATATCAGTTTTACATTCATCCTATTGTATTTCGTTTCATTGCAATTATTACAATCCCCTAATGCATCACCAAATAACCAAAGGGTACATACAGAGGCCTGACTTCCGCTCCCCCCACCCAGCCGTCAGCACACAGCTCCTCTCCCTCCTTGAGTTCAGTGTCTCCAGCCACTCCATCTGTCCATGTCATCTTCTCTGTCTCCATCCTTGGCGTCACTGCCTCTTTGGGTCTCCGCTCTTCTCACTTGATGGTCCCAGGGACCTCCACTCCTGGGCTGCAGAATTAATCACTCCTCTTCTTTTGTCAAAAAACATCTACCTCTATATTCCTGACTCTAACAGTCAGTTCTAATGTCAATTATTCACTATTGTACCACAAGAGTCTTATCCCCATTTATTTTTGCCAGCCCAGTTCCAACAGATTGGAAATCATCCAGTGGAGATTCTACCTTCCCCTGCCCTATCTGAAACTAGGCTCCTTTTTGAAAGCTTGTAAGCCAGTCACTTCTTGTCTTTATAGGCCCTCCAATTTTGGGTAGCCAGTGTCTAAGTTGCCCATCCCTGCCAACCCTCCATACGGAAGGGGTGGGAGTGATCCTTGCTGTAAAGATTTGTTCCCTTTTTTGACCTATTACATCTATAAGTATAGGTAAAGTTCATCAAATTGTAGCAGGTTACTCTTTCCCCCTCCCCACTTCTTTCTTCTTCTAGTCGAGTTCTGATCATCCAGTTATTGAAGCCAGGTCAAGTGGGTACTATCTGCAAGTATGGGTACTCTTGTGCATCACCCCTCACTTCGTATTAGCTGGATGCTTCACTCTAGTCCTCTGTGGCCATGTCACTGCCTCTGGGCCCAGGAGTCCCCAGGTCTGCCATACTGCTGGCCATCCAGGTCTCCACCTGTGTTCATAGGGGTCTATTGAATATGGTTGGACTTAGTTCGCAACTTCATTGTTGTTTTTTACTGCTCTTCCCTTTTGTGATCACTGTGGTCACCAGCCAGACAACCTGCCTGGTCATGTATTCCCCTTGAGTCTCAGTCTTGGAAGGGAGGGGTCCTGACCACTTGCCTTGATGGCTCCTGGGTGAACAGGTTACTTGTTCTTGTAGTAATCGTTCAGACTGCTGTTATTGTTTCAGATTTTTCCTGCCAGTCTTTCTTTCACGAAGTATCTTCTGTTCTTCTGGCCGCTCCAGGCTGGTTTACTTGTCCTTTCCAGTAGAAATTTCCTACCTCAGATGATTCTGGATGGTGTTCTGGATTCCACCTAGGGTCTTATG
>NW_006408546.1:6217250-6218624 GCF_000296735.1 Chrysochloris asiatica | reverse complement strand
CACTTTCCTGACTTCTTCCTTGTTTTCCTCCACCCCTTTTCAGAGCATCTGAATTTGTTTCCATGTCATTCTTCTGAATTCGTTTTTAGGCAAATCCAAAACCTGCTCTTCCTCTTCTGGAAAGCCTAGAAGCAGAATCTTTGATGTGGCAAAAAAAAGTGTAAACTTGTTCATTACAGATAAGTCATCACAAGTAAGCCTGTGCTTACTTTGCTTTTTGGGTACTCCAATTCTGAGAGTATAACATCTTAGGCTGCCAAGAGGGATAATCAATTCTTGCCCTGATTTACTTTATTTGTTGTTTAGATTGCCTTTCCTGGCTCTTACAGGAGAACTGAGGTCTTCTTTTTTCTACTTTTATTGTAGTGTGGTTACGAGTCGGGCTGCTAACTCCAAGGTCAGCAGTTCAAAACCACCAGCCATTCCACCAGAGACTGATGAGTCTTTCTACTTCCATAAAGATTTACTGCATCGGAAATCCTATGAGTTGGAACCGACTCCATGGCACATAACCACCACCACCATTCTCGTGCTATGCTGTTCATCAATCCTTTTATGAGTATTTGCTCTGCCCTTTGATCTGTTCATCAAGTAAGATATCTGAAGACTTGAAGGCGCACTTTGAGAAGACCAGAATTGGTAAAACTATGAATCCTTCAAATGTCTTCAGATTCCGAACTGGTAATTTTTATCTTTGGGGGACCTCAAATGGGTAACTCCCATCTCACCTTCAGTCTTCTTAGCACAGAGAATTTTATCTTACCTGCCAATAATTTCCAAATTCTGTGAGAATGAATGAAAAACTATGTAGATGGATGATAAGCATAACATATTTCTATTTTTATAACCACTCATTTGATCTTTGCAACAACATATGAGGGTGGTAATATGATCTACATTTTAGATTAGGAGGCCAAGATTAAGAGAAGTCAAAGGACTTTCTCAAGGCAATTTGTCACCTGACACTGCAACCCAGTTATCCAGAGTCACCTCCAACAGAGGTCTAGTTTGTCCAGTTTGTTTTGTTATAAAGTCCAATAATCCAACCAGGCAGGATAAACTTCCCATGGCCTTAGAATTGCATATATTTTAAATCACTTTATAACTGATTTAAAACACTAGGGTCTGCTTTTATTTGCTTGAGATCTCAACATATAATGTAGGATGCATCTGACCTCACCATTCACTCCTAAAATAGAGGACTCTCTCCATATTATCAGAAATTTCTCTGGAGTATGGGTGATACCTAAGGCTTGTGGAGCTGGGTTTCTTTGGCAGCACTGCATTACATTTAGTATTATGACAGTATTGATGCATTGGTTTGGGAATAAAAACAATCAAATCTGATACTTGTCGGTGTTGTTAAGTGACATC
>NW_006408546.1:6213011-6216450 GCF_000296735.1 Chrysochloris asiatica | reverse complement strand
GTCTAAACCGACCTTATGGTCCAGTGCTTATCCTACAGTGCTACACCAGGACTCCTTGATTGGATAGTAGTTGAAAGTAATACCAAATGCCTGATTTTGGAAAGTAATGAGTAGAAATAGATGAGGTAGGTGTCTATGGAGACTTTGCCTTAGTTCCCGAATCCAAATGGGTTGAGAATCATGGTTTCTGATCATCCTAAATGAAAAAGAAGATTCAAGAGCAGCTGTAGAGAGAGAAAATGCATCCAATTCATGTAAGAAAGTGTTTAATGACCAAAAGCTGCTCAGGAGAAAACAGAGCATGAATCCTATACTTGCCTAGGCAAGTCATTTGTATTTGCACTTAGCAGACAGAGGAGTGGATTCTACAAATCCAGTCAAACGAAACCATACAAAAAAACAATACCTAAAATTGAGAACTTGAGAGCTGTCAGAAAAGGTGGTATCCTGCAAGATGTGCATGATACTTGAAGGATTTAAATAGACTGGCATTTAAAAAGAACTATTTTTCTTTGTTTATTGTGGGAAAGTTTTTTATGTGCTAAAATTTATAATATAATTGGAGAAGAGAAGTACTTCTGATTTTATTAAATGAACATAATTACTTCAGATTTTTGGTTGCATTCGGTATCATTCTCTCCTTCTTGTTCTCTAAATGTATATATATGCACACATATACACAAGCATGTGTCATGTATACCATATGAGCATACACACCCTGTAGCTTGTTATTGTTGTCAGGCGTCATCGAGTCAGTACTGACTCATAGCAACCCTATGCACAACAGAACGAAACACTGCCCAGTCCTGGGCCAACCTCACAATTGTTACCACGCTTGAGTCCATTAATGCTCCTCCTGGCCAATCCATCTCGCTGGGGGTCTTCCTCTTTTTCTCTGACCTTCCACCTTACCAAACATGATGTCTTTCTCCAGCGACTGGTCCCTCCTGACAATATGTCCGAAGTATGAGAGACGAAGTTTGGCCATCCTGACTTCCAAAGAGCACTCTGGCTGTACTTCTTCCAACACTGATCTGTTTGTACTCATTTCAAGATTATATTCAGGGGGAAAAAAAATTGTATTCAGGATTAGTATATTCAGGATTATATTGCATATGAAGAACAAAAAATTCTGTCTCAGAAGAAGTACAGCCAGAATTCTCCTTAGAATCCAAGATGGGGAGACTTCATCTTATGTACTTAGGACATATTATCAGGAGGGATCAGTGCCTGGAGAAGGACACCATGCTTGGTAAAATGGTGAATCAAAGAAAAAGAGGAAGACATCTAACAAGATGGGTTGATACAATGGCAATAACAATAGGCTCAAACAACGACAATTATGAGGTTGGTGCAGAACTGGGGAGTGTTTCATTCTGTTGTACATATGGTCACTATGAGTTGACTATGAAACTGACTTGACAGCATCTACCAGCAACAACCACAATACTGCATATGTTATCTTACGAATTTTTAAAAAATATAATTAATTTACTTTTAGGGCAATAAATAGACATCCAAACCAAAAACCGTACTGCTGGCAAGTCAATTCTGACTCAGCAACCCTGTAAGGTAGAGTAGAACTGTTTCGTAGGGTTCCTGAAAATTTAAATCTTTACAAGAGCAGAGTACCTCGTCTTTCTCCTGCAAAGCAGTTAGTAGGATCAAACTACCAGTCTTTCAGTTAGCAGCCCAATGCTTAATCCATGGTGCCACCAAAGCTCCTTATAAATAGGCGTATACACTAAAAATGCCTTATTCTCAAGGCCAATTCTCAATCATAGAGGCTATTATAGAAGATGAGACACATATTATTACTAAATTTCCATTCAGTAATATCCATTGTTTCTATCAACTTGATTTAGTTCACTCTACACAATTCATAATTTCTAAATTGGTATTCAAGAACTAGGTTGTTAGCTGACAGAAAATAATGAGCATGCCTTGTTTCGGCATGGGATGAACTCCTGGTCAATCAAATAAGTGGTATGTTATAACATAATCCCTTTGGAAACACCTTCCAGTAATTGTACTGATAACTGCCCTAGGTTCTTTTGTAAGGCTTTCAATGTAGAATATGCCTTCTATCAAAATCTCTAGATTATGTTGTTGTTGTGTGCCGCCAATTTTAACTCACAGTGACTGTATAGGGCAGGTTAGAACAGTTCATGAGGGTTTCCTAGGCTGTAACTTTTTTTTTTTTTCCTTAAACTTTTTATTGTGAATTGGGAGAAAGTTTACACATAAGATCATCACTTTTACTTTCAATTAATCATACACTTTGTTTCATCTCAATGACCACAATCTCAGCCATGCAACAACAGTTATCTTCTTCCGTGTGGTTCTATTTCCATTACACCCACCTGCCAATCCCTTCTCAACTTTGTCCTTAGGTAAACGTTGCCTTTTTTCTTTTAAAGACTGACCATTCCTTGGTGAGCATACCTTACTTGTATATGTGTGGAAGAGTGGGAGTATACTCCCTATACATCAATCTACTGCTGAAAATTGGGCCATAAAGGTGAGTTATTTTCCAGACCTGAAGGGTGGTCAAGGGTGATAGTCTCAGATTCCTCCAGTCTCTTTCTGACCAGTAAGCCCAGTCTTTTTTTAAAAAAACAATTATGAATTTTGTTCAACATTTTCTGCCAGTCTATCCGGGGCCTTCTAATGTGATGCTTTTCAGAGCAGTTATAACTGTAGTGATAACTGGGTACTGTCTAATTCTTCTGGTCTCAGAGTCATGGAAACTGATATTCACTTATTCCCTTAGTCCATTGGACTAATTGACTCTGAGCATCTTCAATTCTCATTACTGTTATTTTTTCTACACATGGAGAGACCAATAGATGCACCATAGATGGCTGTCCATGAGCTTTTAAGATCCTAGATGCTGTTCACCGAAGTATGATGTAGCACATTATTTTAGTGGGCTATATTATGCCAATTAACCATGGTGTCCCCTAAGACTATGGTTCTGAGTCCCTATTCCCAGAAACTCATTGCCTTAAGATGTTTGATAATATATAAGAAGTTTTCATCATTTGCCCCTTGTATTTGTATTTGTGATTGCAGGAAAGGTAAATACCCATGTACTAATTGTTGTGTTATGTGCCATCAAGTCGGTACCAACTCATAGAGATCTTATGCACAACAGAATGAAACACTACCCAATCCTGGGCCAACCTTATTACTGTTGTCACACTTGAGTCCATCAATGCTGCCATTTGGCCAATCCATCTCGTTGGGGGTCTTCCTCTTTTTCTCTGACCCTCCACCTTACCTTACCAAACGAAGTCCTTCCAACACAGATCTGTTGGTTCTTTTGGCAGCCTATGGTACTTTCAATATTCTCCTCCAACACCATAATTTAAAGGCATCAATTCTTCTACTATCTTCCTTATTCACTGTCCAGCTTTTGCATCCATATGAGGTTATT
>NW_006408546.1:6211003-6212267 GCF_000296735.1 Chrysochloris asiatica | reverse complement strand
CATGGATATTATCCTATCACAAACAGCATTGTATGTCATGAATGATCTTGACATTGATTGTACTAATATGTATTATGTACTATTTAGTATGTGTACTAGTAGCCTCTATCAAACACTTAAATATTTGTGTGTATACCCCTACTCTTCTTCCCATACTCATTCAGTTTGTTTCTCTGTTCATGTATCTACCCACAGAGCGCTGCTGTTCCAAGGTTGTGTATATATCACTATGAACCTCTGTCCCTTTTAGCCCATGCATAGCTCTCTGTGTCTTCACCTGTCATCATCATTCTCTGCCAACCTGCCTCTTCTTGTATATTGTCCTCTGACTTCTTGTATATTGTCCTCTGACTTCTTGTATATTGCCATCCCCTTCACCTGAGTTAACATGTGTCTACCATCTAGCCAGTGAATTGCTCTCCCTTCCTTCCTACTCCTGGTAGCCATCAAAGAATGTGTCTTTAAGCATGAAAACCTTTTCTTGGCTTTTTACAATAGCAGTCTCATATAATATTTGTCCTTTTGTGATTGACTAAGCTTATTCAGTATAAGGTCCTGCAGATTTATCCATGTTATGAGGTGTTTCACAGATTCATCATTATTCTTCAGTGTTGAATAGTATTCTGTTGTATATATGTATTAAAGTTTGTTTATCCATTCTAACACTGATGGGCATTTAGGTTGTCTCCATCATTTTATTATTGTGAATAGTAATTCACTATTATGAATAATGATTCACTAAAAAGATGGAGTGCTGTGATAAACATTAGTGTGCATATATCTATTTGTGTCACGGCTCTTATTTCTTGTGGCTATAGTCCAAGTAAAGGGATTGCTGTGGTATATGGTATTTCTATTTCCAACTTTCTGAGGAAGTGCCACACTGTTTTCCACAGTGTATGAACCATTTCACAGCCCCACCAGCAATGTAGGAGGGTCCCAGTCTCTCCACACCCTCTTCATTTGTTGCATTTGTTGTTTTCTGTTTGTGTGAACTTTGCTATTAATATTGGTGTGAAATGATATCTCATTGTTGTTTTAATTTGCAGTTGGAGTACTGGTGTGGCACTGTTGGTTAGTGTGCTAGACAGCAAAGTCAGTTTGAACTGCAAGGTTGACAGTTCAAGCTCCTTGTTAATCCTATGCAGGTTCACTATGGGTTAGAATTGACTGAGCAGTACTTAACAACAACTCAACAACAAAGGAGTCCTAGTGTAGCACTATGGGTTAATGCACTGGGCTGCACAGTTTGACTCACCAGGTC
>NW_006408546.1:6207990-6210148 GCF_000296735.1 Chrysochloris asiatica | reverse complement strand
ATGTTGAGTTTGTTTTGTATATGCTGTGAGATATGAGTCTTTTTTATTTTTCTGTAAGTGGATTTTCAGTTTTGCCAACACCGTTTGTTAAAGAGACTGTCTCTTCCCTATTTAATGTGTTTTGGTCCTTTGTCAAAGAACAGCTGACTGTATGTGAATAGATTTACTTCTGGATGCTCAATTCTGTTCCATTGATCTATATATCTTTCATTGTACCAGTACAAGGCTGTTTTGACCATTGCCTTCTTGTCTCTATGATTTCTGCCAAGAAATCAGAGGTTAATCTTACTGGTTAACATTTGTAGCCAAGATTTCATTTTTCCTGAGTTGCTTTCAGGATTCCTTCCTTGTCTTTGGTTTTGGGGTGTATTGGTGATTTTCTTTTGGGATCTATCTGGTTTGGAGATTGTTCGGCTTCTTGAAGTTAATTTTCTCGTCTTTCATAATACTAGGGAAATATTTTTTCCAATTGCTTTTCGACTGTCTTTTCTGTACATTTTTTGTCTCTTCATATTCTGGAATTTTAGTCACCCATAAATTATTCCTCTTCATCTTGTCCCACATAAATCTTAGACTTTCTTCAGATTTTTAAATTATTTTTTCTGATTGTTTTTCTAGCTTACTAGCATTGAAAGATTTATCTTCAAGCTCACTAATTCAGGCTTCCATTGATTCAAATCTACTTCTTTGACTTTTCAATCAGCATGTTGTCTCTCCATTGGCTCTCAAAAACCCCTTTCAGGTTCCCCCAAGGAAAGATTTCTACTTGGAATGAGGCAACTTAATATCCTCCTATTTTACCATTATTGATCTCCTTGAATTTTTTTTCTGCCCCAAACGAAGTACTCTGCATCAAGGGATCTTTATGGAAGAGGGGTTCCTCTGGGAAAGCGAAACACATGACACAGATGGTGTGGTTTGGTGGTTTGTACCCTTGGTAATAAAACAGAACAGAGAAGTTTTATGGGCTTCTTGGAGCAGAAAAGGAACAAAGACTGGTAAAATGTGGTACAGTGTTTTAAACCTGTGGCATGTTCTTATATTTGATCTTGATAACCCTTGTAACTCCACATAACTTAGTCATAATGCTCTTAAATGAATGTTCCCTAGAGGGATGACATGAACATGGGGCATGGGGCAGGGGAAGAGAGGAAGTCTTGGAGAGAATTCCAAGGTGATGGAATGGAGACCAGATTGGTGTCCCAGAAGCCTGCTGAGAAGGAAGTGGATGAGTTGATGGAGTGCACCTGGAGGTAGAGATAGGGCCTCAGAAGTTGTTACAAAATGAGAATGCCACAAAACTGCTCAGAATGTCACTAAGTTTTATTGTTATTGTCCTGATGTACAGTTCTATCCTTCTTGTTTAATTGGAACCTATATGTCTGATGCTTTCCTTCAGGATAGGAAAGTAACTTCTTAGTCATCCCAGGGAACTCGCAAGTTGGTCTCCTCACCACCATGGATTTGGCCAGGATAAAAGGATGAAAGGTTTCTTTCTTATACCTGGAAGGCAACTTTCTGGGTGAAGATGATCTTGAGGTTTATTTGGGGAAGATAAACTTCCTATGACTCAGGCTGGGGTTAGCTGAGGGATACATTAGGGAACTTAAAAGCTAAGTAGAAGGAAGCACTCCGGATGAATAGAGTGGAGAGGGCAGAGGTGATCATGGAGTGGGACTAGACTGGCTTGTGTTTCCGTGATGCGCCAGCCTTACATTTGGAATATTGTTAGAAATTAAAATTCTCAGGCCCAGTGTGGTGCTGTAAGATAAACACTGAGCTAACCACAAGGTTGGTGGTTCAAACCTATCAGTTGTTCCTTGGAAACCCTTGGAACTGATTCAACAACAGCACTAACAATGGTACCTTTTACTTCCTAATGTAGATACTCTGGATCTTATCTCTGAACACTAAACAAGGTCACCTACCTGAAAAAATTATTTATACTTCCTCAAAAGTTCTATACTATCTATTCCCCTTAGTTCTCACCAGTTTAGTGTTCTGGAATTTTTAGGAATTTTAGGAGTTGTTTATTTTTTGGCATGCCTGTCTCCACTTACCTAGAGCACACAAAGAAATATCTAGTAATTTGAACAAACTCAATGTTTCTCACTTCTTACCCACTGCAAGTGCTCTTAGAACTATATAACTATAATTA
>NW_006408546.1:6201373-6207885 GCF_000296735.1 Chrysochloris asiatica | reverse complement strand
AAAGTGTATATTCTTATGAACGTAGAGATATTTTTGTAATATTCATGGAAGGAGGAGAAGGAAACAGGATGGAGAGGTAAAGGTTGCAGAGAATCAGCACCATCTGCTACTCAGCCTGTGTTTGTTCCTGGCAGGTGTCTTCATTACTCACCCTTAATAACAGCATTTCTCCTCTGAATACAATTGGCTCTTCCTGTAGGGCTGCCTCTGATTTCCTGGTGCACCATCATCTTCTGCTGCCTCATGAGGCTACCTACCATATTTTCTCCCTCCTTTTTTATTTTCTGCTTATTATCTTTGGACAAATTGTCATTATATTCCTTCCTACCTTTACGTGCTACCTGATGACATTTTCTCCTTCCTGTTCACTCACCCTCTATGTTAAAACCAAACTTTTTGCCATTGAGTTGATTCTGACTCATATTGACTCTGTAGGTCGGGTTAGAGCTGCCTGCTAGAGCTCCCAAGGCTGTAACTCTTTATGAAAGCAGACTGCCACATCTTTCTCCCTTGGAGCAGCTGGTGGGTTTATAGACAATCACTTAATCACCACAAGGGCTTCTTCACCATCTGTATATCCCCTTTAGTTTAAGACTTAGTGTGCTAGTGCATTTTAGATAGGGTTGCTGTTGTTGTTAGGTGGCGTTGATTGGTTCCAACTCATAACAACTCTACATACAACAAAACGAAACACTGCCTGGTCTTGTGTCATCTTCACAATCATTGCTATGTTTGAACCCTTTGTAGCAGCCACTGTGTGAGTCCGTCTCATTGAATGTGTTCCTCTTTTTCACAGACCCTCTACTTTACCAAGCATGGTGTCCTTTTCTAGGGACTAGTCCCTCTTGATAATATGCCCAAAGTACATGAGATGAAGTCTCACCATTCTTGTTTCTAAGGAGAATTCAGGATGTACTTCTAATTCCAAGATAGATCTGTGTGTTCTTTTGGCAGTTCATATTATACTCTAAGTTCTTTGTCAATTCAAATGCATCAGTTCTTTTTTTAGCTTTCCGTATTCTTTGTCCAGATTTTTCATGCATATGAGGCAATTACAAATACTAAGGCTTGGGTCATGTGCATCTTAGTCCTGAATTAACATCTTTGATCTTTAACACTTTGAAGAGTGGGTTTTTTGGCAGCAAATTTGCCTAATGAAATATGTTGTTTGATTTCTTGACTGCTGCTTCCAAGAAGCATGCTGATTGTTGATCCAATTAGATTGAAAACCTAAGATTGTTAGACTTAACATATGAAAGTACAGAAATTGAATTTATTTGTAAAATACAGTATAAAATTTGAAATTCATTTAAACAATGAATTTTTTTATAGCTTATATGAAATACTTAATGTTTGGGATATTCTGATATTTAAAAAATTGGCTTGTTTATCTGAAATTCTAATTTAACTAGGTATCTTGTATTTTATTTGGCAAGACTGCTTTCAGGAAACAGAAATTCCCATTTCATTTGCTTAACTCTGAAGAGCTACATATTTCAGTGAAAACTGGAAATATTTGCAGTTTGTATTCTACTATTTGTGCAACTTTCTAGGCCTTCTCTTGTGTTCAGAACATCTGTTTAGATTAGTTGCCTAAAATGCTTGAATTTTAAAAAAGTTTTTATTGTGAACTGAATGATAGTTTACGTGGGACAACACCGGCTTTACACCATCGCTTCATTGCAATGATTACAATCTCTTCCGTGCATCGTCATTCAACCGTATTTGCTTACATTCCCTCCATTTTTTTGTTTTGTTTTTTTGCTTGTGGGGGAAGGGGGATGTACACAGAAACAGGAATATATGATAATTTAAACAACTAAAGGGCACATTCTGCAAGCCTGCCTCTGGCCGCTAGCACCCGGTCCCTCTCTTTCCATGAGTCCAGAGCCCACAACTGCTCCCTCTCTCCATACCCTCATCTCTGCCTCCATCTTAGGTGTCGCTGCTACTCTGGATAGGCTTAAAATGCTTGAATTGAAAAAAAAAAATTCTCTTAGGGAATGTAACTACAATAAACGGAACATACATTAGCCATAAAAATAAGGATAGGTTTATCTGCATATGTTGTTATTGTTGTTAAGTGCCATTGAGTTGGTTTTTACTCATAATGATTCTGTATAGGATTTCCAACAAATGGCTGGTGGGTTTGAACTGCTGGTATTTTAATTAGTTGTCCAGTGCTTATCCTACAGTGCCACACTGGGACTCTTACATGCATATAGCTGAAATCAAAACCAAACTCACTGACATCAAGTCCATTTCAACTCAGAGCAACTCTATATAGGGTTTCTGAGGCTTTAAATCTTTCCAGGAGCTGACAACCTCATATTTCTCCCTAGGAGTGGTTTGTGGCTGTGAACTGCTGACCTTGCGGTTAGCAGCCAAATGCTTTACCCACTGCACTACCAGGACTCTTTATATAGTAGCCACTTGGCGAATTCATGAAGTGTGGTTAGTCTGAATTGTATAAATATATAGCCGATTTTGAAGATTAGTTATAAATAAAAGAATGTAACATCTCAAGTTTTTCAACATTACATGTTGAAACAGTAATATTTTGGATATATTGGGCTACATTAAAAATACTATTAACATTAAAGTCACTTGCTAAATTTTACTTTTTTTAATGTGATGGGTCGGAACCACTTAACAACAACAACAACCAGAAATTTTTCAATGACATATGTAGCTCTCATGTATGGTTCACATTACATTTCCAATGGACAATGCCAACCTACAACCAAAACAAAGTCAGCAAGACCTAAGGGCCATTAGACCAGTCTGCCTAGACAGAGATAGAGTCTTCTTATCATGAATATAAGAAGCTCTAGTAGTGTAGTGGTTACAAATGGGCTGTGAATCGTAAGGTCAGCAGTTTGAAAGTACCATTTGTTCCATGTGAGAAAGATGAGGTGTTCTGCTCCCGTAAAGATTTACAGCCTCAGAAACCCTGTACAGGGTGGCTATGAGTTGGAACCAACTCCACGGCACATAACCACCACCACCATCATGAATATGTTGTTTCTGAAGTAGTTGGGGGTGTACAGAATTCTTGAATGTAGTATGGATTCACATAGGTTTACTTGTCTTTATTTTCAATCCTGACAAAAACTTGGTGATTTTTGAGTAATTATGGAACAAATAGAATTGTGGCTTATAGTTCCTGTTGTATATGCTTGGCAGTTGAATTATGTTTTTGACAAATACAAATTTCTGACTGTTCTGTGACTCACAAGGACATTCGATTGAGACATGGTAGGAGGAGGTTGGAGCGGGAGGGTGGCTGTAGGAGGAGGGTCAGTGGGGAAAGATCCTGATTCCTCAAAGATGTGGGAATGAGTTGTTCTTTTTTATTCCTTTTCTTATGGTATAATGATTGCAGATTGAAGGTGGCAGGGCCAATCTGACTATATTTGCTAAAAGCAGATGTCCACATTAACTCAGAACCTTAAGGATTGAAAATCATTAAGTGGTTGTTGTTCTTGTTAAGTGTCATCAAGTTGGTTACAACTCATAGCCACCCTGTATAGGGTTTCTGAGGAGCAGTTGGTGGGTTTGAACTGCTGACCTTATGGTTTGCAGTCCAGTGCTGATCCTACAGTGTCACATCAGGAGTCCATCAAAAAGGGTGACTCTAGGAAATATAGAAGAGACAGATGAAAGTTTTTTTGATCTGTAAACTCCCTGACTTCTGAAAACTATGTACAGAAGTGAGTTCTGAAAATGGGACATCTTTTTATAACTGAAAATATTTTGAGGTTTTAAAGTCTAGGTCTAGAACTTAAACTCTCTTTGATCTATCATCCCCTCCCTTCTCCTGCTAACTTACTACCTAACATTTTGCTGAAGTTTCTGTAAAGTAAAACAACACTAGTGAAAACAAAGCAAATAAAGATTTAAGCCTTATGAATGCTGAGGGCTTTGTCTATGGTAAAATATTCTGGTGTTTCCCAAGCTCCATTTAAAATTTGTATGCCAATCATGTCAAACTGAAGAAACAGCTCTCAGCTGCATGATCTACCATCTGTCAATTTCCATTTTTTACTTCCCAACATCACCACCTACCTCCTGGGTTGCTACATTGCCCTCTACATCTACAAGTGCCTTGTAACTTGATTCTAATATATGACACCTACACTCTCAGACCAGTACAAAGGAGTTGCTGCCACATCCCTTGTCAGTGGCTATCTAGTGTTTATTTTATTTAGTTCTGGCAGCAGCATCCACATTCGGATGTCTTCTCATTGGCATTACTCATTATTTTGAGAACTATATTGAGTAACATATAGCTTTTTAGTATGAGTTTTTAGTTGATGACATTGGCTGGCAGAATAAAGCAGAGAACAGGGACACAGGGGCTGTGTGTCAGATGCTATTTTGGGAGATGGAGAATACCTCACTTCCTTGAAGTCTTGAGTCCCCATTCCCAAAGGAGACTGAGTGTGAGAGGAATGGAAAATGTCAATTGGGAATTTTGAATGTGTGAGAAGGTATTGTTGCTGACCGTTTTCTCTCCTAGGAATAGTGACTTACGTAGAGAGGAATCTGAAGCAATGGTATCTGGCTTGGAGTTCTACTACATAAAGCTGAAGATTTGTCAAAAACTCGTCATCTACTGGTCATTGGTACCTATCCTAGACTGAGGGGAGCTGGAGAGATGATGCAACTTGCCAGATGGAAGTGCCAGGACAAATAAGAACAAAATAATTTAGAAGTCTCAGGCTAGTCCATTTTGCCAAGTTTCAATGATTAGACTATCATTGCCTTTTCCTTAATTACTGCATACTCATAATCATGTTACTCACCCTTCTGTTTATAGTATCTTGGGAGCCATCTCTAAGTCTGCACACTTTACCACTGTAAATCAGAGCAGATGAGGGGAGGGACAGGGTTTGGATCTTAGGCTAGCATTGTGATGGTGGGGGAAGAGAGTTGGCAAGACAACAAAGGGTCCAAGACTAGGGGAATTGCAATCTCCTTTTCTCATTGATTCTTGAAATTATGGAATGTTCTAGCAGGCATACCAGTGACAGGGAATACAAGAGGGAAGTCCCAGTTACATAGTGTTGTATAATAAGTCATTTCAAATTTTTTGGTATAAACAATAGTATTTATTTTGTTCAGGGATTCTGTGTGCCAGAAATTTGGAAAGAGCATAATGGGAGTGGGTTGTGTCATGTTCAATAAGATCTGGGGCTTCAGGTAGGGAGACTCAAAGACTGGGAATGACTTGATAACTAGAATTGGAATGATGTAAAGTCTTACTCTGCTATTCATAAGGTTTTCAGTGACTAAATATTTGGAAGTAGTTCGTCACTCTTTCTTCCTAGTCTGTCTTTGTCTGAAAGCTGTCCACCATGGGTGACCCTGCTGGCATTTAAAATACCAGTGGCATAGCTTTCAGAATCATAGCAACTCACAAGCCACCACAGTACAACAAACTGACAGATGAGTGGTGGCCATTTGGTTTTAAGTGGAAACTGTCATTTTAAATTTCGAAGAGATTGGTGTGTCATGCGTAGTAGAACCCTCCAGGGGAGGAGGTGGGGTGTCCATTCGGATCAGAGAAAAAGAGGAAGACCCTCAATGATATGGATTGGCCAAGTGGCAGCATTGATGGACTCAAGCGTGGCAACAATAGTGAGGTTGGCCCAGGAACAGGCAGTGTTTCGTTCTGCTGTGCATAAGGTCACTATGGATTGGTACTGACTCGATGATGACACCTAACAACAACAACAAAGTCTTACATGTCTAGTTGGACTGCCTTAACCTTAGTTGGGTATGTCAGCATGGATCCCAATACGTAGCCTTTCCATGTGGCAACTTGGGCTTCCTCACAGCATGGTGGCTGGGACTGGACAGCAAGAATCCTAACAGAAATGGATGGAAGCCGTGTCTTCGTTCTCTGGTGCTAGTTTAACTGAAGCACTACAAAAGGGAGGCTTTAACAAACAGAAATTTATACTCTTACAGTTTAGAAGGTTACAAATCTGAATTTAGGGCAACAACTCTAGAAGAAACATTTCTCTCTCTGTTAGCTTAGGAGGAAAGCCTTTGTCTCTTTTCAGCCTCTATTCTTTGTTACCTCAATGATCTTTCTGTGACATGATATACATCTTTCCCTATCTCCGCTGGTGTAATCTGATGTTTTATATCTCAAAAGAGACTAATTTAAGACACACCCTACACTAAAACTTCTTCATGAACATAACAAAGAAAACCTATTCCCAAATGGGAGTATAACCACAGCTATATGGGTTAAGATTTATAGCATATATTTTGTTGTTGTTGTTGTTAAGTACCATGGAGTCAGTTCCGACTCATAGTGGCCCTGCCCAGGCTTTCCGAGGCTGTAAATCTTTATGGGAGCAGAACGCCTCATCTTTCTCCCACGGAACCGCTGGTAGTTTCGAACTGCCGACCTTGAGGTTAGCAGCCTGATTTGTAACACTACGCTACCAGAGCTCCTTAGCATATATTTTGTTGTTGTTGTTAAGTGCCTTCGAGTC
>NW_006408546.1:6196669-6200645 GCF_000296735.1 Chrysochloris asiatica | reverse complement strand
TTGAAGCAAGAACAAATATCAAATTAATGATGAAGCTTGGTTGGAAGAATAGTGAAACCATAGATGCTTTACAACAAGTTTATGGGGACAATGCCCCAAAGAAATCAGCAGTTTACAGATGGCTAATCGTTTTAAGAAAGGATGAGATGAAGTTAAAGATGAGGCCCACAGTGGCAGGCTCCGTATCAATTTGCAAGGAAAAAAGGAATGCTGGGTTTTTTTTGTTTGTTTGTTTAATTTTTTATTGTGAATTGAGTGAAGGTTTACAGACAAGATCATCAGTTTTGCAGTCAATGAATCATACACTTTGTTTCATTTCAATGACTGCAATCCCCTTCATGCAACACAGTTATTGTGCTCCCTTCTGTGGTTCCTATTTGCATTCTACTCACCTTCTCGTCCCTTCCCAACCTTTCCCTTAGAAAAATATTGCCCTTAGATTTTGCATGATTGATCATTTCATGGTGAGCATACCTTATTAGTGCTGTCGTCCTCCCTATAAACCTATCTACTGCATGACTAAAAATTGGACCATGAGGGTAAGTTAATGAGGGTGAGCTCCTTTCCAGATCTGAAGGATAGCTGAGGACCATCATCTCAGGTTCCTCCAGTATCCTTCTGACCAGTAAACCCAGCCTTTTTTTTTTTTCTTTTTAAGATAATTTTGAATTTTCTTCCACATTTTCTCCCACTCTATCTGGAACCCTCTAATGTGATCGCTATCAGGACAGCTGGTAGTGGTAACCAGGCACTGAGCAGCTCTTCTGATCTCAGACTTGTGGAGATTGATGTTCATATGTTCCATTAGTTTATTGGGCTAATTGATTCCAATCCTCTTCGATTCTTATCAATCACTCTTCTTTCTTCCATACATAAGGACAACAGTTAGCTGCACCTTAGATGACCCAATCATGAGCTTTCAAGATCCCAGCTGCTCCTCAAATTAGGATGCAGAACAGAGTCATTGTAGACTATGTTATGCCAATTGACCATGGTGTCTCCTGAGACTATGGTCCTGAGCCCCCAGGACCATCAACTCATTGCCTTAAGATGTTTGATAATGTCTAGGGACGTTTTCATCATTTTCCCACTGCATGCTCCACCACATTCATAGTTGTGTTTACAGGAAAGGTAAATACTCATACAAAAATAGCCTCTTTCAAATTCTTATGTATTTGTGGGATATATATTTGGTGGTGATGGTGGTGGTGTGTCATGGAGTTGGTTCCAACTCATAGCGACCCTGCATAGGGTTTCTGAGGCTGTAAATTTTTATGGGAGTAGAAAGCCTCATCTTTCTATTTTGGAACAGCTGGTAGTTTTGAACTGCTGACCTTGAGGTTAACAGTGCAACTAGTAACCGTTATCTTACTAGAGTGCCTTGTTGTGTTGTTGTTAAGTGCTGTTGAGTTGATTCCAACCCATATCAACCCCTATGTAGGGTTTCCAAGGAGCAGCTGGTGAGCTTGAACTGCCGACCTTGCAGTTCAAATGACTTTGCCATCTGACGCATTAGGCCACAGCACCACACCAGGACTCCAGAGTGCCTTAAGATATATATATATATATATATATCCCACTTTTCTTCCCTTACTTCAGCCTATGTCTTCCTTATTTCCTCCCTTATTTCAGCGTATGTATCAATTCATGTATCCAACCACAGAACACTGTTGTTCCAAGGTTGTCTATATCACTATTTGCATCTATCCCTTTTAGCCCATGCATAGCTCCCTGTGTCTTCTTCACCTGTCTTTGTTATTCTTCTGCCACCCTCTCTCCTCTTGTGTATTGCCCTTCCCCTTCTTGTATATTGTCCTTCCTATCACCAGAGCTAACATGTGTCTACCATCAAGATGCTTAAGGCATTTTGCTTGTTGACTTTCTGGAGGACCAGAGAGCAATAACATCTGCTTATTATGAGAGCGTTTTGAGAAAGTTGGCCAAAATTTTAGCAGAAAAACACTAGAGAAGCTTCACCATACAGTCCTTCTACACCAGGCCTGGGTTCCTGCTCATTCCTCTCATCAAACAAGGACAGTTTTTGAGAATTTTGATGGGAAATCTTCAGGCATCTACCTCATAGTTCTACTTTGGCTGCTTCTAACTTCTTTTGTTTCCTTATCTTTAAAAAAATTTAAAGTTAATAAAGTAAAAATTTTCAGTTAATAAAGTAAAAAAGCCAGCATTGGCATGGTTAAATTTCCAGGATCCTTGGTTCTTTAGGGATGGACTCAATGGTTGTTATCTTATCATTGCTTAAAATTGTCTTGAACTTGATGGGACTTATGATGAGAGAGAAAGTTTATATTTTTATCTTTTAATTCCATTTTTTCACAAACTTTTTGAAGTCTCCTTATACATGAGAAATAACCTATAGAGATTGTGAAGAATTTTGGGCAGAGAGGCAACCACTACTTGGGATACATGTTCATAGTGAGTACAGACCTGGCCATTGGGATTTGGCAATTCCCGACACAGAAGAGACTGGTGATGGTGTGGCATACAGTCCTGGACCTTGTAAAAGACGGAAGACAGAAGTTGCTTCCTGATACCCCTTATACAAAGTAGGGGTCTAAGCCTATGTATTTATTAACTCAGATAGGGTTGTAGGGTTCAGTGTAGATTAGTGAGCTGTCCTGTGAAGTTAAAAACTAAAGCTATTTTATGCCATATAAGTGGAACCAAATCAACAAAAAGTTATGTTCAGTTTTCAAGACTATATCACTTTGTAAAAGTTAATCAGTGTCCTCTGAGAACTGTTTTCTTCCTGCTATCATGAATATAAATAACACTGTTCCCAGGTGACATCAGCAAGGAATTTTACACTAAGACAGTTTTTTTTTTACAGCTACTGTTGTTGTGAATTGCTGACGAGTTGGTTCCAACTCATAGCAACCCTGTATAGGGTTTCTGAGAAGTAGCTGATGGGTTCGAACTGCTGACTTTGTGGTTGCAGTTCAGTTGTATCCTACAGCACCACACCAGGACCAGAGCTACTAGAATATTTAAATTATTTGTTTACAGTTTATATTTCACATATTGTCAAATAGAATTTGAGGTCATACACACTGAAAACACAAATATTGTCAAAATAAAAATAGAGCATCAAAAACTATGTAAATAAATATGCTGAAAAATCAGTTAAGTTAGTAACAGAGATTGAATATTACATTTGATCTGAGTTTCATTCCAGAATATGCTTTCACACAGCTGTGCCTATATTGGACATATGCTTGAGAATGTACAAAAGTCTAAGTGTTTTCTTCTAGAAATGTTTACTTCTAACTTTGTTTTATGACAGAGCTTCTCTTAGTGTATTTTGAATGCTCTTTAGAAGATTTATTTAAAACAACATGTTTAACTTTGCAGGGTTCTTGAGATCTACAATGAGAGCTAGAGGATCCAAAGAGGTCCAGAGGCTTACCCAAGGGTCAGACCAGTATTAGCAGAATTGAACTTCACTACCAACCCAGTTTTCCTTCCCCTAAACCATAAGGAGGTGTACTGGTGTAGAGTCTTAGGATAAGCACTAGACCACAAGGTCAGCAGTTTGAACTCACCAGTTGCTCCTTAGAAATCCTATATAGGGTTGCTATGAGTCAGAACCAACTTGAAGGCACTTAACAACAACAACAAACTTTAAAGGAGAGATTCTTGGATCTGAAGTTTTCAGTGGCAGTTTGAATGATAATGAGAAAAGAAAAGAAAAGCCTAGAACTTATATTTGCAGTAAGAAATTATGATTTGGTACACTCAGATCTGATTTCACACAGAAAGTAATCCTAAACATATCAGTAAGTTCATGACTTGAATGTGGTGAACACAAGGATATAGAAATAAAACAGAAAAGGGGCTAAAGGTGAGATGGAGAAAAGACTCTAAGGAGGACCAGAATCCATACTGTAGTTTGCTGCTCACAATGAGGTTCAAGAATGGGTGCCACTCCTCAACTCCTCAGTCAGACAGTGAGGTCTGG
>NW_006408546.1:6192885-6194665 GCF_000296735.1 Chrysochloris asiatica | reverse complement strand
GCAGGATCCTTCAATATGTTGTCTACAAGAGACATATCAAAAAGATGGAGACAGTCTAAACGTCCATCAGTAGAAGAATAGTTAAACTAACGTTGGTACATGCACACAATGGAATACTAAAAAACATTGAAGAATAATGATGAATCTGGGAAACACCTCACAACATAATTGAACCTAGAGGACATTATGCTGAATGAAATTAGTTAATTACAAAAGGGCAAATATTATATGAGACCAATGTTATAAAAAGTTAAGAAAATGTTTACTTAATAAAAGAAATAATCTATGATAGTTATGGGGTGGGGAGGGAAAATTAGTCAAGGCTACCAGGGTAGACACATGTTTAACGTGGGTGACAGGGCAGGCAGTATACAATAAGAGAGAGGTTAGCAGAGGAAAGATGAAGGGAGCAGTAGACACAGGGAGGAATGCATTAGTTAAAGTGAAATATTAACTTTTGGTACATGGAGGGAATTGCAACCATGTAATGAAACAAAGTATATGACGTGCTCTGTAAACCTTCACTCAATTCACAATTAGAAGTTGAAACAAATGAAAGTATTTCAGCTCCCATTTGTCATTTATCAGCTATTTTCTACAGTATTAATTAGGATTCAATCTGAGAATTAGAAATATCAGTGATATAAAGAATTTAATTTGAATAGGAATTAGACCCTATGCATTGTGGGAGCTGGTTAAGTAGTGTAAAGAATTCTATTATTCTCTTGTCTGGAGTTGGGCTTGAATCAATGAGGCCAGCAGTTGGGAAGGAAAAATGGATGTGCAGTGAGAGCAGGACAAATTGCAACCCACAAAGACAACTGAAACCCACATCAACCTTTCTATGTCCAATTTCAATGATGCTAGTTAGCTGTAGAAATGTTAGCACATTTCACTTAACAGCTGCTTATGAATCTGGCCCAGAATTCAGAGAAAATGAAGGAGGGGATCCAGCAAGAGATAAAGGAACTGTGCTGCCAGAGACCAGCAAGGTAGACTTTCTTATGACTTGGTGACATGCATGGGCTATAGCAGTGCTTGACCCTATGTCCTACATATGAATGCAAACATGGCTGCTGCTTCATTTCTGCCTCTCACATCTCCTGAACATTTACTTATGCACAACTTTAATGAAAAACCACTCAAAGTAAGGAATTCTGGGGTATGTAGTTCCAGTTTAACTAAGTGGATTTCATGTGAGTCACCACATCTATGAATTAAATAATCTATGAGACGGAACTGATTTGATTAAAGACAACAACAATAGCCTTGTGTCAGCGTGTTAGCCAAAGGGTTGGCATACTGGCTATTTTTCAGACTTTCTTAGGAATGCTTAGGGAGGGCAGTACATACCAGCAAAGACAGTAGTCTATACCAGGGAAGGCAATCATGGAAGGACGCACTGATGTGGTTGTTACGTATACATTTTTTAAAACTTTTAATTGTGAATTGACTGAAAGTTTGCAGAGAAGACAGTAAGTTTTACATTCAACAAATCATAAACTTTGTCTCATCTCCTTCATAACAACCCCTTCCATGTAACAACAATGATCCCACTTCCTTCCTGTGGTTCTTAATTTCCATTCCACCCTCCCTCCCATAAATTCTCAACTTTGTCCTTAGGTAAATGTTGATCTTGAATAGCTGACAATTCCATGATAAGTATACCTCAGTGTTGCTCCTCCCCCTATAGATTTGTCTACTGCTTAGATGAAAATTAGGCCAAGACGGTGAGTTCTGTTCCAGACCTAAAGAGTGGTTGAGGGCATAGTCTCAGGTT
>NW_006408546.1:6171647-6188770 GCF_000296735.1 Chrysochloris asiatica | reverse complement strand
AGATTTCTTGCTTCTGCCACAAATTCCCCCAGCTGTGAGCCTTCCAACCTTCTAAGTATTCCTTTATATGTGGTTCAGAGTTCTGGGACCAGCCCCTGAGCCTGCTTGGTCGGGTATTCTGTGTTGTTGTTGGCGGAGCTCTCTGCTATGCATCCACCCGATCCGCCATCTTGTTTGTTCTCCCAGTCTTTTTTTTTAAATTTTGAGTTCTGTTCTGCATTTGCTTCCACTCTATTCTGGACTTTCTACTGTGATCCCTTTCAGAGCAGTTGGTAGTGGTAGTTGGGCACCATGTATGTTTTCTGGTCTCAGAGTCATGGTAACTGATGTTCACATGTTCCATTGGTCCAAATAATTTTTATCAGTCTTCTTTCTTCCAAACATGGAGATACAAATAGTTGCACCTTAGATGGCTGCTCATGAGCTTTTAAGATCTCAGTTGGTACCTCAGCCAAAGTAGGATGTAGAACATTGTTTTCATAGGTTATGTCATGCAAATTGATCATTTTATTCTCTGAGATTATGGTCCTAGGTCCTCAGGCCCAGCAACTCACTGCCTGAAGGTGTTTTCATCATTTTGTTCCTTGTATGCTCCACCACATTTGTGTTCGCAACAAAGGTAAATTAAGAACCCATGTACAAATATCCTCTGTCAAACCCTGATATATTTGTGAGCATACTCCCATTTTCCCTCTCATACCCATTCAGCTTGTATACCCTTCCATGTTTCTACCCACAGAATGCTGTTATTGCATGGTTGAACATACTAATGTTTCATTGCAAAGATTACAATCTCCTCCATGCACCATCATTCAACAGTATTTGCTCCTATTCTCTCTATGTGTGTGCGTGTGTATTTTTTTAAGCTAGACAGTGAATAAGGAAGACCATAGAAGAATTGATGTTTTTGAGTTATGGTGTTGGAGGAGAATATTGAAAGTGCCATGGGCTGCCAAAAGAACCAATAGATCCGTTTTGGAAGAATTACAGCCAGAGTGCTTCTTAGAGGCCAAGATGGCCAAATTTCATCTCTCATACTGTAGACATATTGTCAGAGGGGACCAGTCGCTGATGAAGGATATCACGTTTGGTAAGGTGGAGGGTTAGAGAAAAAGAGGAAAGCCCCCAACGAGATGGATTGGCCAAGTGGCAGCATTGATGGACTCAAGCTTGGCAACTGTAGTGAGGTTGGCCCAGGATTGGGCAATGTTTTGTTCTGCTGTGCATAAGTCAGTGCCAACTCGATGGCACCTAACAACAACAGCAATACAAAAACACTCAGGGATATGTAATAATTTAAACAACCAAAGGGCACATTCTGTAATCATGCCTCCTGGCCACCAGCACATAGTCTTTCTCATTCCCTGAGTCTAGAGTTCTCAGGTGTGCTATCTCTCCATGTCCTCATCTCTGCCTCCATCTCTGGTGTTGCTGCTTCTCTGGATAGGGTCCCACATTCAGCTTGTTCTCTTCTCCCTTGATGATCCTAGGGTCCTTTGTTCTGGACTGTAAGATTTACTGCTTCCCCCTTTTTGCTACAGAACTTCTTCCTTTACTGTTGCAATCATGATAACAATTACTCACTATTGAATCATAAGAATCTTCTCCCCATCTCTTTTCACCAGACCCATCTAGACAAGATGAGAACTATTCAGTGGGGATTCTACCTTCTCCTGAACACTCTGAAACTAAATTCCGTCTTGAAAATTTGTAAGCCAGTCACTTAAAGCCTTTCTAGCCCCCCATTATAGGTAGCCAATGCCTAAGTTTGTGCACACTAACTTTTAAGGAACAAACTTAAAAGGAACAAAGTTAAAACATAAAACAGACACATCTCTACCTGAAATTACAATGTTTGTACTAGAACAATGTCAATCTGAGTAGCTTGAATGTACTTTGAAAAAGGACTTTTGTTTTATCTAAGGAATAATTTGAATCATGGGAGAACCTAGATCTATTTGTGAGAAAGAAAAGTGGAGGGGAAGAGAAAGAGAGAGTAAGGTTCAAAGTAAAATACAACATACACTGTGATCTCAAGAGTACAATAGAAGAGATCCCTTCTCCTCCTTTCCGTCTTCCCCAAGTCTTCTGAGATGTCAAACGCAAAACAATTTCTCAAAATACCATTTTGGTCAAACTTTTCCATGACATTTCACTTTGGTGTCCTTGACTAGGACATTTGTTTTCTTTTTTAATTTTAATAAAATGATCACAAACCAGTCCTCAGCTTTCTCATATGACTGAAAATGTAACAAAATCTTGAAGGCTTCCCTAGATCACACATCAGTGGAATGGGAAACCTGGGAATAGTACTAATAGAGTTGGAGGTTTGGTGGCAGAGCTGCATTGTTGTTAAGTGGGTAATGAAAGAGCCTAAAATATACAGAAAGACCATCTGGGGAAAACAGAGTACTCATAGTGGTATGTCCCACTGGGACAGTGATAGGCCATTGAGTTGGTTTGCTATTGAATTAGAGGAAGAATTTACTTTGGTCTGTGAATCAGGTAAAATCTATCCTTTAAGTTGAGGTTGCAAAGTAGATCACCATTAATTGAGAACAGCACTTACATGTGTGTAGTGCAGTGAATTACTTCGTATGTGCTCTTCTGCTTACAGTCTTCGCAACTCCCACCAAACAACTGGGTAAGAGAGGCTGGGAGAAGATACTGATGGATTAAATAATTCAGTGTGAGTGATTATTAACAGAGTTGTGACAAAAAAGTTTTTCTCATATTATAGTCTGGTGGTAGTTGTGTGGTGTCAAGTTGGTTGTGACTCACAGTGACCCTGTATAGGATTTCCGAGGCTGTAAATCTCTACAGTAGCAGAAAGCTGCATCTTTCTTCCATTGAGCCACTGGTGAATTCAAACTGTTGACCTTGAGGTTAGCAACTCAATGCATAACCCACTATGCCACCAGAGCTCTTAATATTATAGCATGTTGCTGTTGGTAAGTGCTATAGAGTTAGTTCTGACTCACAGTGACCCTGTGTAGGGTCTCCAAGGATCTGCTGGTGAATTTGAATGGCTGACTTTCCAAGTCAAACTGACCTTGCAGTACTGGGCTTATCCTACAACACCACACCAGGACTCCATTATTACAGCATATATAGTATTAAAATTAAACAGCGTCCCAGAATCCTGGGCAACACTTCACAACTTCTGGATGTTTTAACAATGTAAGAAAAAATATATTATGAAGAATAAAATGAGGAAAACTTAAAGCAGTAAGGTTGATGGTGAATCTTGTGTCCCTGGTAAGAATATTTTCCCTGTCTTTTTATGTTGGACTGTATTTAAAACTTTCCACACATTTGAATCTTTTTCTTTCTTTCTTTGGCCAAACTTGTACTTTCTGACCTGTTCCCCAACGGGAAAGTAAAGATGAGGTATGATTTTGAATCTTAAGTCACCGATTTCAGGTAGGAAAGAATTTAGGAGATCCCTTAATCCCAATATCATCTTTTTACCGATGAGAAAACTGAAGAGTTAAAAATGTAAAAGAATTCGATTTATAAGAAATTATTTAATGTAGCAGGGTTTTTATTTTTAAGGGTGAGGGGGATTCTAATCACCAAAAGTTTACATTTGAATTTCCATTATGAAATTCTTGTTGTTAAGCGCTGTCGAGTTGGTTACAACTCATAGTGACCCTGTATAGGATTGCCAAGGAATAGAAGGTGAATTTGAACTGCTGACTTTGCAGTTCAAACTGACTTTCCAGTCCAGCGCATTAACCCACAGCACCACAATTGGGAGGTCTCACTTTCCCAAACCTCCTGGTTGGGCATATTTTGAACAACTACCATATTTTTTCTAAATTGTCTGCAACCCCTTCCTCCTTTTGTAGCTTCGATGAAACTTTTCAAGGGTAGGCTTTGAAACTTAGGCCAGATTATTTTGTTTGCGTATCTTGTATTTAAAACACATATTAACCTTTTGGCTTTGACACGCTCCTTTTTTGAGGGGAGTAATTGCTCAGAAGTGGCATCATGGTAGTAGAGTACCTGGGAGTTAGTAATAACAAGAGCAGGTCGGTCCAACCATCATTAGTAAGCCGCTCTCTGTGGCAAGTGTGATACACAAATTTCATATGGGGTAGACACATGTTGTTGTTGTTGTTAGGTGCCATTGAGTCGGCACCAACTCATAGTAACCTTATGCACAGCATAACGAAACAATGTCTGATCCTGGGCCAACCTCACTACTGTTGCCACACTTGAGTCCATCGATGCTGCCACCTGGCCAATCCATCTCATTGGGAGTCTTCCGCTTTATCTCTGACCCTCCATCTTACCAAACATGATATTCTTCTCCAGCGACTGTTCCCTCCTGACAATATGTCCAAAGTATGAGAGACGAAGTTTGGTCATCTTGACCTGTAAGGAGCACTCTGGCTGTACTTCTTCCAAAACAGATCTATTGGTTCTTTTGGCAGTCCATGGCACTTTTGGTATTCTCCTCCAACACCATAATTCAAAGGTCTTCCTTATTCACTGTCCAACTTTCGTATCCATATGAGGTTTTTGAAAATACCATGGCTTGGGTCAGGTGCACCTTAGTCCTCAAGCTGATGTCTTTGGTCTTCAACACTTTAAAAAGGTCTTGTGCAGCAGATTTGCCTAACGCAATAGTCATCTGCTCTCTTGACTGCTGCTTCCATGAGTGTTGATAGTTGATCCAAGAAGAATGAAGTCCTTCACAACGTCAATCTTTTCTCTGTTGATAAGAATGTTGTTTATTGGTCCAGTGGTGAGGATTTTGGTTTTCTTTACATTGAGATGTAATCCATATGGAAGGCTGTGCTCTTTGATCTTCATCAGTAGATGTTTTAAGTCCTCTTCACTTTCAGCAAGCAAGGTTGTATCATCTGCATATTGCAGGTTGTTAATGAGTCTTCCTCCAATCCTGATGCCACGTTTTTCTTCATAGAACCCAGCTTCTCGGATTATTTGCTCAGCATACAGGTTGAATAAGTATGGTGAAAGAATACAACCTTGTTGCACACCTTTCTTAATTTTAAACCATTTAGTGTTCCCATGTTCTGTTCGAACAACTGCTTCTTGGTCCAGGTACGATTCTTTATGAATACAATTAAGTTTTCTGGAAAACCCATACTTCACAATGTTGTCCATAGCTTGTCATGATCCACACAACTGAAAGCCTTTGTGTAGTGAATAAAGCACAGGTAAACATCTTTCTGATATTCTCATATATACACATATTCTGATATACACATAGGGTATGTCAATTTCCACAAAATGACAGTATCTAAAGGTTCAGCATAGGCATGACTATGCTGTCCAGAGTGTGCTGTGGTTACAGCTGAGAGTTTCCAAGATGACTGCAGATAAAATCACTGTGTGTGGCCTTGGTCGTGAAAAGCTATGTGATCTTGGACAAGTTATTTAACTTTGCTGTACTCTATGAGTAGAGTATGTAAAGATGATAATAATTTCTCTCACATTAGGTTGTTTTCACTATTAAATGAATTAGTACCATGCTTATAACAGTGCATGGCAAGTTATAACTGCAATATGTGTTAAGTGCAGTTATAAATGTTTCAATAGTTACATATTTATGTGGAATAGAGAGAAAGACAATTGGTATGGCTTTAAGGATAATTTTGCTTCTGATGAGGCTAACTGAAAAAAACAAAAACAAAACAGTGGGCTGATTTCGTGACAAAAATGAAGTAAACACTAATATGATAGTGGGAAATGAGTGATTAGATTTGAGAAATACTGTGAAGGAGTAAAAAATATATATATCAGGGTGACCAATCAGGTTGATTTTCTGAGAGATTTCCCAGGGCTGAAGGAGTTCCTAGGATGAGGTACTTTCAGAGCTAAACCCAGGACAGTGCCAGGCAAGCCAGAATGTTTTATCATTCTATAAGGCACTCTGGTAACGTAGTGGTTACCAGAGTGCCTTATAGAATCAGGCTGCAAACTGTAATGTCAACAATTCAAAACTACCAGCTGCTCTGCAGGGCAAGATGAGGTGTTTTGCTCCCATAAAGATTTGCAGCCTCAGAAACCCTGTACAGGGTCACTATGAGTTGGAACCGACTCCATGGCACACAGCCTCCAGCCGCCAGCCATAGAACTACAGTCTGATACTCATTTTACAAAATTTACTGAGCATCTACATTTTTTCCAGGCATTGGACGAGGCACTAGTGGGGGCTTTTGAAGAGCCCTTGCCTGCCAGGAGCTAGTAGAAGAATGGTCCCTTGTTTCTGATCCTGCTATGACCTGCCCTGTGACTTTTAGAAAGGCACTCAGCTTCTCTCTGTGTTTCTTAGTTTGCAACACAATCAATTGGAATAAATGATCTCTAAATTCTTTCCAATTCTTGGGTTCTTCAACATGAAATGCACCGTACATCTGTTACTGCTTAAAAACTCAACACCCACTGATGTCCAGGGTTAGAAAAGAACAATGAACAAAGCATGTATTGTGAGTCTTTTTTAGCTCTCAATTTCAACCTAAGGCTTGGGAGAAAAAGAAGGGAATGGAGTCTCTCCATCTCTTAGTCCCCTAGCCACTCATAACCCTGACATTTTGTGTTCCAAGCTTAAGATCCTTTGAGAAAATTGTGATAATGTATATGGTCTGGAAATTAGCAGCAGAAGAGAGATTTCCCAACAGGCCCAAACATGAAAAGTTTCCATAAGAGATGAACAATTTATTAGGGCCAGAGGAGATGTTTATGAGGCCAACAATACATGCTGTTCCTATGGATGTTAAGTTTAGGTGTTGAAGCGGAATCTTTGGAATTAAGACAATAATCAATAGTTTACTTAGTTGATTAGGATGTTCTTGTTTGGAGTTGTCTTTGTCTTCACCAGTTGACCTTTCAGATTTGACAATATTCCCAGTTTCAGACAAGTTATGTTACATAAGAGTATAACTCACTGACCATCTGTTTTTGTGTGACTAAAATCATCTTAAGTTATGGCTTTGGAAAAAAAACACCTCACGCAAATTGTTATTTATGCACATTTCCCCCTCTAGAGTCAATTTAATTAAACATATTTCTCTTGAGTGAACTTAGTTGTATGATGTCATGAAGAGGAAGAGTAGCTCAGTTGCTAGGAATCTTGCTAAGGAAAACATGACAGGAATCCAATCATCCATGCTAAGCACATACTCATCATTACCCACAACTGAAGTTATCTGTTAGTGAGATATGAAACATGAGTACATTGTTTTGGTTATTTACAAATCTAAGAAGAGTTTCTTGGCTCAGTGAACTTAGTTCCCAGGAGTCCTGTCTTTTATTTGTTTAAAAAATAATAAATGTCTAAGACTTGTTTGTAATGCCCAGACTCCCTATAGGCAACATTCTCTGTAATTATGGCTCCCCTGAGTCATTGATAGTTTTTAGGACCAGAATGTTGAGAGAGAGATAGACTATAAAAGCAACTAGATATTATCAGGGGGTATAGCTCAGGGGTAGAGCATTTGACTGCAGATCAAGAGGTCCCTGGTTCAAATCCAGGTGCCCCCTATGTATTCCTGCTTTTTTTCTAGGAGAATATAGATTGACTTTAATTTGACAATACTATATAATCTCCTGGTTTATGGGTGCTTGATTATAAAGAATGTGCCTTGCATTTATAGTATGTTAGGCCCCAGTCTAGATTCTTTACATTATTACCTCTTCAATTTTTCACCCAGAATTTTGAAGATACATACTATCAGTATCTCCATTTGACTTGAGGAGAAAAAGACTTGGGGATGCTCAGTATTCTGCTGAAGGTCAAAAAGCTACTAAGTACAGGATTTGAACTCAGAACACAAACTCTTAACGACTTCATTATACTACACATACATGCCTGACATTAAAATCTTTGTAACAAAACTCCCACTTCTTAGCAATTTCCCCAGGGTTTTGTCTATTGAGTTTTAAGACCTCTGGGCTGCAAAGACCACTCATTTGATGTCCCCATACTTAGTAGTGCCCAGAGGAAAATTAGGGAATAGGATCTTTATCTACAGAACTCTTCTTGTGTCAACATAAACTGGACTGAACTTTTTCTTTCATAAGGCTTGAGGAATTTTTCTTCCGGTCCCCTATTCACGTGTTAAAGTTGAGTGCCCACATATTGGGTATCTTCATTACACCCAGGGATGGGAGTCCAGTTCTAACTCCTGACCACAACAAGATGTATTTGAAAAATACATACTGAGTACATGGAGTATGTGCCAGAAATGTGGCAAGTGTGGTCCCAGAGATGAAAAAGGCACAACCACTGCCCTCAGTGTTTGCACAATCAGGATATTGCATGTAAAATAACAAAACAGTGAACTATATGGTGATGGGCCAGGTTCGGAAATCAGAGGAGGAGACAGTGATAAATTCTGT
Source organism: Chrysochloris asiatica (assembly GCF_000296735.1). Lineage (NCBI taxonomy): Eukaryota > Metazoa > Chordata > Mammalia > Afrosoricida > Chrysochloridae > Chrysochloris > Chrysochloris asiatica. The sequence continues at coordinate 6,180,397 of NW_006408546.1, read as the reverse complement.
CTAGAGGAGGGGAAGTTAAGGGAGACTTCAGAGAGGAGTTGATGGCCAATTAGGGTTTTAAAGATGAATAATATTTCAGCAGATTGAGGGTAAAATGGAGGTGGGGATCATGGGACAGGTGGTTGAGTTTCAGGCGGAGAAAATAGCCTGGGTCAAGTCTGGAGTCAGGTGGATGCAATTCCAGTCATCTGAAGCACAGAATGTGATGGGGAAAGGGGCAGTAGATGAAGCTGGAGCTCAAGAGACAAGTGGTTCCGTAAGTGCACTTGAGTCACTTAGACTAATAGCAACCCAGTATAGGATTTCTGCTGTGGCGCTCTGGGTTAATGTGCCAGACTGCAAAGCCATTTGAACTGCAAGGTCACCGGTTCAAGCTCACCAGATGCTCCTTGGAAACCCTATACAAGGTCGCTATGGGTCAGAATCCACTGGAAGGCACTTGACAACAACAACATAGGATTTCCAGGGAGTGGCTGGTGGGTCTGAATAGCTGTTCTTGTGGTTAACAATCCTATAGTGCCACACCAGGACTCCAAAGAGACAGGTGGTGGTGGTGGTGATACTGTTTATGTGTCTTGGAGTCAGTTTGACTCATGTTGTTGTTGTTATTGTTATGTGCTGTTGAGTTGGTTCCAACCCATAGCGACCCTGTACAGGGTTTCTAAGGCTGTAAATCTTTATGGGAGCAGAAAGCCTCATCTTTCTCCTGTGGAGCAGATGGTAGTTTCGAACTGCAGTTCAACTCATAGTGACCCCGAATAGGGTTTCCAAGGCTGTAAATCTTTATGGGAGCAGAAAGCCTTATCTTTCTCCCATAGAAGAGCTAGTGGTTTCTAACTGCTGATATCAAGGTAAGGAACAGATAGAGGTCAAAAGATAAGGAAATTTTCTAAAAGACTTGGAGTTTATCCTGAAGGCACGCAAAGTGGAGTGACTTAGATTTTGTTATAAAACTGGTTCAAACTCAACTGTCCTTCCTTGGAAATGTATACAGGGTCATTATGAGTTGAAAGCCACTGGAAGGCACTTAACAACAACAAGCCCTGGGCAGAGTGGGAGGAGGGGTGTGAGGAGGCCACTCTGAAGGTGGTGGAATGAGAGTGAGATGAAATCAACAGTTTCTAGTGACTAACTGGAATTGAGGGGTCTCTTCAGTGAAGGAGGTGCAGTGATCAATTGCTTGACTGTAACCAAAAAGTTGGATGTTCAAACCTCCCAAGTGCTCTGTAGAAGAAATATTTGGTGGTCTGTTTCCATAAGGATTTGTTGTTGTTGTTAAGTGTGGTTGAGTCCGTTACGACTCATAGAGACCCTGTTTATGAGGAGATACTGGGGGTTTGAACTGCCTACCTTGTGTTTCAAACTGACCGTGCAATCTCGTGCATTATTCTGAAGTACCTGGGAATACTCTATGGGGCAGTTCTGCTCTGTCCTCTTGGGTCACTATGAGTCAGAATGGAGGCTATATATATATTTTTTTTTAAATGAATTGAATTGGGGAGGAAGTATATGGGAGGAGCCTGGAATTGTGCTTTGAAGTAGATGACTAAATAGTGGTGTTATCAATCAAGGTAGGGAGGACTGCTGGTTAAATGGGTAAGTGTGTAGACCCTGCACTCAGCCCTGAGCTTACATGGAAATCCTGGCTACACCACCTTCTAGTTGGGTCACCTTGTGCGAGATATTTTTTTTTTTTAATTAAATGTTTTTATTTTGCATTGAGTGAAAGTTTACAGGGCACATCATCAGCTTCACATTCAACCATTCATATAGCTTGTTTCATTACATTGATTATTATCCCCGCCATATATCATCAGTTTACAGTGTTTCTCTCTATCCTCTTTAGCTTTTTTTTTTTTTTTTTTTGGGTGGGGGGGGACTTGGCTTATTGGAATTTACAGTCTCGCTTTTAGGGGATTTTACATTTGTCTGTGGATATCCAGGGCGCGAGATATTTTAATATCTCAGTTTCCTCACCTACAAAATCAGAGTGATAATAATAGTATTTTAGGGAATGTTTGTGATTATAACACAGGATATGAAGACAGAGCTTTGGGTACCATGCCTGACACATAGTATATGCTCAATAAACATGAACCAGGGCGCTGTAGGATAAGTAGTTGTTGCTAAGTGCTGTGGAGTCGACCCTGACCCATAGAGACCCTGTATAGGGTTTTCAAGGAGTGGCTGGTGAGCTTGAATTGCCGACCTTGCAGTTCAAACGGCTTTGCAGTCTGGCGCATTAACCCAGAGCGCCACAACAGAACTCCATAGGATAAGTACTAGACTGTTAATCACAAAGTTGTTGGTGCAAACCCACCATCTGCTCCTCAGAAACCGTACAAGAGTTTGCTATGAGTTGGAAGCAGCTTGATGGCACTTAACAATAACAACATTTTTATTATTATTGGAGTTCCCAGTTGATACAAATGGTTAATATGTTTGATTGTCTAAAAAATAGAAAGTTAGAAGGTTCAAGTCCTCCCAGAGGTACCTTGGAAGAAAAGTCTGATGATCTGCTTTTGAAAACTCAGTCACTGAAAACCCTATGGAGCACAGCTCTATTGTGACACACACTAGGTCTCCATGAGTCACAATCAACTCAACAGTAACTTTTTGTTTTTTCTTACTTATTATTGTTATTAAGGAACTCTGCTAGCATAGTGGTTACGAGTTGGGCTGCTAACTGCAGGGTCAGCAATTTGAAACTACCAGCTATTCTGTGGGAGAAAGATGAAGCTTTCTGCTATTGTAAAGATTTACAGCTTTGGAAACCCTATATGGGGTCGCTTTGAGTTGGAACCAACTCTACAGCACATAACCACCACCACCACCATTATTATTACTATCACAAAGCTAGACGGGAAGAAATGCAGGTTTGAGCAAGATGATGACAAGTTGAGTTTTGGGCACTCTGAATTTGAAGCTCGGGGTATCCGTAGGTACTTCAGAGTGGAGAGATTAGGAATGGGTGTTTTAGGCCTTCACAGAGCTTGTGAGCTGAGTCTCTGGCTGCCATTTGCTCTTCATGAAATAGTGCACCCTTTGAAAATCTGATAAAAACATGCGCAATACACAAGATGTACACATATACAATATTTTGCCTTTAATTTCAGAGTTGTACATAAACCCCTGAAATCTAATTTTTAATGATATTAATTTGTGGATATCTAATTAATATCCCTTCATACCATCCCAGCACCTGTTGGTGGCCCATAACACTAATAACTATTCATTGATGTGTCCCGAGATTTACGGGCAGCTGCTGGCATATTTTCTAATTTAGAAAATTAGACTGTTGATATAGTACTGAGGTTCAGATGCTGGGAAGAAAACAAGCACATGTGCTCTGTGAAAAGCAGAAGCTGGGTGTGGTTAGAAGGGGATGAAGGATGTTTCTAAGCCCAGGAGGAATTGCAGCCACAAAAGGTATTTATGAGGTGTCATAAAAATAGAATAAGTGCTCATTTGAAGCCTGTTGTTGTCATGGGGGTATAGCTCAGTGGTAGAGCATTTGACTGCAGATCAAGAGGTCCCTGGTTCAAATCCAGGTGCCCCCTATATTACTCTTCTTGGCAATTTCATTCACAATTCAGGAAAGCAAGGTGCCTCTGGCTTAATATTTAAGGAGGGTCTCACTGTCCGTTTCCTGCAAGAACTTTGACTCAATAATTCCATCACATAAGGAGTATATGTTCACATACGATACTGACTATCTTGTCCTTACCTTTCTCCCAGCATACACAAACACAGCCATATACCCAGAGACATATGGTGGGGCTTTAAAAATTTATGGAAAAATTCCATTATCTTTTCATTCCATTTTTCCAAGTACTTTTTTGAAACTCTTCATGCAAACACACACACACACACACACGTCTCCCTTGCTCCTCCATGCACTTGCTTATACATTCTTTTATTTCTTCTTTATACATTCAATCTTATTAACTGGACTCTTGCCATCTCCTTTTCATCAAACATTTTATTTGTAATAATTTTTAGATTGACAGAGAGTTGTAAAGATTGTAGGGAGAGGGTTCTATATACTTTTTGCCAACTTCTTGTAATGCTAATAACTTACATAAACACGGTATAGTTATTCAAGCTATGAAATAAACATTAGTGCAACATTACTAACTAAATAAAAACTTTCTTCAGTTTGCTCCAGTTTTTCCTCTTAAGCCTTTTTTCTATTCCAGGATACAAGCCAGGATATCAGGTTGTATTTAGTCATAATGTCTCCTCAACTTCCTGCATTGGGGGTATAGCTCAGTGGTAGAGCATTTGACTGCAGATCAAGAGGTCCCTGGTTCAAATCCAGGTGCCCCCTCAACTTCTTTAGACTGAGAAACTCAGTGAGCTGTCTTTGTTAAGATTACAACCTAGAAAACACATGGGGCCGTTCTAGTCTGCCACAGGAAGTCACTATGAATCATTATGACCCAACAACAGTCTCTTCTAATTTCTGGCAGTTTCTTAGACTTGCCTGATTTTTGGTAATCTTGACACTTTTTTTTTTTTTTTTAAATATTGTAAAGGTGAATTTCTTGTATTCACATTTTATTTTATGTTTTATTGTAAAAAAACAAAATACCACATAAGTCAATTCTGACTCATACTGACCATAAGGCAGAGCAGAACTGCTCGTTAGGGTTTCTGACACTGAAAATCTTTACAGAAGTAGACATCCTCATCTTTCTCTTGGACAGCAGCTGGTGGGTTTGAACCACCAACCTTGCAGTTAGCAGGTTACACTAAACCCACTGCATCACCAGGACTCCTAGCGTAGTGGTTACGTATCAGGCTGCCAGCCTTAAGTTCAGCAGTTCAAAACTACCAGCGGTTCCGCAGGAGAAACAGGCGTTCTGCTCCATTAAAGATTTACAGCCTTGGAAACTATGTGCAGGGTCACTATGAGTCGGAGTCGACTCCACGGTACTTAACAACAACAACAACAAGCTCTTAAATTTAGCCATATCCAGGTTCATCAGAAGGAGCCCTGGTGGCATGGTGGGTTACGAGTTGGGGTGTTAACCACAAGTTCAGCAATTTGAATCTATGAGCCTCTCTTTGGAAGAAAGAGGCTTTCTGCTCCTGTAAAAATTTGCAGCCTCAGGAATTCTATACAGGGGCCACTATGAGTTGGAACCGATTCCACAGCATACAACCACCACTACCAGGTTCACAGGAGTCCTGGTGTGGTGCTGTGGGTTAATGTACCATACTACAAAGCTGTTTGAACTGCAAGGTCAGTGGTTCAAGCTCACCAGCCGCTTCTCGGAAACCCTATACAGGATTGCTGTGGGTGGGAATCAATTCGACGGCACTTAACAACAAACCAGGTTCTTTAGATATATTGTATGCCATCAATTTGCTTTTGATTTAGTGCTATTTTATGATATATTTATGGTTGTGTAGGAAGTCCTGGTGTGGTGCTGTGGGCTAATGTGCCAGACTGCAAAGTCATTTGAACTGCAATGTCAGTGGTTGAAGCTCACCAGCTGCTCCTTGGAAACCGTATACAGGGTTGCTATGGGTGGGAATCAACTTGATGGCACTTAACAACAACAACAACAACAAGGAAGCCCTTGTGTGGTGCTGTTGGATAAGCACTAGACTTCTAGCCACAAGGTCAGTGGTTCAAACCCACTAGTTACTCTTTAGAAACCCTATACAGGGTCCCTATAAGTTGGAACGAACTCGATGGCACTTCAACAACAACAAATAAATGAAGTTGTATTGCCAATCTTTCTAAACATAAGTTATAAGGTGTTTTTTTTTTTCACAAAGAAAAAGGTTTTTAAATGGCAGAATTCTTATTTAACAGAATGTTTTTGATCATCTCATTTACAATGGTAAGTTGATTTGAGGTTATTATTTACAACACCTGCAGTAATTAATTTAATGACCTGCTATCCCATAGATTAATTTCTCATCCATGAGAGTGAGTTAGAACCAGTCATTAAAGAAGTCATTCTAGAAATTAAATAGGTAGATGTGGGATCCATTAATTAGTTCATTGGGCTAATTGATTTCAAGAATCTTCAATTTTCATCACTCTTCTTTCCTCCACACAGGGAAAGACCAATAGTTTCACCTCAGATGGCTGCTTATGAACTTCTGAGATCCCAGTCACTAGTCACAAAAATAAGATGTCGAACATTGTCTTTGTGAACTGTTATGCCAGTTGACCAATTGACTACGGTTCTGAGCCTCCAGTCCAAGCAACTCATTTCCTCAAGGCATTTGGTAATGTCTAAGAAGTTTTCATTTTGCCATTGGTATGCTCCACCACATTCATGGATATGTTTGAAGCAAAGGTAAATATCCATGTACAAATATCCTCATCAAACCTTTATGTACTTATCAGCATACTCCAATTCTCCCTCCCATACCTGCTCAGCCTGTGTACCTGTCCATGGATCTATCCAGAGATCACTGTTTTTTCAAGGTTGCGTAAATAACAATATTTATCTCTATTTCCTTTATCTCTTGCACTTCTCCCTGTGTCTCCCCCTGCTTCACCATGCTGCTGTCAGCATGCCTGTTGTTGTATATTGCCTTCACTGTCACCCAAGTTAACACTTGTCAACTGCAAGGTCAGTTTGAACCACAAGATCAACAGTTCAAACTCACCAGCCACTTGCTGGAAACTCTATACAGGGTCACTATGAGTTGGAACCAACTCAATGACATTTGACAACACCCCTCTAGCCAGTGAATTACTTACTCTCCCTTCCCTCCCGCCCCTGGTAAAAATCAAAGTATGTTTAAAGCATGAAAACCTTTTCTTAACTTTTTACAATACTGGTCTCATATATTATTTTTCCTTTTGTAATTGACTAATTTCAATCAGCATAATGTCCTCCAGGTTCATCCATGTTATGAGGTGTTTCACAGAATCATCATTATTCTTCAGTGTTGTGTATTATTCCATTGTGTGTACGTAACAAACTTTGTTTATTCATCCTTATGTTGATGGGCATTTAGGTTGTTTCTATCTTTTTGCTATTGTTAATAGTACTGTGATGAACTTCAGTGTGCATACATCCATTCGCGTCATGGTTCTTACATCTTGAGGATATATACCAGGTAGAGAGATTGTTGAGTCATACAATATTGCTATATTCAACTTTCAGAGGAAGCATCATACCATTTTCCATAGTGATTTCACCATTTTTACAGTCCCACCAACTATGTAAGAGGGTCCAAGTCTCTCCACCCCCTTGCCAGTATTTATTGCTTTTTTTCATTTTGAGCTTTTCTACTACTAATGCTGGCGTGAGATGTTACCTTGTTTTTCTTTTTTTAAAAACTTTTTATTGTGAATTGAGTGAAGGTTTACAGAGCAGATCATAAGTTTTATATTCAACAAATCATATACTTTCCTTCATTATATGGTTGCAATCCCTTCCATGCACCAACAGTTAACAGCATTTACCTCGATACCTTGTTGTTTTGATTTTATTTGCTAATGATTGTTACATTTCTTCATGTTTGTTGGCTGCCTGAATGTCTTCTTTGGTGAAGTGTCTGTTCATGCCCTCTGCCTATTTTTAAATTGATATGGTTTTTTTTTCTTGTTGAGATATTCAAGCTTTCTATATATTTTATATTTGTCCCTGGTTTGATATGCTGCTGCCAAACATTTCCCCCCACAGTCTGTGGTTCCTCTTTTTATTCTTTTTGTAAAATCTTTTGATTCACATAAGTTTCTAATTTTTTGGTGGTTCCACTCATCTATTTTGTCTTCTGCTGTTTGTAAGTTTTCAGTTATGTTTGATAGTGGACTTATACCATGTATGAGCCACTCCTGGGAAACCCTATACAGGGAAATTCTGAGTCATTGTATTCATATTTATTTGATGATTGTTTGTTGGTGTGTTCTCAGGCACTCACCAATTGACTTCTGGTGGATGTGATTAGAGAATGGAAGCATGTGTACAGTTATCCATTCACCATTTGTACAGCTCAGTTGAGGGCAGGTTTGGCTGGTGTCAATCTTTGGTCAGGTAATATAGGAGTTGGTATTGGCTCTTGCCCAGAGGGTATCACTGCAGAGGGTACTGTTTTGGCTGAATTGTATGGGTACAGTTGCTGTGTCTTGTAAGGTGGGGCAAGAAGAGAAAACACAGACACACACACACACACACACACACACACGAAAACAAAACAAAAAACAAACAAGCAACAAAAGTGGAAAAAGAAAGTAATAAACAAGACAAATGAAAAAGCAGGCAGCAGCAAGAGAAGAGAACATGTCAACTAAAATAGAAAAGAGGGAAATTAAAATAAAGTGGCAGCAGAGAAAAATAAGAAAGTAAATAAGAAGAAAGAATGAAAGAAAGAAAAAACACTAAACAAAACTAAGGAGAGGGAAGAAGAAAAGACCAGACAGTAGTAAAGAAAAATCAAGAGAGAAAAATGAAAGAAGAAGAAGATGAAAAGGGGAAAAAGAAACAGAAGAAAGAAGGAAAAATAAAAGTGGAGACAGAAAGGATTAAAAAACAAAGTCGATCAGGAACAGCAACATCTCCTGGGAACTGGTTACAAATATAAATGGTTAGGTCCTTCCCGGCACCTACCGAATCAGAAACTTCTGGAGGTGAGGCCCAGTTCCTAGTGTTTTAACAAGCTCTCCAGGTGATACTGATGCACATTAAATTTTGAGAACCATTGATTCCAGTTTCCCCTCTTCTAGTCTTCATCCTGGGCTGCTCTTTTTTTTGTTATGCCTTAACTCTGCACTC
>NW_006408546.1:6170910-6171427 GCF_000296735.1 Chrysochloris asiatica | reverse complement strand
CACTCACTCACTCACTCTTCAGTGACATTAATTATGTTCATTAACATGAACATCACTCTTAGCAGAAGTTCAATGTTCCCTAAGAAATGTCTTCTGTTCTGATTTTTATTTTCTCATCTTTCACTTCATACTAAGACCTTGGTTCTGATATACCTACCTACCTACATACATACATATTAGGAACGGCTCAATGGCACTTAACAGTATGCATATATGTTGTTGTTGTTATTGTTAAGTGCTGTCGAGTTGATTCCGACCCATAGCGACCCTTTATAGGATTTCCGAGGAGCAGCTGGTGAGCTTGAACTGCTGACTTTGCAGTTCAAACGGCTTTGCAGTCTGGCGCAATAACCCACAGCGCATATACATACATATATAGATACAGATATCTAAAACTGATGTTGTTTTATTAATTTTTTATTGTGGGCTTTCTCTCTAAATATATATATCTGGATTCTTGGTGTGGCATTGTAGAATCAGCACTGGACTGCCAACCACTATGTTGGTGGTTCAAGTC
>NW_006408546.1:6156042-6170759 GCF_000296735.1 Chrysochloris asiatica | reverse complement strand
TATCTATCTATCTATCTATCTATCTATCTATCTATCTACTCACTCCTGATGTGGTACTGTAGGATAAAAACTAGCTGCAAACCACAAGTTTGGTTGAACCACAAGCTTGGTGGTTCAAATCCACCAACTGCTCTTCAGAAACCCTGTACAGTGTCACTGTGAGCTGGGATTGACTGGATGGCACTAAACAGCAATATACATGTTGTTGTTATATGTATATTGTAGCATGATTGGCCCATTATCAGCCCAACTCTCAGGTTTATTCTTTTTTTAACATTTTATTGTGATTTGTGTGACAATTTATAGAGCAAGTTTGTTTTCCATTCAACAATACACATTTTGCTTTATGACACTGATTACAGGCCTCACAATGGGACAGCCCTTTTCCCACACCCTCCCTTGGTTTACTAATTTCATTTGTCCTTCTTTCCAAGCCATTCCTGCCTTCTGAGGTTTCTCTCAGGGCAAACACTGACCTTTTGATTTCTTAAGGTTGATTGTTCTAAAGAGTGCATACCTCTCGGCATTATTGGTCACCCTTTGGGCTTTTCTACTGTTTGGCTGAAAGTTGAGCCAGAGGAGTAAATTCTGTTCCATGTCTGAAGAGTGACCAAGGGCCATGGTCTTGGGGGGTTCCACTACTTTCCATCAGATCAGTAAGCCTGGCCTTTAAAAAAAAAAATTCTGATTTTGAGTTTGTCCCACATTTTCTCCCACTCTCTCCAGGACTGTCTAACATGATCCCTTTCAGGGCAGTCAATAGTGGTAGCCAGCCACCATTTAGTTCTCCTGGTCTCAGGGTCTTAAGGGGGTGAGATTTGAGTAGTTCATTAGCCCTTTGGACTAATTATTTCCATGTGCTTTGAATTTTTTTCCAGGCTCTGCAGCACTGAGACTTTAAGGCAGGGAAAATATAAGAATCTCCTTTGCTTTGCATTCACCCCAATTTCCATATATGAGTTCCTAGGTTTCTAACTCAGTGCCCTATTTCTTCCGAGTATGAGTTTCTTCTTGAGCCTGTCAGTACTCTTGAGGGCTAGATTCTTGCTCATCCATCTGTGGATTACCTATTGCTGATAAGAAATTATTCAAAAGCTTAATGACTTAAAATAAACATTTAGTATCTCACACAATTTCTATGGGTCAGGAATGCAGGAGTGCTTAGTTGGATGGTTATGGCTAGGGTTTCTTATGAGATTGTAGTCAAGCTACAGCACAGATGAAGGCTTGACTGGAGAGAAAGGATCTGCTCCAATGTGACTCACATATGCGATTGGTAAATTAATGCTGGCTGTTGATGAGAGGGCTTAGTTCTTTACCAACTCTCCATATGAATGCTGGAGTGTTCTCATGGCATAACAGATAGCTTTCCCCAGAGTGATGATCCAAAGGAGAGCTAGTCCATCATTTTTGTCACATTTTATCTGTTAGAATCAAGTCACTAAGTTTACACTCAAAAGAAGGGGATTTGGGTTCCACCTTTTGAAGGGAGGAGCCTCAAATAATTTATTTTTAAACTACTGGAATCAATGCATTTGGATTATAGTGTTGGGAAAGAATATTGAAACTACCATGAGCTGCCAGAAGACCAAACACATTTATCTTTAAAGAAGTACAGCCAGAATGTTCCTTGGAAGCAAAGATGATGAGAATTTGTCTCTCATACTTTGGACATGTTGTCAGGAAGGATCAGTCCCTGAAGAAGGACATCATGCTTGGTGAACTGGAAGGTCATCGAAAAAGAGGAAGACCCTCAACAGGATGGACTGACACAGTGGCAGAAATAATGGGTGCAAATATAACTGTCATTGTGAGGATGGCACAGGACTAGCTGGTGTTTTGTTCTGTTGTTTATAGGGCTGCTGTGAGTAGGAACCAACTCAGTGGCACCAATTAGCAACAACAACAATCAGTCTTTGGGGAAAAGCTTCCTGCCACATACTACCCATTTCTTAAAATGCTCTGCTAGTACACTCTGGATGATTCTGGATGCTGACAATTTGCCTTTGGCCAGGTATCCTATATCACTCACCAGATGCATAGCCACTCTTATCAGCTAAGTAGCCTTTGTTCTCTTTACTCTGAAGATGGACCAGTTTGAAATTTATTTCTCACAAATTTAATAAGCACTGGACTGCTAATCACAAGGCTGGTGGTTCATACCCACCAGCTGTTCCTTGAAAACATTATATACAGGGTCTCTGTGAGTCAGAATTGACTTGACAGCACATAACAAGATCGATAGCATTAACCTGGTGATCATAGGTTCTGCTGAAAACTGCTCTTCCTTCAGACCTTTCCCTGAGGAGGCACACTGCTGATTACCAAGGTCTAGTTTCGATTTTCTAGAATACAGGTTGGCAAGTTAAAGTTCACAAGGCCATTCCCTCTTGTCACCTGTTGGGGATGCAGGGGGAACTTTATGACAGTTACTTATCTTGGTGGAACAAACAGTTGCTGCCAGACATCTGAATTCCTGTGGAGGAAGATTTCTCACTCAAGTCAAGCGACCTGAGAACTATATATATGGACAGTCTGCCTGACACGATTTCCTTTCCTCAGGAAATCTGTTCTGTTTCCAAGTCATCCTGGGCTGCATTTGCCCAATGTCCACAGCTGGCCCCTCTACATGTGTCCAGAACTCCTCAGAGAGGAGCCGGCCCAGCAAAGGTCGCACTCGAAAGGGCAGCTGGGAGCTGAAAAGAGGTTTTTTTTTTAGAACAAACAAAAAAACCTTCTTTATTATGGAAAAAATTCGAACACACACAAAAGTAGAGAGAATTTGAATGAGCTTCATTAACCAGCTTGAACATTTGTCCACATTTTGTCAATCACATTTCACCTATTCTACTCCATCCAACTATTTTATGATGCTATTTAAAAAAAAAAATAAACCAACCAAACAACAACAAGAAGAAACCTCTCTAAATATCATGTCTATGGGTTTGGTGGGTTTAATTTTCTCTTGTCCTAACATCGGTCTCATCTGTGTAACATTGCCAAACTCTCACTTTTCGCGTATGTCTTCTTCCAGGAAAAAATAAATGACATTTTTTCTTGAATTTCTCCTCCTCTGAGTATCAACTACAAACTTCATAGCCTGTTCAGACCTCATGGTATTTGTTACACATTGTGGTGCAGGGCAGAAGGGCAGGGTACTATCAATTTTGGCATTCTCCCCCCTCTTTTTTTTTTTGTAAACAAATTATGACATGATGTTTCAAAATGTGAAATGCTTTATGAATTTACACGTCCTCCAAGCGCAGAGGGTGTGCTGATCTGTTCTCATGCTTTAGTTTGCATATGCTAGAAGGGAGCCAACACCCCCTCCTCCCTCTATGTATACCAAAAAGCTTGTTCCCTAGGAAGGTGCAGGAAGCCCTGTACCTTGTGATTTTCCTATCTTTTTTTATTATTTTTTTTTCCGCATTCCAGCTTTAACTGCCCTAACAGGACGTGAAGCTTGTATACCCCATGATACAAAAAGACACTAGCCCACGCCCCTCATGTGGAAAAACTTCACTGTCCAGCCAGCCGCCACTGGAAACAGCTGTGTTTTCATCCCTTACAAGTTAGTTCCCCAGGGTGCTTGTGCGTTGGTGTGGCACTGTGGATTCATGCGCTGGACTGCAAGGTCAGTTTGAACCACAAAGTCGGTGGTTCAAGGTCACCAGCCTCTCCTTGGAAACCCTACACAGGATTGCTATGAATCGGAACCGACTTAACACTTAACAACAAAACCACAACATTAATTCCCTTGGCTGTAAACCATCTCTCTTTTCTTTTCTATAATATGCTAATGTCTCTCAGATAGGATTCTAGTCTTTTTTATGGTCTCTAGGCAGTTTTTTTCTGGGCCTGAACCTCAACACCCACCCTCAGAATTTATGATTCAACAGGACTGGTGTGGTGGGACATAAAAATGTTCATTTATACATGTTCTGGATTCCACTGCATCTCAAGTGTAGAATTCTGAATTAAAAAGAATAGGTTGATTGGAATACCTAAAAGGGGTTCTAGTGTTATAACAGCTTTAGATCCATCACCAAAGAAACCGAGGCCACTCAGAGAGGCGAAGCAGAGTTTCAGAGTTTATTAAGCCGGCAGGCTCAGAGGAGCTAACTTCTCCAGATTCTGAGCCCTGAGTGCAGCTCAGTACAGGCTTATTTGGGGTCAGAATTGGGGAGGGGCTAGGTTGCGGACCTGTTTGAAGACAAGAGGGAAACCAGAAGATTGGTCCTGCTTGGTAACCTGATTAACATTCTAGCTCATCTCCTGGGAGGGGAGGCAGTAAGTTAATGTTTTACCTTTTCCTGTTCACTAGAACTTGCTCTGTGAAATAGGCCTCTTATGGAGCCTTTGCAGTGTATAGGGCCTTAGGTGGAATACTGAGCCCCATCCAGATCCTTCTGAGGTGGGACATTCCCACCTGAGAGGACAAGCAGACCAGCCTGGAACAGCTAGAGCAACAGAAGATACATCTTCAAAGAAAGATCAGCAAGAAAAGCCCAAAACAAAAATGGTAGTATGACTGGCTACTACAAGAACAAATAAGTTGTTTGCCAGGAAACTATCAAGGGAAATGATCAAATCCCTACAGGACAAACCCACCTCCAAGACTGAAACTCAAAGGGAGCACATGAGCAGGCATGTAAACTTGCTGGCAACCCATTGGTCTACTGGTGAGTGGAAGAGGGGGAAAGGCAGCAATGAAGAAATGGGCTGAGTTCAACTATGTTCCATTGACTCATGTTGACCTGGAGATGAAAGACAGAAGAGGAAGGGCTGGTTGGTCCAAATTATGGTGAGACTTGGGGACACTTGAGCCCATGGACTAGAGCTGAGAGTGAAGCATCCAGCTGATATGAAGTGAGGGGAGACACACAAGAATGCCCAGGCTTGTGGATAACACCCATTTGACCTATCCACAGTAGCTTGATACTCAGAACTTAATTAGAGGAAGATAAAAAAAAAATTTTTAAATAAAGGAAGTAAGTGTAAATTGCTACAATTTAATTAACTTGACCTATACCAATGAATGTGGTAGTGGTGATTATGTGCCGTGGAGTCGGTTCTGACTCACAGCTACCCTGTATAGGGTTTCCGAGGCTGTAAATCTTTACAGGAGCAGAAAGGCTCATCTTTCTCCCACAGAACAGCTGGTAGTTTTGGACTGCTGAACTTAAGGTTTGCAGCTCGATTTGTAACCACTACGCTAACAGAGCTCCTTAATTATGGATTGTTGTTGTTGTTGTTAAGTGCCATCGAGTCGGTTCCGACTCATAGTGACCCTGAATAGGGTTTCTGAGGCTGTAAATCTTTATGGGAGCAGAAAGCCTCATCTTTCTCCTGCGGAGTAGCTGGTGGTTTCAAACTGCTGTCCTTGCGGTTCACAGCCTGATTCGTAACCAATACGCTACCAGAGCTCCTTATGGATGTAGTAGTTCAAAATACCAACTGAGAAGGAAGGAGTCTTCACATCAAGTATCAACGCTATCCTCTCTGTATACGGGGTAGATAGGGATGGGAACTTAAACGTTGTTGTTGTTAAGTACCGTCAAGTCAGTTCTGACCCATAGCAACCCTGTATAGAGTTTCCTAGGAGCAGCTGATGAGCTTGAACTGCTGACCTTGTAGTTCAAATGGCTTTGCAGTTTCAAACGTATTATACCACAGTGCCACACCAAGACTCAACTTAGACAACGGCTACCTAAAATGAGGGGGTGATAAAGGCACAAAATGACTGGCTTACAAGTTTTCAAGAGGGAGTTTAGTTTAAGAGTGTGCAGGGGACCGTAGAGTCCCCATTGAATAGTTTTCGTGTTGTCTAGATGGGTCTGGAAAGAAGAGATGGGGATAAGATTCTTATGATTCATTAGTGAGTAATTGTTTTCATGACTAATTGCAACTGTCACAATTATAAAGGTAGAAGTTTTGTAACAAAAATGGGAGAGTAGTTGATCTTATAGTGCAGATATAGAGGACCCTAGGACCATCAAGGGAGAAGAGCACAATTAAAGTGTGGGACCCTATCCAGAGAAGCAATGACACCAGAATTGGAGGCACAGATGGGGACATGGAGAGAGGGAGCAGCTGAGTACTCCAGACTTATGGAAAGACAAGGACTGAGTGCTGGCTGCCAGGAGGCAGGCTTGCAGAATGTGCTCTTTGGTTGTTTAAATGACTATATATTCCTGAGTGGTTTTGTGTACATCTCCCCACCCCTACCCCCCAAAAAAGAATAGGTTGAGTTCAAGTGATTGTACTCAAGCTCCAGAAAAGAAAATGATGAGATGTCTATACTTCATTTAGTCCATCAATACTTACTGAGCACTTTTTATATGCTAGGCACTGCTCTACCTGCTGAGATATAGCAGTTAATAAGATGGAGGGACACATCGTCCTTTAGGAATTTGCATGCTAGTCGTATGACTAAAAAGAGAACAAACTTGATGGAACCCAGATTCAGCAGGAAAAACACAGCGATACATCAAAGGCAAAGGCAAATCTTAAACTGTATTATTCCTTCACAGTTCTGGAGGTCAGAAGTCTGAAGTCAGTCTCACTGAACTAACATCAAGGTTCTCTCCAGAGGCTTTGGTGGAAAATCCATTTCCTTATCTTTTCCAGCTCATGGTTCCTTCCGCTGTCTTCAAAGTCAACATATTGCTGTTGTTGTTACATGCCTTGGAATTGATACTCATCACAGAGACCCCATGTGTGCAGAGGAAATTGCTCCATAGGGTTTTCAAGGATGACAGATCATCAGTTCTGTCTCCCGAGGGGTTTGCCTCTGGATGGGATTGAGTTTAGTATCTGAGCACTTATTTGCCTTCATCTTCTCCTGCTGTATTCCTACCTTGTAGAGGATTGTGTAGGAGTGAGTGGCGAAGTCTGTAGATGCAGGGTGAGAAGATGATCTGGGAAGCATGAGAATGAGGTGTGAAAGCTGTTATTACAATTTGCCACAAGTGTCACCTCAAGTTATGTGGTCACATAGTGGTAATGATGAAAGTTTTTAGAAGGTTGCTTTGTGCCAGATGTTTTACAAGTGTTCCTCTTTCAGTTCACATGATAATGCTTTGAGGGATACTGTTATCACCCCCATTTTACACATAAAAAAAATTCAGGCTCAAAGAACAACTTGCCCAAAGTCACACAATCAATAAAAGTAGCATCAGGGCTGCCGGACAAGTAGCTGCCTCCAGACCCCAAAACCAAAACGAAAACCTTGCTATGCCATGTGATTGACAGACCAGACCAGTAACATTGGAATCACCCAGGGACTTGGTAGAAATGTAGAATCTCATGTATCCATACCTACTCCTGTTGGATCAGAATCTGAATCTTAACAAGTTCTCCAGTGATTGGAATACACATTAAAGAATGAGAAACCTGGCTCTAAAGAATTGCACTAATTAAATGCAGTGAACTACAGTTTCAACAGCTGTGGAGCTGGCTGAACTGTCTTCCTTTCTGATGTTTGATCTAACAATATTAAGGAATTTGGTTAGTCTGATAAGTCTTCATTTGGTTAGGCAAATAACCACAATTAAAAAACAACAAACTCCAACATTCTCCAAATTCACGTCTGCAGGTCTAAGAAAGGACACCACATTGCACTCTAAATAGCAGTTACTTATCTCCTAGGTATTGAAATATTTGCTGACTCAGTTATTTATCATTTCTGTTTGCTGCAGGGTTCAAGGTGATAAATTATGGAAGAGAGGTTATTAAATTACAACACTCTCACTTACATCAGATGCTGGTGTTAGGCATATTGTGGGCACTGCAATGGTCACATAGCAGATAGAGAATCTTTCCTGAGTCGTGTGCTTGTACAAAAAAGCTTATTCATCAAAGCCTGTTTTTACCGCAGGTCCTTGTTAGGTGGGTTCTCTACTCCTAAATGTCAGGGTATGTGGTTTTGGCTGAATCAAGGAGTAGGTAGAATAATAGGATACAAGATGGCTCATAAACCAATGTTTCTTGCATTACAATTATCTGGGTGCTGGTCACAAATGTAGACCTTTAAGTTACACTTAGAAAATAAAACTCTTGCGGGGTGATATCCAAAAATTTTAATTTTTAAAAAAACAAGGCATATTCGGAAAAAGAGAGTAATGACTTGCCTAAATTCTCAGTACTCATCATATAGTTATATTTCTCATATTCAAGGGGCTTCAAAAAGTTCATGGAAAAAAAGAAATGAATGATAATAGAATCTTTTCCTGAGCTTTTGCATGCCCTCTCATATCATATCTATGATTGTTCTATAGTGCGGAATAGATGGTTGACTTTTAAAGAAAGTGTTTAAAGTCTGTTAATATCTAACAGGAATTCTGGTATGGTGCTGTAGGATAAGCACTGGACTGCTAACTGCAAGGTCGGCAGTTCAGACCTACCAGCCACTCTTCAGAAATCACTATGAGTCAAGGCCGATTGCACAACACTTGTCAACAACAACAAAAAGTATCTAGCAAAAGCAGGGGTAGCTGAATGTGAGTGGGTGAGCATGAACTAGGCCAAGTAAGTGCTAAAGAAATGCAGTTATTCTTGAAAACATCGCTCATGTGATAGTAAGAGATCCTTTGTCACCAAACCAAACCAAACCAAAACAAAAACTAAAACCTATTGCATGGAAGTGATTGCAACTCACAGAACAAAGTAGCAACACATACAAGAGAACAGATCTTCTCATAGGGTGTCTAAAGCTGTAGTTTATTTTTAACTTTTTACTGTGACTTGAGTGAAGGTTTATATAGAAGATCATCAGTTTTACATTCAACAAATCATATACTTTGTTACATTTTAATGACTGCAGTCCCCTCCCTGCAACAACAGTTATCCCACTTCCTCCCTGTGGGTCCTATTTCCACTGCACCCACCCTTTCTTAGGTAAATGTTGCCCTTTGATTTAGAATGATTGACCTTTCCAAGGTGAACATAACTTCCTGGTGGTGTCATACTCCCCATATACCTACTACAGCTTGGCTGAGGTTGGAGTCGTGAGGCTGGGTTCCTTTCCAGATCTGAAGGGTGGTTGAGGGCCACAGTCTCAGGTTCTTCCAGTCTCTTTCCGGCCCATAATCCTGGTCTTTTAAAAATTACTAATAATTTTGAGTATTGGTCCAAGTTTTTTCCTACTCCACTCTATGCAGAAGCTTCTAATGTAATTTCTTCAAAGCCTTTTATAGTAGTAGCTGGTCACCGTCTAGTTCTGGTCTCAGAGTCATGGAGACTAATGTTCACATGTTACATTAGTCTGTTGAATTAACTGATTCCAAGCATCTTCAATTTTCATCACTTTCTTCTGCATATGGAGAGACAAATCACTGCTCATTAGCTTTTAAGACCTCAGAAGTAAAGCTATAAACTTTATGGAAGCAGACTGCCACATCTTTCTCCCTTGGAGCAGCTGGTGGCTTTGAACCTCCGGCCTTTCAGTTAGCAGCTTAGTGCTTAACCACTGTGCCACCAGTTCTCCTTTCTTTATCACCAACCCCAAAACAAACCCACTGCCATTGAGTCCGTTCTGACTCATAGCCACCCTGTGTAGGGTTTCCAAGGCTATAAATCTTTATAGGAGCAGAAACCTCATCTTTCTCCCAAGGAGTGGCTGGTGGGTTTGAACTGCTGATGTTGAAGTTAGCAGTCCCGTGCTTATCTTACAATGCCACCAGGTCGCCTCCTTTTTCACCTGGCACGCCAATTTTATGGAGTCCGGGCGTGGCGCTGTAGGATAAGAACGGTACCGCAAGGCTGGTATGAACCGCAAGGTCTGCAGTTCAAACTCACCAGCCACTCCTTGGGAGAAAGATGAGGTTTCTGTTCCTATAAAGATTTATAGCCTTGGAAACCCTGTACAGCGTTTGTTGCTGAGTCTGAGCAAGAAAGAATTGAGAGTTGAGGCACCTGGCTGAGTTTCTTGAAGGTCGGAGTATGCCACCATGTGCCAGGAGGGGGCAGCAGAGAGCTGCAGAATTGCCCATAGAGGCCAGGTGAATCAAGGTTATCAATTAGGAGGATATGAACTGTGGCCAAAAGCTGACTATAGGAATGTCTGTTCAGGACAGACTGAAGTTGAACTGCAAATGAGGAGAGCTGTTCTGAAACAGAGGCAGTTAGCCTTGATGAGAAAATGCAATCTCCAGACTAGTGGGTAGAAGAGACCAACAAAAATCATGAATGCAAACAGGTGAGTCAGGAACAGGGGTAAGTGCTGGGATGATGGGTTCAGCAGGGAGATAATGGGATGCCAGTGAGGACCAGCTTCCTCTGAAGTACATGGAGTTGCCTGCATTCATAATATTTAGGGGGACTTTGCTGTCAGTAGCTTTTATTGGTGTTGGTTTTGCCTGGTAAGGAGTCCTTGGGTGATGAAACTTTTAATGCACTAGACTACTAACAGAAAGGTTTGCGATTCAAGTCCACCTAGAAACACCTCAGGAGAAAGGTCTGGCAATGTACTACCAAAAAATCAGCCATTGGAAACTTTATGGAGCAGCGTTCTACTCTGACCCACACGAGATGGCCATGAGTCACAATGGACTTGACAACTGGTTGGTTGGTTGCCCTGGTAAGATCAGGGAAGTAATAAGATTCCTAGCCAAGACCATCTGATCATTAAAAAATCTGGGCTCTAACCCCTTAATTAGGAAATCCTTTGGTAATAGGCTCCTGAAATTCTTTTTCTTGAATACCATGGCTGTTACATGTCGTTGAGTCGGTTCCAACTCTTAGTGACCCGTATAGTTTCTGATGAATGACTGGTGGATTTGAACTGCTGACCTTGTGATTAGCAGTCCAGTGTTTATCCTACAGTGCCATATCAGAACACTGGAAAATGCCACCGTGTTAAAAAATAAATAAAACAAAATAAAGAAATACAAGACAGTATATGATTAAATACTGCAATTATGCTAGAATCAATACTTGCTCAAGAAGTTTCAGTGAAAGGGGAGATCAATGAAGGCTGAGTGGCCAAGGAAGGATTCTTTAAGGAAGTGCAATTTGATCTGAGACTTAATGGATGTGCAGGACTTAGAAAGGCAAGGATGTTCCAGGTGAGAGGAATGAAATTTAGATCAACGAGGAGTATCCAGGGTGCCTTGAGCATGCACAGACACTTGTTTGACTTTTGTTAAACTCTGTTTCATTTGGATGATTTCAGGTGGAATACAGGCCAATGTCTGTAAGCTGGGAGCGTATCATTCATTTGTTGGTGGTGGTGTGTCATGGAGTTGGTTACGACTCATAGAGACCCTGCATAGCGTTTCCGAGGCTGTAAATCTTATGGGAGCAGAAAGCTTCATCTTTCTCCCGTGGAATGGCTGGTAGTTTCAAACTGCTGACTTTAAAGTTAGCAGACAGACTCATAACCACTATGCTGCCAGAGCTCCTTACACAAAGCAGACAGATGATGCAAGCAGAGAGAGGCCACAGGGAAACAGTTTGTTAGGAAGGAGATATTTGTCTGATTCCTTCCAGTTGGGGCACCCTAATCTTGACTCTATGAATACGTGAGGTCTGCTCAGTTCATATCTGGATATAGGAGAACATGTCGAGAATTTTAGAAAGATGAGTAAAGGTTTTCCTGAGATTATTGTAATGAGCACCAGGTGCAGTTCATTATGTACTTACACAATAAATGACACAAGAGATACATACCTCTTCCTCACAAATAAGGGGCTGACAATCTGGAGAGTCCTCCTAGAGAGTGGCTGCTAAGACTCAATGGGAAAATCTTTGTATATCCATCTCTCCTGGGATGTTAGCTTCTTGCTTCTTATTACTAATTACTAATAGGCATTTATAGTTTTGCTTATGTACTTATTTACCATACCATGTTCTTTTAAATTCAATTTTTATAGAAGTTTCATTTCCTTCCATATACTCTGCAAAACATGAGTCTGTAGTGGGTCGTGTTTCTTCAACATAAAGTATTTTTCAACTTTTTTTTGTTGGGGAGTGGGGTGGTCTGAGCAACTAGAAAGATGAAACGCTTTCCTATTGGTAACAGTGGCTCCTTGTGGCAGTGATCCTTTTGAGAATGGAGTGAGGGCTAGGGATAAAGTAGAAAACAACAGCTCACCAGTGGCCAAGGGAAGCATACAGAGCTTTTGATAATGCCTCCTCTCCAACCCCTGAGGTGTTTTCAGCTACAAAGTACTGCTGCCACTTCAGGATTCTCTCTTCCTCTGTATATGTGTGAATTTTTCCATAATTTTTTGAAGCCCTTCATAGATGTAGATGGTTCGAAGTTGGCAGTTCTGCTGTTGGTTTGGGAGAGGTGTTGTAGATCCCCTTGGTGAATGGAATCTAGGACAAAAATCAGTTCCTCATTGGGCAGTAACAAGGATGCCAGGGTGATTCTTGGACATCACCTCTGAATTTCTTACTGGAAGTGTATATTTAGGGGAATCTCAGTTGTTGTTATGTGCCATTGAATCAGTTCCGACTCATAGTGACCCTAAGTAAGATTTTCAAGGAGCAGCTGGAGGGTTTGAACAGTCGACCTTGTTAGCAGTCCAGTACTTATCCTATAGCAACAAACCAGAGAAATAGTGTTATTTAATCATTTAAAGTTCAAGGTAGGGATAGCTAGTCTTTCAAGCAGGCATTTCACTTTTAGACTTTCCTCAGTTGTGGTAGGGCTTCTTCCAGAGACAATTATTTGAGAAGGAGAAAGGAGAAGTTAGGGTCAGTTGTTTGAAGCTCCAGACATTAGAGGAATAACTTAGATGGGAAGAAGTTAAACTGCTTGAAAGCCTTAACACCCACAAACAGGTGAGCATTTTTAAAAGTAATAAAAGAATCTGAACTCACAGTTGAACCCAGTTTTAGTGAGTTCAATCCATATTGTTGCTGATGTTGTTATTAGGTGCCATCTAGTTGCTTCTGACTCATAGCGACCCTATGCCCAACAGCATGAAAGTGTCCAGTCTTGTGCCATGCTCACAGTTATTGTTATATTTGAGCTAATGTTTCTACTACTGTGTCAATGCATCTACTGGGAGGTCTTTCTCTTTTTCGCAGACTCTCCACTTTCCCAAGCATAATATCCTTCTCTAGGACTGAGCCCTCCTGGTAATGTGCACAAAATACGAGAAGCAAAGTCACTTCTAAGGGGCATTCTGCTGCTTTTTAAGTATTGTGGTGTTATTGTATTTTCAATAATTAGATGAATGTATGTTAATGTATTGTTAAGCTCTCTGCGTCCTGATAGATGTGATCAGGAGATGGTCTTCTCTTTTTCACTTCTCTTATTATTCAACATAAGGAGCTCTGGTAGTATAGTGGTTATGAATCCGGCTGCGAACTGCCAGGTCAGCTGTTTGAAATTGCCAGCTGTTCCACAGGAGAAAGATGAGGCGTGTTGCTCCCATAAAGATGTACAGCCTCGGAAACCCTGAACAGGGTCGCTATGAGTCGGAATCGACTCCACGGCACACAGCCACCATCACCACTATTCAACACAGAGTGATTTTAGCAGGTTTTGGTTATTTATGCTGTTCTGTTATATAGCAGTTGGTATCGGTCCTTGTCCTGACAGTGGGATTTTATAGGGTGCGATTGTAGCTTGACTGTATAATCGCAATTCAAGGCTGCCTGAGAAATTTCAAGATGTCCCCATTGTACTTTACGATATAAGTCAAGGTTTAGTTTTTGGCCGTTTTTTTGCCTCTTCTCACTTCTTCTCAAGCCCATTCAGGTGTTTCTCCTAGTGAGCACCAGCCCAAGGCAGGCCAGACCCAGTTTGGAAGACACATCCATTTTAAGTTGCTCCCATTGACTCCTCCCTCTTTTTCAATTCTGCTCCCAGCCATCCTTGCTATGCGGTCCGTGTGCGCTTGCGTAGTAAAACCTTCCAGGCGTGGGGATGTCCACTCCTTCCGGTACCCTCTCAGGTTCTCAGAGTGGAGGTGGGCAGACAGAGGAAAATAAAAGAACTAAAAAGAAATGTTCGCAGCTTTATCTCTGACAATCGGTCAGACCTCTCCTCCGATGGGAGTGCTCTCTTGACCTTGGCTCTGCTCCTTCCCATATAAAATAACTGCACTGGGACTCAATGACCACCGCAAATCGGAAGACACCTCCTTTTTGGCCTCTGCTCCAAACCCACTCTGCGGTAAGTCTTAGATCCCCGTAATTACACCTTTATATGAAATTCAGAGTTCCTGGACCGTCTTTTGAGCCTCAGGAACATTCTGGCTGTACTTCCGGCAAGATGATTTATTTGTTCTTCTGGCAGTCGAAGGTACCTCACTATTAGTCTCCAACACCGTAATTCGAATACGTCAATTCTTCTATGGTCTTCCTTATTCATTGTCCAACTTTCACATTCATATGAGGTGATTGAAAATATCATGATGGGTCAGGTGCACTTTAGTCTTCAAATTGACATCTCTGCTATTGAACACTTTAAAATGAAAGAGATCTTGTGCAGCAGATTTGCCTAATGTATGTTGTTTGATTTCTTGACTGTTGCTTCTGTGAACATTGATTGTGGATCCAAGAAAAGTGAAGTTTTTGATAACTTTAATCTTTTCTCCTTTCTTATGATGCTGATGAAGGAGCTCTGGTAGCGTAGTGGTTACGAATTGGGCTGTGAACTGCAAGGTCAACGGTTCGAAACTGCCAGCTGTTCCGTGGGAGAAAGATGAGGCTTTCTGCTCCCGTAAAGATTTACAGCCTCAGAAACCCTGTACAGGGTC
>NW_006408546.1:6153640-6155372 GCF_000296735.1 Chrysochloris asiatica | reverse complement strand
AATATGGATCTAACTCTTCCAGTCAGTTGGTCAGTTAGCTGCTTTCGAAATTTCTTGACAAAGATGAGTGAGCTCCTTCAGTGCTGCATCAGCTTGTTGAAAGATTTCCATTTGTTTTCTATCAGTTTCTGGAGGCTTGTTTTACCCAGTGTCTTCAGTACCACTTCTACTTCTTCCTTCAATACCATTGGTTCTTGATCATATGCTGCCTCTTGAAATGATTAAATATTGACCCAGTCATATTAAAGTAGAATAAATGGGGTTTATCTGTGGGTCCAAGGAGTCCTAATGCTGCAATGGGGTAAGCGTTATATGGCTAACCACAAAATCAGCTATTTAAAACCACCATCTGCTCCTCAGGAGTAGAAGGTAAGACTGGTTACTTCCATGAAGGTTTACATCCTTGGAAGCCCAACACTGCAATTCCTAGTAATCAAAATTGATTCATTAGCAATGGATTTGGTTTGGATTTGGTATCTATGAGACCAGAAAGCAGTTTTGGAGAGTTCAGAGTAAACTCCCTACTGTCTAATCTTTTCTCATTATCAATTTTAGTTTGAGACACAGTGTTCATACTGCTGCAAGGGAATACTGAGTTCATTCTAGTGCTGAATACCGCAAGCTTTTCCTTTTTGGGGAATTCTCTCAACCCCTTGCTGATACACCTTGGTTCTTTAAGACTACTTTGATGTGAGGAGACTTGATATACCTTGCCTTCCTCTGACTTCTTTGTTTCTACTACCATCTTTTGGGTTGGTGGCTGTATTGAAGAGTGGGAGGTCGGGGTTTCTCAGCAGCCCAACGCAAGAGGTTCACTGTATCAGACAGCAGAAAGAGCACTCAAGGTGTGATAGGGAGATGTCTCATTCCTCTATTCAGCAAAAAACGGTGTTCAGCTCTGGGAAAGGGGTCTCAGGTAGTCTCTTTCCCTTTTCTACCCTCCCATGTGAGGGAAACTCCGTTTAAGCGACTATAGAACAAAGAGGACATCTTGACAAATATAATCAAAGGTTATATAACAGTGTGACATTCTGATATGGTGTCATGCATAGCAATGACTTAACATGACCTGGCTTCTATCAGAACCACTGAGTCACCCTTGGCTGGAAGGAGTGTTTGTTGTTGTTGTTAGGTGCCATCAAGTCGGCACTGACACATAGCGATCTTATGCACAGCAGAACGAAACACTGCCCGATCCTGGGCCAGCCTCACCATTGTTGCTATGCTTGAGCCCATTGATGCTGCCACTTGGCCAATCCATCTCGCTGGGGTTCTTCCTCTTTTTCTCTGACCCTCCACCTTACCAAATATGATATCCTTCTCCAGCAACTGGTATCTCCTGACAATGTGTCCGAAGTATGAGATGAAGTTTGGCCATCTTGGTCTCCAAGGAGCACTCTGGCTACACTTCTTCCAACACATATCTATTGGTTCTTTTGGCTGCCCATGGCACTTTCAATATTCTCCTCCAACTCCATAACTCAAAGCCATCAATTCTACGGTTTTCCTTATTCACTGTCCAGCTTTCACATGCATATGAGGTTATTGAAAAGACCATGGCTTGGGTCAGGCACACCTTAGTCCTCAAGCTGACGTCTTTGCTCTTCAACACTATAAAAAGTTTCTGTGCAGCAGATTTGCCTAATGCAATATGTCGTTTGATTTCTTCACTGCTGTTTCCATGAGTGTTGATACTTGATCCAAGAAGAATGAAGTCCTTGACAACTTCAAT
>NW_006408546.1:6149718-6151842 GCF_000296735.1 Chrysochloris asiatica | reverse complement strand
TTTGGTAGAATTCTTCTTATTCATCCTCACTGGCTTTAGTGGTTTGTGGGTAAATTTGAATAATAGTGGTATTACCTGGGTGTCCCTGTAGGCGCATGGATATTATACTATCACAGACAGCATTGTATTTCATGACTGATCTGGATGTGTTCTTTTTGACAATGAATGTAACACCTTTCCTCTTCAATTTGTCATTCCTGGCATAGTAAACCATATGGTTGACAGATTCAAAGTGACCAATACCAGTCCATTTCATCTCACTAATGCCTAAGATTTCGATGTTTATGCAGTCCATTTCATTTTTGACAACTTCCAATTTTCCCAGATTCATACTTTGTACAATCCATGTTCCATTTATTAATGGATGTTTACAGCTGTTTCTCTTCATTTTGAGTTGTGCCCAAATGAAGGTCCTGAGGGCTTTACTCCCACAGTGTTTACTCTTTTCGCGACATCACAGTCAGCTGTACTTTGAGGAGGCAGCTTTTCCCCAGTCACATTTTACATGCCTTCCAACCTAAGGGGCTCATTTTCCAGCAGTACATCTGACAGTGTTTCTCTGCTATTTGTAAGGTTTTCAGTTAGTAAATATTTGGAAATAGTTTGTCACTCCTTCTTCCTAGTCTGTCTGTGTCTGGAAGCTCATCTGAAACCTGTCTACCATGGGTGGCCCTGCTGGTATTTAAAATACCGGTGGCATAGGTTCTAGAATCACAGCAACTCACAAGCCACTATAGTACGGCACACTGACAGACATGTGTTGGGGCTGGAAGGAGAGGAGTCCCTGATAACCGATAGCCACTCTCTGGCTGTCACCACATTCTGGCCCAACAGAGGAAATACCTTGAGCTTTCTGCTTCCTTTAAATCTTATCATCTTTATACTCTAGGGCAGCAAAACTTATGGTAAAGCTACCAAATGTGCAGGGAGTAGTCTGCGTATGGTATATCCTCACTACGTGATATTTGGTCATGGTTCATAGACCAGGAGCATCAGCATGCATGGGGAGCTTGTTAGGAATACAGAATGCAGGCCCCACCAGGACTAATGGATCTGAATCTGCATTTTACCGAGATCTCCAGGTAGTTTATGTGCACATTTAGGTTTGAAAGGCACAGGCATAGAAAAACTGTATGCTCCGTTTTAGAGCTTAGTAAGTTAATGAGCATTAAAGTGATTTAGGGGATAACTTTTCTTTGAAAAAGTTAGCTTTTATAGACTATTATTGTTATTATTTAGTGTCATGGAGTCAGTTTTGACTCATCAGTCCTGTATAGGGTTTCTGAGGAGAAGCTGGTGGGTTTGAACTGCCAATCTTGTGGTTCTCTGTCCATTGCTGATCCTACAGCACCACACTAGAAGTCTTTATAAAGTATTAAGGTGATGCAAAATCCTATCTTGGAAATTTGAAGCTAAATAATTGTTTTCTCTTTGCAGTCTTTCTAAAATAATCATAAATTTTCTCAAGATAAATAGCTGCGTCTGGTAGACTACATGTGGGAAAGTGAGACAAAATGCAAAATAAAGACTATTTAATCATATTAATATATTATGCCTTTATACTTTGAAGAAAATAATGAGAGATGAGACAAGCACACCAGTTAGTTGTTGGCAGTATAATTTTATTAAATTTAAGTTTTTCTTTTAAAATCTTATTCTGGTAGAATGCAGTTTGTAAATAGAAAGCATAATGAATTGACTTGTGTCACTATATCTTTGCTTTCCAAAATATTCTTCCCAAATGTTCTAAAAAGGGGGATTTCATAATCAAATCAACTGGGAAAATGTTGTGAACTGCATATTCCTCTTGTAGATTTGTAGTATATAAGGGTTCTGTAAAGTCCTGACAAGAAATCCCTCTAGACTTCTGGTTTTGGGGCAGGTAAGCAGAGACAGATACTGAAAGTGCCTCTGCTAACACCCAAAAAACCAGAGAAAGAGAGGTCTGCAGAACAGCTGCGGAGCTTTGTATCTTGTTTAAGGGTCTGGGCACCATTTTCCCGTGCCCACCTGTGAAAAAATCTGCCTGTGTAAGCAAACTATGGTGATTTCTTAATTGATCCTGCCACGTCGGCAGCCAGCAGCCAGAAGTCCTCAGGTCAGAGGGTGAGGCCATAGCCAAGC
>NW_006408546.1:6136093-6144318 GCF_000296735.1 Chrysochloris asiatica | reverse complement strand
GTAAGAGGGAGTGAAGGGAAGGTGGAGCACAGGTAGGGAATAGGCACAGCGTAGTGGAGCACAGGGTATGGAATAGACACAGGATAGTTTGGCTGCTGGGGGAGTATACACTAGAAGGGGAAGGGGAAAGGAAAAATAAGGCAAATGGGAGAATAGCTAGGCAGGTTTACATGGGCCAAATAGGACAGAGGTAAATAACAATGTAAGCACAAAAGTGGAACAACAGGGCTCGTGAATTCAAAGATTGAGGCATGGTTTGAATGGGTAAAAGTTGGGAAATGATGTTAAGATGCTTGGCCGTCTTTTGAATCTTGGTTTCCCTTGCCTACTGTTGTAAAATGGAGCCCCGGTGTGGCACTGTGGGTTGATGTGCCAGACTGCAAAGCCATTTAAACTGCAAGGTTGCAGGTTCACTCTCATCAGCTGCTCCTTGGAAACCCTATAGGTTGCGATGGGTCAGAACTGACTCGATGGCACTTAACAACAACAACTGTTGTAAAACAGACACTTGACAGGGAGAGAGAGGAATAGCCAGAAACATCACCAGAGAAAGTTTCTAAGTCCGTCTGCAGTCTATAACTGATTGGAATACCTAATATGGAGCTAGAACTTGCCTAGTGAAGGAGGATCCCTGAAGAGTCTTTTCATTGCACAAGACCATAGGTGGAATCCTGATCCCCATCCAGCATCTTCTGATGTAGGACATTTCCACTTGAAAGGACAAGCAGACCAGTCTGGAGCAGCTAGAAGAACAGATGATACTTCTTGAAAGAAAGACCAGCATAAAAAAAATAAAAAGCAGTAACAGCAGTCCATTTGACTACTACACGAATAAGCAAGTTTTTCCCCAGGGAACCATCAAGGCAAGTGGTCAGGTTCCCTCAAGGCAAATCCCCTTCCAAGAGTAAAACGCATGTGGAATACACTAGCAGGCATATGGTTCTGGTGCTGACCACATTGGTCACTGATAAGGGGATGTGGGGGGAAAATAACAATGAAGTTGTGAACTAAGTCCGACCACATTCAATTGACTCCTATTAACCTGGATTGAGACCTGGTTAACCAGCAGTATGATGAGACCTGGGGACTCTGGGCCCAGGGGCAGGAACATGGCCCAAGAGGACTAGAATGGAGTGTGAAGCAGCCAGCTGAAATAAATAGAGGAGGGATGTACAAGAACACCTACACTTGCAGATAGTACCCATTGACCTGGCATGAATGGCTAGATGATCAGAACATGAGTAGAGGAAGAAACTACAATTGGATGAACTTGACCTATGCTTGTAGATGCAGTATTGACAAAGGAGCTGACAAATCTCTACAGTGAGGATCATTCCCATCCCTTGGTACATAGGATCGACAAGGAGGGGCAACTTAAACAGTGGCTACCGAAAATGGGGGGACTACAAAAACAAGAAATGACTGGCTTACAAGTTTTCAATAGGGAACCTAGCTCCAGAGGATACATGGAAAGGTAGAACCTCTACTGAATTGTTTTCCAATCTGTCTGGATGGGGTTAATAAAAGGTGAGGGGAAAGGACTTCTGTGGTTCAATAGGGAATGATTACTATCAGATCTGACAGTGAGTATTGTAAAGCTAAATGTAAATGTTTGGTAACAAAAGGAGGGGAGTGATGATTTTGCAGTCCTGGAGCTGAGATTCCTGGAACCATCACGGGAGAAAAGGGAAGTTGGAGACCCTGTCAGGTGAGGTAGTGACACTAGGGATGGAGGCAGAGGCAATGATGTGGACAGAAGGAGTGGCTGTGTACTCTGGACTCAGGAACAGAGAGCGGCTGTGTGCTGGCAGATGGGGGGCAGGCGTGTGGGGTGTACCCTTTGGTTGTTTGATGATGCATGCAGGGATTGTTATCTTTGCAATGCAACAAAATACGATACGATGAATGTAAAGATAATGTTCACCCATGTAAACTAACATATAATTCTCAATAAAAACTTAAAAAAAAAAAAAAAGTCGAAATCACTCTAACCATTTCTAACACAGGATTTTCAAACTCATTTGCCCCTGGAACTGTTTCTAATAATACCCATCAACATACCAAGGAACTGGCATTCGTTTGAATGGGTTTATAACATTCCAAGAGAAATCCATTTAATTAATTTGTGATACTCCCAGCTTCCATCTCATGGCTTATAACTTGTACAAACTGCCTTAGGGTTCTTTAAACTCACTAGGAACTTGAGGACCCTCACTCCAGACCCTATGTCTCCGATATGCCAGTTTTGGTTTCCAGTCCTTGTTTTCTGCCTATATCATCATCCAGTTAGGTCTGCTCCTTTATTTGTTTGCCTGTCAATTCAGTTTTGTTCTGTTAAAGCTCCTTGAAATTAAGAACCAAATATCATTAAAAAGTGAGAAACCCCACCCACAATCTAGCTCTGGTTCCCAGGTCAGGTTCCTGGGATGCCTACTGGCTTGGAGGGGAGTTAGGCAATTACTGAAGTAAGTCTCCCAGATGAGTGAACACTTAATAACAGCTGTAACTGCCAAAGTCATGTTGCCTGGAACCAGACTTTTCAAACCCAAAAAGAAGGCACACCGTCTGCAAAGTATTCCTGGGTCATTTCCTGGAAGAGATGGAAAATTTTCAGTCATCAGTGGGTGGCTAGTCCTGTAATTTCAGATTCTTTCTGATAACATTAGATACATAAAGCACATAACTACTTAGAGAGGATGAGGACTGAGAGACTCTTTTCTCTTACAATAGAAAGAGGCTGATATTCGTTGCATTTAATGTGTGTAGTTGATGGTGGATGGATTAACATGAAGTATATTCCATAGACCTAATTTTGGTAGCTATTAGTTGGAAAAGTCTTGTGGTCAGAAAGTGCTGGGAACTGCTGGGCTTGTTAGTTGAAATATTGATGGGCTCCGAGTGGGATGGCAGGAATTTCATGCATATAGCTCTGGTTATATGTAGGCATAGCAAAGATTCATTTTGGAGGGAGATGGATTTAAGAGAACAGTGTGGCGTGGGTATAATGGATAATCTGTATGAAGTAGACCAGATACCAAGCTGTGAGAAAAATGAGAATACAAACATGAGGGGTCACAATAAAGTTATCAAACTCGTTACCATGCCTACTAGTTCATTTGGGTATGTTTTCTTTTGAATTTTATCTAGTGCATCTCCTGCTCTTACGAGGCTGGATTGAAGCTTCTCTTAAGGAGCAGTGTCCTGCCCTGAGAAGACCTAGGAAAGGTGACTGTGGTTTGCTCTGCTGGAGCCCCAAGGTTGTTGTTGTTGTTGTTAAGTGCCTTTGAGTCGGTTCCGACCCATAGCGACCCTGTACAGGGTTTCCGAGGGTGTAAATCCTTACGGGAGTAGAAAGCCTCATCTTTCTCCCGCGGAGCGGCTGGTAGTTTCGAACTGCTGACCTTACGGTTCGCAGCCCGATTCGTAACCACTACGCTACCAGAGCCCCAAGGAGCCCTCCTTAAGTGCACATGTTCTTAGATTTTTTCATTCCTTGCCTACGCTAGCCATTGGAGTGATGAGGCACATATAGCCAAGATGTGGAGACAAAGGCCATTTGCCTCTGTGGCAGGGGTCAGAAACTTTTATTTCTGTCAAGGGCCAGATAGTAAGTATTTCAGGCTACGTTTTAGTCTCTTACAACTACTCAACTTTGTCCTCGTAGTGTAGACAGAGGTAAATGAATAGTATGGTTGGCCTCCAGATAACACTTTGCTTATAGAAAAACCGGTGGTGACTGATTTGACCTGTGGATCATATTTTTCTGCCCCTGCTTTGGAAATTGATTTCTTACAGCTAACACACCACTGTGGTTTAAATACACCAAAATGCGTTTGAAAGGAAAGACATTTTTCTGGAGCTTCGCCTGTGCACATCTTCCCATGAGCACCTAGTGTTGAATCTGAAGATCCTGAGTTTATGCTATCTTTCTCTAGCTCTTTCCTATTTTGTAGGGGAAAAGTAACTTGTGATGGTCTTTGGAGGTGAGCCATACCTATAATCATTTTTTTACATTTACTTTTGAATTTCCTACAAAAGACAGGATGTTGAGAAAATTAAGTAGTAAATATAATAGTACAACTGCTTAATTAGGAAAAAGATGTGAAAAAAATTCAAGATGGTGATCACTGAGGCATAAGACACTGGGTGTATCACTTGCAGATTAGAGAACTATTCAGCATATTTAACAGTGAGGTAGGGCAGTAGGGATAACTATGAATTCAATTCTGCACTAATGAAACCCCACACCATCTGTACAACAGCCTTTCTTCATTTCTGTGGTTTTGAAACTTTAATGACACTCACTCAAAACCTGGCCTGGACTTCTTCCCTGGTATGGATCTATCAGTTTAGCTTATAGAGTAACAGCTGGCAGTGCATTTAAGCAAACTGAAACAGAAGAGTTATACAGGAAGTCCTGTCTCAGTCCCTTGGTTTCATAGTGATCAGTTTCCCCAGAGACTAGGGGAGTGGGAAGAATGCAAGCATTAAATTAAATTCTGGCAGCTAATTTAACAATCTCAAAACCTATCCTGTTGCCTTTTCTGAACTATGCAATATAATTAGTTGTTTTTCTGTCTGATTTCCCCCCCTACACACACACACCAGACCTTATGTGTTTTTTAATCAACTAATTCCAATGCTTAAGGAGCTCTGGTAGCGTAGTGGTTATGAATTGGGCTGCTAACCTTAAGGTTGGCAGTTCGAAACTACCAGCTGTTCTGCGGGAGAATGACGAGCCTTTCTGCTCCCGTAAAGATTTGTAGCCTTGGAAACCCTGTACAGGGTCACTATGAGTCGGAACCGACTCCACAATACTTGACAGCAACAACAGTTCCAATGCCTAATGAGTGGGTTTCAATTCTTGCTTATCAGCCTTTCTTCTTGAGGTCTCCAAAGCCATTGATGGAGTGAAAAATCACAAGTAACAGTCCCAGTTAGGGGAATGTCAGTAACTTTCTTCTAAACAGGGATGGGGAACCTTTTTTCTGCTAAGGGCCATTTAGATATTTATAACATCATTTGCTGGCCATACAGCATTGTTGGTTGTGTGCCGTGCAGTCAGTTCTGACTCATAACAACCCTCCATAGGGTTTCTGAGGGTGTAAATCTTTACTAGAGCAGAAAGCTTCAACTTTCTCCCGTGAAACAGCTGGTAGTTTCGAACTGCTGACCTTGAGGTTAGCAGACCAATTGCCTGCTATATTTGGTGGTGCTGTCGGATAAGCACTCGACCTGAAATTGGTTTGAACCGCAAGGTCAGTGGTTCAAACTCACCAGCTGTTCCTTGGAAACCCTATACAGGATGGCTATGAGTTAGAACTGACTCAATGGCACTTAACAACAACAGTGTGATGGCTGGGACTGTGGTTGCCTTGGCATGGCCAGACAAAATGACTTCACAGGCCTTATACAGTCTGTTGGAGTCCTGGTGTGTCACTGTAGACTAAGCACTCAACTTCAAGGTCACTTTTTATCTGCAGGGTCAATGGTTCCAACTCACCAGCCCCTCCTCAGAAACCCTATACAGGCTCACTGTGAGTAGAAGCTGATAGCACTAAACTACAACAGTAACAACATATGGTCCGTGGGCCAGATGTTTCCCATACCTATTCTAAAAGAACTCAAAGAAGTAGCTTGTATTA
Source organism: Chrysochloris asiatica (assembly GCF_000296735.1). Lineage (NCBI taxonomy): Eukaryota > Metazoa > Chordata > Mammalia > Afrosoricida > Chrysochloridae > Chrysochloris > Chrysochloris asiatica. The sequence continues at coordinate 6,138,673 of NW_006408546.1, read as the reverse complement.
TATTGCTTTGGATTAGTTCTTTATTTTTGATAGAAAAATATGTATCAAGATACAGTCTTTCCAAAGTGTTAAAGGCTGTGGGCTCGATGCAAGCACCAACATGGACAAAGTTATTGTAATTGGTTCTTCCATTGCATCTTCATGGGTATATTATCTTGTGTGATCCAGTGAACCTCTTAGAAGGGGTATGTTGTAAAAGGTAGATTTCATTTGCCGTTGTTTGCCTTCCAGTGCCTGTCCAGCTCACTTTCAGCACCAACTCTTTGGGGACCCACCTTTCCTCTAATGTTGGAAAATTCTGCTTTCCAGCTCTGGAGTAAAGCCTGTTACCTAAGTCAATAAACTCACTGCATACCTTCTGGCCTCCAAGATGAGTTTTAATTGCTTTATTACTAATCCACTGAGGTATCTTTAGACAGAGACGTATGGGATCGAGGCCAAACGTTCTTTCCATCGGACTTGAATGAAAGAGAATGTTGATCTTTAGTATTTATAGCCATGTTGCTCTCCTGTGAATACTAAGAACAAGATCAACACCTAGAAGGAAGAGCTAAGGGATAGAGAGGAAGAGAGGCTTCTGGGAACATCACTGGATCACTGGTTAGTCCACGTATGATTTCCTCCTTGGATTTTTAAATTGTGTAAGACAATAAATTATCCTCTTGCCTAAGCTACTTGGGTTATATTTTCTGTTACTTACAAACAAACAAGACCTGAGTATTGAGGTTTAGATGGCTACCATTCAAGCTGAAAGGAGCTTGTGGGGTTATGCCTTCCAATACCTTCTTTTATAGAAATGAGTAAATCGGGGAGGTGGGACACTGACTTGGCACAAATCACAGTCTGCTGGTAGTAGATTATGTGTAACATCTGAGTTTCCCCCCTTTCCTGCCTTTAAATTAAAAACTATATCCATCAGTTGAAATGGGACCCATTCCAGAAAATTGCTTAATCTTATTTGCTTATTATCATTATATACAGTGTATCATAATATACTGGTTCTCATGTTCTTAGTTTTTGCTGCTAAAATAAAGTAGCAGCTGATTTGCTAACTAAGAACAACCAAACAAGATGAGTTATTGTAACAGGCTGTTGCCTTGTCAATCTGAGTTTGAAATTAGAATATTTCCTTAGAGAATATGATGAGCCTGGCCTTGATTATCCTCCAAATGGGTACATCCTACCCACCAGCATGAGATAATTTGCTTTGACTCCAACTTCTACAGTTCCTTGTAACCTGTCCAAGCTCCAGGACCTGGGGAGCTGAGCCCCCATCTCACCTCTCCTGGTAGACCACAGTTAGAGAAGGTCCTGCTTTAAATCAAGCTCTTGATCCTCCCCAGTTGTGGTGCAAAGCCTAGTCTCTGGCCACACTTCCTTCTATATCTCATTGAACTCTCTTTCCAGGACTCTTTACATATGGTTTGAACTCTGGTTCTCCTTATTAACCTCCTGTTTCTATTCTTTTCTACCTCATTAAAGGACTTCTGTTGTGATTTCTTGCTTAGATGGCCCCTGGGACTCCTCTGACCACATTCCTTGGGAATAATGAAATGTTTCTTCTTCAAAACAGAGCAATTACACTATTTGCTACCTTAGAAAGCTTCAGCTAGTACTGGTGTCCCAAGGGTCTACTTGAAGTTACAGACTTAATAAAAAATGAATAGACACAAACATTAAAAAGAAGAAATCTGTGCATTTTATATAGAGTGCCTGGTTTTAGGCTATGCTTTAAAAAATAATAAATGACTTAGCAACATGGCAACACTATGTCCCCATTCTCACATTGCACAACTGGTTGAATGTGTGTTTTCAGTTGCCACCTTTGGAGAGAGCTTGCCACAGTCCCTGCCATTTCCTGTTATCTTGCAACCAGATCCCTCGTGCTTTTACCTTGTCTGCTGCCTAGCATTTGTAACCTCTTCCCAAGACCTACCATTCTAATCTTGCTCTCATCTCTGTTGTGTATTGTGGGTATCGCTTATTCCTAAGGAAGATACATTTGCAAAATTTGATGTGCAATTGAGATTGTTCAGACATAGATATAAGTGTTCTTAGCTTGTTATCTGCATCTCAAGTACATACATAATAATTTGTTATGGATTATAAATAGTTTATCATGTTGTTGTTGTTAAATGTTGAGTTGGCTCCAACTGATAGTGACCCTGTATAGGGTTTCCAAGGAGCAGCTGGTGGGTTTGAACCACTGACTCTGTGGTTCAAACTGCCCCACGGTCCAGAGCTTTTTCCTACAATGCCACACCAAGACTCCATCTAACATGGTGTGTTGTTGTTGTTAAGTGCCATCGAGTTGGTTCGAACCCATAGCAACCCTGTATAGGATTTCTGAGGAGCAGCTGGTGAGCTTGAACCATTGACCTTGCAGTTCAAACCAACTTTGCAGACCAGCACAATAACCCACAGCACCACATCAAGACTGCTAGGGTTTCAAAATATCAGTGAAACAGCTTTTCAAAGTTACTATGTGCTAGTAATGCAAAGTAAGCTACTCTGGTAGTGTAGTAGTTATGAGTCGGGCTGCTAACCTCAGGGTCAGCAGTTTGAAACTACCAGCAGTTT
>NW_006408546.1:6122079-6135993 GCF_000296735.1 Chrysochloris asiatica | reverse complement strand
AGGGTCAGCAGTTTGAAACTACCAGCAGTTTCGCTGGAGAAAGATGAGGCTTTCTGCTCCCATAAAGATTTACAGCCTCGGAAACCCTATACAGGGTCGCTATGAGCTGGAACTAACTCCATGACATATAACCACCATCATCACCACCAGTGATGCAAAGTACAGGGTTTCTCATAGAGTAAATTTGTAAACCACCAAGTTTAGAATCATCTGTGGTACATTCTAAGGCTCGTTCAACTTGTAGATTTCTAGGCCCCTCCCTAGGCCTATTGTCACATATTATATAAGTTAGGCCTTGGAATCTGCATTAAAAATCCTGAATTGAGTGAATGTTTACAGAGGAGATCATCAGTTTTACATTGAACAAATCATATACTTTGCTTCATTACAATGATTGTAATCTCCTTTATGTACCATAAATTAACAGTGTTTACCTCTATTGATTTTATCTATAGCATTTCTTTCTGTGTCTCCTGCTACCTTCATCTTTCCTCTGCCAGTCTTCCTCTTGCTGAATATTGTATATTGAATATTGCCTGCCCTGTCACCCATGTTAACATGTGTCTACCCTCTATCTGGTGAATAATTTTCCCTCCCAGGCCAGTAACCATCTTAGAGTGTTTCTTTTATCAAGAAAACCTTTTCTTAACTTTTTACAACAGTGGTCTCATACAATAGTTGTACTTTTGTGATTGACTAATTTTACTCAGTATAGTATCCTCCAGGTAAATCCATGTTGTGAGGTGTTTTGAAGATTCTTTGTTTTTCTTTAACATTAGGTAGTATTCCATTGTGTGAATGAATCAAAGTTTGTTTAACCATTGTTCTGTTGATGAGCATTAATCCATGTTTTTGATGTGTCTTTTGTAGACAGCATATTGAAGGATCCTGTTTTCTTTGCTATTCTGTTGCTCTGGCTCATTTAATCTATTTACATTCAGTGTAATCACAAATAGGTACGAATTGATTGCTGTCATTTTGTTGTGATGTTGGTTTCTTTGCGCCACATAATTTTCTGTGACAAGCTCTTTTTGATTGTGGGTTTTCTTTTCATTTCATTTCTGTTGTGTTAATGTTTACTAAATATTTCTGATTTTCCTCTTTTTTATTTTGATGTGAAGGTGTATTAATTTTCTTTGAGGTCACTCTATAATTTATTGCTTCCCCCCATTTACAGAAGTTTGTCTTATCTTGAAATATTTGACTTCCTTGCCATTTGGAAGGTCTATATCTACACTATTCCCTCTTTTTACTTTGTAGTTGACTTCATTATAAGTTGACAATTCTGGTTCCCTATTTTCAGTCTTATAGGTCTGTTTTACTTGGACTAGTTCTATATCTGGATTTAGTTCTGGGTGATGTTGCCATGTATGTCTATATCAGGTTCTTGTCTGCTATTGGTTCTCAGTCCAAATAACTCCCTTTAATATTTTTTTTTTGTAAAATTAGTCTGATTATTACAAATTCCTTTAATTTTGAATTATCTGGAAATGTCCTAATTTTGTCATTGTATTTGAAGGACAACTTTGATTGGTGATTCTTGGTTGGCAGCTTTTTCCTTTTAGAGTTTTATATTTGTCTCCAATTGCCTTTTTGCCTGTGTGGTTTCTGCTGAGAAATCAGAGCTTAGTCTTATTGGTTCCTCTTTGTAGGTAACTTTTCATTTCTTTCTGAGCTGCTCTCAGGATTCTTTCCTTGTCTTTGGTTTTAGAAAATTTGATTATGATATATCATGGTGATTTTCTTTTGGGATCTATCCTATTTTGGGTTCATTAAGCTTCTTTCATGCTTATCTTTGATGATGTCAGAGAGGTTTTCATCCAACAACTCTTCAACAGTTTTCTCTGTGTTTTTCCTTGTCTTTTCCTGTTCTGGAATTCATATCATCCACAAGTTATTCCTCTTCATGGTGTTCCACATAACCCTTGTTGTTGTTGTTGTTGTTAAGTTCTGTCAAGTCACTTCCGACCCATAGTGACCCTGTATAGGGTTTCCAAGTAGAAGCTGGTGAGCTTGAACTACTGATGCTGCAGTTCATATGGCTTTGCAGTCTGGCGCATTAACCCACAGTGCCACACCAGGACTCCACGTAACCCTTAGGCTTTAAAAATTTTGTTTTCATCTTTTTTTTTTATTGTTCTTCTATAATACTAGTTTGAGAGATTTATCTTCAAGCTCAATAATCTAGGCTTCCATTGCTTTGAATCTACTCCTTTGCCCTTTTAATGTAATGTTTTTTTCTGAAATCTTAGTATTTATCTTCTGGATTTCTAATTGCAGGTTTTGTTTAGTTTCAAACTTTGCATTTATTTTGTATGTTTGTTCTTGCAGTGTTTTCCTATATTCTTCTAAAGTTTTTTTCTGTGTTCTCCTTGCTTTCCTAAATTTTTCTGTAAATCCTTTGAAAGTACCTAAATAGCATTCTTTTTCAGTTAGTTCCATTACCTTTTCTTCCTCAGAAACATTTTCTGTCTCTGCATCTTGGTAATTTGTTTGAGCCATTCTCTCTTGCTTCTTCATGTGAATTTAAATTGTCTGTTGTCTCTGGAGCATTATGGTATTGTCATGTTTGTATTTAACTGATGATTGATTGTTGATGAGCTCTTAGACTGTCACCATCTGACTCCTGTGGATGTAGTTAGAGAATGGAAGTGAGTGCACTAGTCTCTGTTTGCCATTTGTGTAATTAAGTTTAGGGTGGATTTGACTGGTGTTGGCTGCTATCTATCACTGATTAGGTGGTAGAAGAGCTGATCTTGGCTCTTGCCCAGTGGGTGAGGCTTCAGAGGGTACAATTGTGGCTGGGCTGTATGGGCAGAGTCGCTGTCTCCTGTTGGGTGAGAAAGTGAAGAAACACCCTACCCTGACCCCCTACTGATCCCCTCCCCCCAGAAAACAAAACAGAATAACCAAGCAACCAACAATGAAAAGAAGATAACAAAGGAGAAAAAATAAATAAAAACAGGCAGCAACAAGAAAAAAAAGAAAAAGAAAAAAGGAACAGAAAACGGGGATATAGAAAAGAAAAACAAGAGAATAAAATGAAGAAAAACAACAACAACATTTAGAGAAACCAGGTAGAGGGAAGGTGAAAAGAGAAACTGAGTAGAGAGTAGTAAAGAAAGATCAAAAGAAGAAAAAAAAAATAAGAGGGGAAATGAGCGATAAAAGAAAATAAGAAAAAAACAAAAGCAGAGATAGAAAAGGGAAAATTTAAGGGACTGGAAAGAGAAGAAAGAGTAAACAAACAAAATCAACAAAGCAACTAAGGGGAAAACTCAAAACCCAAACCAAAAAGAACAGTCCAGCTGTTGAACCTGGGGAAGAGGAAACTCTGGGGGGCTCCTGCCAGCCAAAGCGCTCATGAGGTGGGTGTGGGAAGGATGTGATGGTAGAAATCCTGGCCCTAATTGGAGTTCCTATAGGGCTGGATGTATTCTTTCACCATATTTATTCAACCTGTATGCTGAGCAAATAATCCGAGAACCTGGGTTCAATGAAGAAAAACATGGCATCATGATTGGAGGAAGACTCATTAACAACCTGCGATATGCAGATGATACAACCTTGCTTGCTGAAAGTGAAGAAGACTTAAAATATTTACTCATGAAGATCAAAGAGCATGCCCTTCGGTATGGCATCTCAATGTCAAGAAAACAAAAATCCTCACCACTGGGCCAATAAACAACATTCTTATCAACGGAGAAAAGATTGAAGTTGTCAAGGACTTCATTCTTCTTAGATCAACTATCAACATTCACGGAAGCAGCAGTCAAGAAACCAAACAACATATTGCATTAGGCAAATCTGCTGCACAAGACCTTTTTATAGTGTTGAAGAGCAAAGATGTCAGCTTGAAGACTAAGGTGCGCCTGACCCGAGCCATGGTATTTTCAATAACCTCATATGCAGGCGAAAGCTGGACAGTGAATAAGGAAGAATTGATGCTTTTGAGTCATGGTGTTAGAGGAGAATATTGAAAGTGCCATGGGCTGCCAAAAGAACCAATAGATCCCTTTTGGAAGAAGTTCAGCCAGAGTGCCTTTGGAGGCCAGGATGGCCAAACTTTGTCTCTCTTACTTCAGACATATTGTCAGGAGGGAGCAGTCGCTGGAGAAGGATGTCGTGTTTGGTAGGGTGGAGGGTCAGAGAAAAAGAGTAAGACCCCCAGTGAGATGGATTGGCAAAGTGGTAGCCTCACTGGGCTCAAGCATGGCAACGATAGTGAGGTGAGCCCAGGATTGGGCAGTGTTTTGTTTGCTATGCATAAAGTTGCTATGAGTCGGTACTGACTTGATGGCACCTAACAACAACAACAACAACAACATAAGCATAGTTGCTTGTTTATGTGCTGTGGAGTCTGTACCAACCCATAATGGCCCTGTACAGGGTTTCTGAGGCTGTAAACCTTACTGGTGCAGAACACCTCATCTTTCTCCAGAGGAGCAGCTGGTAGTTTTGAACTGCTGACCTTAAGGTTCGCAGCCTGATTCATAACCACTACGCTACTAGAGCTCCTTAGCCTAGATGTTATTTATGTTCAGGGCACTCATTCCAAAAGTAGTTTGTGGAAGCCCTTGATGGAGTTGGTTTTAGTATCTGTCAGGACCATAAGACAGCTGGGGTAGGGGGGATGTTTATGACAGTTTTTTCTAAACTAATGTTGGTTTAGTGGCTCTGTGGGTTCCGTAGATCTGTAGTTGAGCCTGCCTGAATCCAGGTGCCAAAGCAGCAGAGCTATCACCCCCTCCTGCCCCTTATACTGGTTCCCAACCATATGACTGCAGACTCCTGCTTGGCAAGGTCGGCTCTAGGAGTGGACGAAGGTGGAAGCTGGTCATACGCTTTGTGGGGAAGAAGAAATAATCACAACTTTCCCTTTACTTGTGTGAATTTGCTCTGCCAGGCTTCCTTCTGTCACCAATGCTTGCTGGCAATTCACCAGTCTCCCTCTCTCATTTCCCTGCTCAGTTTCTTCTCCCAATAAGTGCCTAATCCACTTCTCTAAACTTTACTCTGAAGTTCAGGGTTTCAGGATTTTCCTCTGTGCCTATTTCATTTCGTCTCCTGTGTCTTTGATGAAGTGGTTCCATGTAGTGTGTTTGCCTAGGTCACCATTTTGCCAGAAGTCCTGGAATCTGCATTTTATACAGGGCACAAATATGTGGTCAGCTGTCTTGAGTGGACAGTGGTGGCATCACCCATGGTGGTGGCAGTGACCTGAGCACTGATGAAAATGTATTCCAGAAGGAACAGTACCCTAGTGTTCCGTGAGTCCAGGCATGTGTTAGTTGACCCACATAGAGTAACAGGGGCCACCTGTAAGTAAAGGGTGTGTTAATCCATTTTGTGGGTCACTGGACTGGAAGGAAAGGGACAATGGTTGTCCCGGGTTGGGCTCTCTGGGAGGCAGACTCAGAGTTGGATGGAGATTTGGATACAGAATGTCTATTGGGCGTATTTAAGTATCAACTCCTATGGGGAGTAAAGGAAGTGACATAGGGAAGATGGAGAAGGTAAGGTACAATGTAGTCAAAACAAAAGGCCTTAGTCAAGCCTTTAGAAAGCTCTGGAGCTGGCCTGGACTTTCTGGGCTGTCCAGAATTGGGGCAAATTGATTTTGCCATTATATTCCTCATCAGCTAATCACTGGAAGTGGCTTGCCCTTGAGAAGAGACAGTGTATCTAAGGCAAGGTGGTTCTTTTCAGCTGAGAGCATTGTTAACAGAGGACTCAGATGAAAACTGTCAACCTCCACAAATCCACTTTGCACGACAATTCAGTTAGAAGCTTTTGACATCTTGGGTCTGAGCTGAGACTCATACCTAGAGCTATCATAAAAAGATTCTATAGAGCACACAACATCAATTAACTATAGTCCCTAGGCCAAATGTAGCCTACAACCTGTTTTTGTAAATGAAGTTTTTGTTGTTGCTTTTTGTAAACTGTAAGAATAGAACACACAAAACATTTATCAGTTCAGGAATTTTTACATGCATTATTCAGTGACATTGATTACTTGTACATGCTGTGCAACCATTATCACCATACTTTTCCGGATTATTGTACTACCATAAACATAAAGTTAGTACCTGCTAGGCAATGACTCCCTCCTCTGATAAGTACTAATAATCTATGGTTTCTGTTTGCTATTTTAATATAAGTAAGATCATACAGTATTTGTCCTTTTACAACTGACTTACTTCACTCAGCATAATGCTTTCAAGATTCATCTATGTTGTAGCATGTATCAGGATTTGATTTCTCTTTATGTCTAAAGAGAATGGTTAAACTGACTAGACTATGATTCTCAGGGATTTGGCAGGCACTCTGAAATCATTTTCCATTTTGTGATCTGCTGATCAATTGAAAGGGGCGTTTCCTTGGGGGAGTGGCCTATAGATGGATGTTCCACAGACTCGCTTACTCTCTCTTGACACTGCTTTTTTCTTGTCCCCTGACCTCTGATACTTGGGATGAAAGCTGGTAGAAGTCTTCAGCTTGCTTCCTGACCTGCAGATTTTGGATTTGCCAAAGCCTGCAATCCCATGAGCCAGCAAAGGCCTCCAGCCTGTTGTCTGACCTACAGATTTTGTGTTTCTCTGCCATTGTAGTCACGTAAGCCAGCAGAAGTCTTCAGCCTGCTGTCTCACCCATTGGCTTGGGACTTACAACCCCCATAATTGTATGAGGCATTTCCTCGAAGTAAATCTCTCACTCTATATTATAAACATGCTGCAGTGGTGTTATTCCTTTAGAGAACCCAGACTAAGACATATATATGCCACATTTTTTTCATTCATTAATCTGTTGGTAGACATTTAAATTATTTCTACCTTTTGGCTATTGTGAACAGCACAGTTATGAACATTATGGTACAAGTGTCTGTTTGGGTTCTGACTTTTAATTCTTTGGAGTATATACTTTGGACTGGAGTTCCTAGGTTATAAGGTAGTTCTATGCTCAATTTTTTGAGGAACCACCAAACTTTTTTCCACAATGATTGTACCATATTGCATTCCTACTAGCAATGGATGAGCGTTCTAATTTTGCCACAATCTTGCCAACACATGTTATTTCCAGGATTTTTTTGTGTTTTTTATTTTAGTTTTTTATCATAGTCATTCTAGTGGTTCTGATGAATATGGCACTGTAGGAAAAGCCCTGGACTGCTAACTACAAGGTTCAAATCCACTAGCTGCTCCTTGGAACTATGAGTCAGAACTGACTCAACAACACTTAACAACTGGTTAATGAAGGAGCTTAGGTGGTATAGTGGTTACAGTGCTTGGCTGCTAACCAAAAGTAGCTCAAACTTACCAGCCACTCCATTGGAGAAGGCTGTGAAAATCTCCTTCTGTAAAGGTTTGCAGCCTTGGAAACACTATGCAGGAAGTTCTACTCTCTCCTACAGGGCTGAACTAGTGGGTATTGGCTAATGATACTTAGCATCTCTACAAATGCTTCTTGATTATTTGTATGTTCATCAAAGATTGAAATGTCTGATCAAGTTCTTTGCTCATTGGCTGATTGAGTTGCTTGTTGTAAATAAAGATTTATTGGAACACAGTCATGCTCATTTGCATATATATCGCTATGGCTGCTGTCAGGCTACAGCAGCAGAGTTGTGTCTAAGTATTTTCCATCGGGCCATTTAAAAAAAAAGTTTGTTGCAGAAAGCTGATGTAGAAGCAGCCCAGTCCAAAATGTTTTTTCCAGCAGGAGACCATTGTGGCACCATTATGGAGAGGACCATAGCTTTAAGGGGAACATCTCTGCCCAGGTAAAAGATCACTTAGAAAACTTGACTAAGTCATTTAGACACAAAGGAGTAACCTCCTGTAGGCCATTGAAGTGACCTACATTTTAGCTAAGGGTTCATTTCTCTTTCCTTTACATAATGGGACCAATATAAAGATCAATGGATGTGTTTTACTCAGATGCTGGAATTCATGAAAGGTTCATATTTTTCTGGAAATGTATTACACTGTATATATGTGTGTGTGTGTGTGTGTGTATTATGCTGTCAGGTCCTGGTGTGGCACTGTAGGATAAGCACTGGACTGCAAAGTCACTTAGAACTACAAGGTCAGAGGTTCAAACTCAGTAGCTGCTCTTCGGGGGTCCTGTAGAGGGTTACTATGAATCAGAGCCAACTTGACTGCACTTAGCAGCAACAGCAATGTATTATGCTACAGTCAAAGAGGGTGCTCAACTCAGTCTTCTTGGATTTCAGCACCAAATAACTCCATTGCCTTTGAGTTGATTCTGACTCAGAGCAAACCAGTAGAACAGAGTAGAAGTGCTCCCTACAGTTTCCAAGACTGCAGTCTTTATGGAAGCAGACTACTGCATCTTTCCCTGGTTGAGAAGCTGGTGGGGTTGAATCGCCTACTTTTTGGTTCGCAGCCCAGCACTTTAATCACTGTGATACCAGACTCCTGGGTTTTGGGAATTCAATGGGACCTGTGAAATAAATCATGAGAGTTGTGTTAGAAGGGAAGGGGAAGCTCCAGAAGAGCTCTGGCTCAAGGTCTCCAATGTGAGAGACAGTCACGTCTGAATGAGCAGTCAGCCAGCCAAAATGTGCTTTAGAGGCCTCCCCAGCTCAGGGAAGAGTTTGCTCATTCCAATGGAATATGCATGCGGTGCTTCTTTATAATTCACTTAAAATAGGTAGTTTCTATAACAACGGTTTTAACTTAAATAGATGCATGCTTGTCTCTTTGTTATGGAGAAAAACAATGTTTCAAAGACTATTCTGCTTTGCTGATCACTTTCAAAACTGAAAAAAGATGTTCTGACTCATAACTTCATAGGGGACAGATCCTGTTTTACTAAGTCATTTCCATGAGCTCTGAATTACTATTTTGGAGCAAAACCCAGCCGCCTGTGGAGGCCAGAAACTCATTTCTCTTTGTGCAACAGTGCAATTAGAAGCAATTGACATCTTGGGTCTGAGCTAAGACAGTTAAGAAAGCAAGACACTGGATGGGCAGGTAGGAAGGAAGATTCAGGATGAGACGTAAGCTATTGAAGGGTGAGGACAATGTTTCTCAAATCATGACGGCAGACCATTGACATCAATCACTTGAAGAACTTGATTAAAAAAATAAGACTCCTGGGCTCTAGTTCAGTCCAATTAATTCAGATTCAATGAGAGTGGGACCTAGTAATCTGGTCTTTTTCAAAACAAGCTGCCCAGGTGATTCTGATGCACACAAAGTGTGAAGACTGGTGACCAATGACCTAGTTCAATTTTGCTCCATGCTCTCTACTCTATCCAGGGTAAAATGTGTTGACATGCCATTTGTATGTTTTTACTTTTATAGGGGATAAATAACAATGAAGGACCTGTATTCTAATGGATTTGGCAACATAGGGAAGTGTCAGTGCTACCATTAAGGTTTAGGATTTTATACAAAGGAGCTGCAGGCATTCATTCTTTCAAAATTTAAGACATTTATGTATTTATTCTCTGTTTCAAGGAGCTCTGGTAGTGTAGTTATTACGAGTCAGCTGCTAACCTCAAGGTCAGCAGTTCGAAACTACCAGCTGTTCTTCTGGAGAAAGATGAGGCGTTCTGCTCCCGTAAAGATTTACATCCTTGGAAACCCTGTACAGGGTTGCTGTGAGTGGGAATTGACTATATAGCACATCGCCACCATCAAAATGTTGCAGGCATTGTGCTAGGCTCTGTGAGGACCAAGAGGTTTATAAAAAATCTCTACCACAAGGTTGGTGGTTCAAATTTACCAGTCACTCTTTGGAAATCCTATGCAGGGTTGTTGAAAGTTGGAGCGTACCCAACAGCTAAACAACAACAACAACTCCCTTAAGTAAGGAGTACGGGTGGCTCTAGAGGATAAGTATTGGACTGCGAACCATAAAGTTGGCAGTTTGAGCCCACCATCCACTCTGAGGGTGAAAGGTGACGTTTTCTGCTTCCATAAAGATTTAGCATTCAAAACCCTATACAAGGTAGCACTGAGTTGGAATAGACTTGACGGCACTAACAACAACAACACTCATAGCAACAACAACCCTTAAGTAGGTTGGTGGTAGTTGTGTGCTACCGAGTCAGTTCCTACTCATAGTGATCCTGTGTAGGGTTTCTGAGGCTATAGATCTTTACTGGAGCAGAAAGCCTTACCTTTCTCTCATAGAGTGCCTGGTAGATTCAAACTACTAACCTTGCTGTTAGCAGCCCAGTTTGTAATCCATTACATTACCAGGGCTCTTCTTAAATAGATTGTTGTTGTTAAGTGCAGTCAGGTTGGTTCTGATCCATAGCGACCCTGTATAGGGTTTCTGAGGAGCAGTTGGTGAGCTTGAACTGCCAACCTCGCAGCTCAGATGGCTTTGCAGTCTTGCGCATTATTAGAGTCTTGCACTTCATTTTATTCCACAGATGACAAAATTGTGGTTCAAAAATATTAAGTAACTTACAAAGATAGATTGCTGTTAAATAGCAGGAGAGGGACTCAAATTTGAACCCCTGATTCCTAGTTCAGTGCTCTTCTGAGACCATCTGCTCTCTTTTCAGATGTAATGATGCCTTTTTTTTTTTTTTTTGAAAAATAGAGTTGGTCTAGAACGTGCTCAGAAAATGAAGAATCACATCCAGCATATGTATCTTTAATCTCTTGTGTATGCGTGTATTGTAACCATCTCCATTATCTCTTCAGAATTATTCTAATAATGCAAATCTCTTACTATAATCATGTTCAAGCCTTCTGACTTTCTTCAAGGATGCTATACAATGAGGTTCTTTAGGAAGTTTTCATAAGTAAGTTCTCTTAAAAAGGAGGTCACAGTAAATAGTTTCAGGCACTGCAGAGATGTTGCATAAGAAGAAATCAAGATGAGGCCATTGCATAGGGGAATTAGGAGGCTATTAGTGACCTTGGAGCAAGCAGTTCCTGTCTAGTGGTGTGGACAGAAGCCAGAGAGTTGGAGAATGAAGAGAGGGCAAGGAAGAAGCCAGAGAATGGTGTCAAGTTCAATCAGATCACCAAGATAAATGGGGGCAGGTAAATGGTGGAACTGAGGTAGGTAGCAACACTGAGTCGAAGAAACAGGAAACTTGAAAGCAAGGAGTGGTGGGTTACAGTTGGAGTTGGGGTTATTTTCAGAGATACAGACAAGCATTCAAGGGCAGATATGTAAGCTTGCCTAAGGAACAAAGTCTATGGGATGGGACTGCATGGTGTTTATATGTGTGCCTCAGAAAGTATTTTATATCTATTTGTCTGGCATCCATTTGGCCCAACATTCACTACTAGAATGGCCTATCGGGTACATCTCTTTATGGAGCTTTCGTTGTACAACAAACTTCTCTAAGACTTAGCGGTTGAAACCAGCAACCATTTATTTAGCTCACACTTCTGTGTCTATGGTCAGCTGTAGACTCCTGGTGTGGTGCTGTGGGTTAATGTACCAGACTTCAAAGCCATTTGAACTGCAAGGTCGGTGGTTCAAACTCACCAGCTGCTCCTCAGAATCCCTATACAGGGTCGCTATAGGTCAGAATCGACTTGACGACACTTAACAGTAACAACATGGTCAGCTGAAGGTCAGCTAGGAGCTCTACTCTGGGGTCTGGCTGACTCTTGGATGAGGCGGGTGGGTCTTGGGGGTCACACAAATCTCATTATCCAGCAGGATGGCCTGAGTTTGTTCATGTGTTGGAAGGATTCTAAGAAAAAGAGTGCAACGCCACTTAAGACCTGGATTTGAAATTGGTACAATGTCAGCTTTCAGCTGCATTCTGTATACCAAATCAATTTATGAGGCCAGCCTAGATTTAAGGGATATGGAAGCAGACTTGACGGGACAACTGCAAAATTACAGGGAAGGGAGTAATTGGGGTCATTTTTGTAAATAACCTACCCAGTCTCCCTTCTTCTTCTGGGAGCCAGCATAGCTCAACATATTGGAATATGAGTCCTACTTAGTAGTTTGCAAGGAGTATCAGTACCTGTTCCTGAGGAGCAAAGTCAGTCTGGTACCTGCTGAGTGAATCAGTGTGTGGGAGTCATCACATCTCCACACCTTGGTCTGAGGCCTGGAGAGCAGGCTTCTTGGTCCTGATGACCTCGAACATACTCTGTAGTCCTTTGAGTTTGAAATGCTTTCAGTAATTGCTTGCTACCCAAGGGAACTTGTTCTGAGGGAAATGTATAATGCTAGCAGAAATGAACAATACAGTCAGAAGCAATCAAGCTTCATGATTTCTGGGTATGCCCAACACAAAAATGTCAACACAGTTCCCTGATGTTTCTTCTGAGGAGGTCACCAAATATCCTACAAAGCCGATGTAATTAAGCGGCAAGTTCCCTAGGTGATGACCTTGGTAAACCTTAATTTTGCCTTCTTCCTACACTGTCACTGTGCCATGGGAACTGCCTTTAGGATATCTTTGTAGCTGAACCAAGCTAGTGACAACTTACATGTATTCAGCAAACTCTTCTATAGGATAGCCCTTGAATACCAAACATGCTGCTCCCTCCCCAAACAGCATGCAGCTACCATTAACATTCCTCATATGTCTTTTGTGCGAATTACAAACTAATTACAGAATGCATAATTAAGTGCATCTTTCAAGCGCTGATAAAAAAAAAAATAGCCCTTTGAGCATGATTTTACTATTGGTAATTAGCAACACGATTCGCTCTGCAGTGGTGGTGGTGGGGTGCTTGGAAGCATAATAAAGGGTTAAAAGTTCCAGATAGGCTTTATTATTTTTCCCATATACAGTTGATTAGAAATCTCTTTCTTCTCATTTTCATGAGTTCTTACCCAGTTCTCACTGAACTGGTAGAAGGCATTCTCCCCTTACTAGCAAAGGTCAGATAGTGGATCTACCTATGAAACATTAGAACTAGCACGTTCTGTCATTAAAGTCAATGGCAAACTACAGCAACCCAATTTCAACATGATTACTAATAGCCCTGAACCTTCAGGAATGAAGGTTTGGGACACACAACCATGCAATGAACCATGGCCAGCTGAAGTGCTTGCTGAGGGCAGAGGAAATATGGAATGGGTAGTTGAAGAAGTTGCAGAAATGAGGGTTGTAATTGTTATGAATGTATTGTTAGTGTTGTTAAGTGCCATCGAGTTGGTTCCGACCCATAGCAACCCTGTATAGGGTTTCCGAGGAGTGACTGGTGAGCTTGAACCACTGACCTTGCAGTTCAAATAGCTTTGCAGTCTGGTGCATTAACCCACAGCGCCAAACCAGGACTCCAAATATATGTAATTTGTCTTGTTTTGTTTTATATATGTTCATCAAATATTTTTGCTTCGTTCATTTGTGAAATATAAGATGTAAATGGCGTCAGTGTGGTTTTAGTTGTACGTGTTTAGTTGTATCATGCTAGGCTCAAGCCTGACTTTATAATCGTCTTAGTGATTATACATATGGTTTATAGGTGTCAAGTTGACTGTGATAGTTAAAGCTTTGCATCAACTTCACTGGGCTAGGATTCCAAGTGGCTTAGTAGTTGAGATATGGTTATCTCCATGGTTAACAATGTAGTTAACTCTATTATGATTTGCTATAAGTAGGCATAGTTAACTTTATGCTGATTGGCTGTGAGCAGCCAATCAATTGAAAGGATGTCTCTTCAGGAGTGTGGCCTACTTCCAATACAAGGGATGCTAAGGCAAAGCTTGCCTGTTTTTTTTGCTGGGTCTGCATCTTGCATCGGGTCTTCCTCCAACCTATGGTGCTTTGGACTTGAGTGTCCTCTATTGTTTGCCTGCCTTACTGCCTGCTAATCTTGGATCATCTGATCTGGACTTGGGACTCCTGCCTGCCTGTCTTCTTGCTGGACCGCTTCTCAGCCTACTGGATCTGCCTGCCAATCTTGGTTCATCTGACCTGGAGTTGGGACTCTCCCACCTCTA